>NW_027397123.1:7450954-7468454 GCF_003265705.2 Callorhinus ursinus | reverse complement strand
CTAGAGTCAAGATAAAATATGTTTCCAAAGTATGTCTCTAATCCTTTCAAACTTGAAATTTTGATGTGTGATCCTGGGCCAACTCTTTAGAATGGTGTCTATTATGTCAATAAATCTTCTGGGACGTGTCGGCCAGGACATTGACACCTTTGGTAAAAGGGAGGGCTGGCTCTCAAAGAGGTTAGAGATTGTGGGGACAATCTCAGAGGGATTTCTCTGTACTCCCTGGGACAAGCCCTTTCCGCAATACCTATTTGGCATAAATATTCTGCCCCTTCGTGCTTCCTGTCCTCTACTTGCCTGGGAGGTTCACCCTAAACCTTGCCAAACTCCTACCACCTGCTAAGGTCTACACTGAAATCCACCCTTTTCCAAATCCAAGCCAACATGAATCTTTCCCTTCTTTACTGCTTCCAGAAGTTGCCAATGATGTCAACCATCTTGACATTCAGTCAAATTACTCCAGCAGATTTGTACCTTGGTTCATTCAACATGTATGAATATGTGAGAATAGAGCCCATTCCCTGTGAGAGGCGCTATTTGTGTCACAGGGCTGAGAAAGACAGACCAATAAGATCCCTGCTGTCAGGGCATTTGCATTTTGGGGGTGTGACAGGCAATACACAGTTAAGCAAACATATAATTTCAGATTGTAAAACACTCCACAAAAGTAAGGAAGAGGGTAGCATGACAGAAAGTTCAGCAGTGAGGAGAGGGAGAGCAAGTTGGCCTCTTAAGAGGGGAGCTTTCAGGCTGAGCCCTAGGAATGAGAAGAGAAAGAACATCCCAGGAGGTTCACGGTGTTGCCTGGAGTCCATACACGGGTTCTATCTCCTGGTTTACGAGCCTGAGGGTACCAAATGGGATATACCTATCCCATCATAAGATGGGACTAACTCCTTAAGGGCTCGATGGGACATACCTGTCTGAAGGGCTAGATAAAGAGTCTACACAGACACTTTGGTTGCTGGCACTGGGCTGAGCATCCCAGTAGCGTGCGATAGATACTTGCTGGTTTAACTGAAGGAGAGAAGGAATCCAGATTCTCCCTACTTCCTAAAAAGAAATGAGACAAGAGTAGTTTGGGGTGACTGTCAATTCCTGAATGAGAACGCCTCAGTCCTAAGGAGTCATTATTTTTCTCAGACCTCACATCACTAGTATTTCACCCTATCTGAAATGAACCATGGTAGGTTCTTCACCATCTACTGGGAATGAACGAAAACCTTTCAGCTAATTCCACCATATGTTTCTCCACCTTGCCCTCCTTGCCTTTCCAGAACATCTCTGGTGACCCAGCCCCAAGGCCAGTGTGAGGCTCTGACACAGTGTGAGGCTGAGACCTGGCTGGCTTCTGGGTGACTATTTGTGGCCACATCCCATTTTACCTATTAGATCAGCCCCTTTCTGGAGGATGTTGCTTGATTGCTCCTGTGCGTCCCAGGGGTACAAACAGGGCAGGACAGAGGGTGTGTTTTCTAGAACATCTCACAGAGTTGGAACTAGCCAGCTGGAGATTCCTTTGGCTACAGAGTGTGTCAGATAACTGTGGTTCAGGACATCCATGGACTGAGCACCAGCGTCAGAATGACCAGTGGCAACTTGCCAGGGCATCTTGCACAGAACCTTTTGTCAATAGCTCAAGGTAGGGAAGTATCCAGTGCCTGGTCAGAGAGGGTGGTTTGGCTCCTCTTGTTTTCAGTGGATTTGATGAGGAAAGTCAGGGATACTAGAACTTGGTCATGACCTGGGGACTAAGCTGAACTTCACTGAAAGATTTGAATCTGCCAATGTGGCTTCAGATTTGATACCCGTTAGATGCTAGGAAAACTTTAGTTCTCACCCTGTGGGATCCAGATAATAATGAAAATCAGAATTCACATTCACCTCCTCCTTGAGCTGCTGGTGAGGACTCTGCCAACCAGGAGGGCCCGTAGATCCTAAGAATGCTTCCCTATGTCTTCTCTTCGTGGGCAGTCCCTTGACTCCCTTCATCACATTCTGACACCTTGGGGGAGAAGATAAGGCCATTCATTCTTAGGCCACTTGAGAAGACTTTCGTTTCAAGCTTCTCCCCTCATTGTTGGTGACTCATTGTGAAGGAGGGACCAAAGGAACCATTTTTCCTGTCAGGAACACTTCAAAGATCATGTTAATTCTTCTTCCAACTTATAAGAAATTATCAGAACAACTCCAGCTACATCCATTTTCATCTGCATATGATATATGTAATGATTCCAAAATAGAAAGCATATTTACACAATGAGAATTCTCAGTGCTTGAGATTCTTTTTGTCTCCAAACATCCCAGGATACAGCCCTGTGACTGTCAACTGTAATGGCCTCTAAGAGCTTCTTTGACATGCCGTCCCCACTTTCTCTGCCTACTTGAAGGAGGAACTCTTAATGCATGACAGATACTACTCTGGTGTTTTATTTCAATGACTTTACTGTTTATACTGAGTTTTTAAAAATAGAGTTTTGTGTTCTTGCTGATTTTATGAGTTCCAAATGAAGAAATACCTGAAGTGAATATTTTGTGGTATGCAATGCACAATCCAGTACATAGTGAAAGCTCACAAATGGAAATTCAATTAAGTTCCAGCCCCAGTCAGTGACTTTGCTAAAACCTCCCCTAAGCTGTAATTACAAACCAGTGATAAGCCAGCAAAAAGTGTCCCTCCTTGGGGGGTGGGTGCTGCCAGGTCTGGGGCTAGGACTAGGGGCTTTATGGTATGCTTCACTTTCCCAGGACAGATGTTTCTGATGGGCAGCCTGCTGGCTTCCCTGGGGAGAGAAGTGTTAACAGAAGAAGACAATAGAAGGGTGAGGAGGAAATTCTTCTGGCTGGAGAACATGGCGGACACCAAAGTATGGAAGTGGGTTACATCTTGTATGTCTGCTTGCTGAGGACAAGCATTTGCTTAGGAGGATGCCTAACCTGGATTCTAAGTGTTCCTGCGAGTCTTCATGAACTCCTGGGCTCTGGACATCTGTCTTCCCTCACAGCAGCTGTAGGAACTGACCCTGCAATACGAATCATCCCAGCCTCAGGACCAGGGCTCAGTGAGATGAGCCCAGCAATAACCAAGCTCCACACCAACCCTTTGGATATCACTATTTCAGTGTGCGTTGACCCTCTTCAACTTCCAAGTGCCAGTGTCTGCATTGCTGTGCCTCAGGCCTTTTGTTCCAGAGGCACTGAAACCCACCGTGCCTGCACACAGAAGGTGGGAAACAACAGGGAATGAATGGTCCCAGGAGCCGTCCTCAACCAGTCACTGTTGACAGTGGGGTGTCACTACATCAGTGTCCTCACCACTCAGGTGGGGCTTCCCAGGATTTCCCATGGCTCCAGGTACCATTATGGTAGCTCTCTTGACAAAGCATCCTTTGTTAGCTAAGCTTGCCCTCAACCTACCAGCATTCCCTACAATCAAATTCTTTTATCAGGGTCAGCTTCTGGGGAAACCCAAACTCAGACACCTACACCACTCAGGGAGGTATCAGCCAGACATCTGGTGGGCACATTGCTGGACCTTCGTTCACCATTCAAGAACTCATTTCTGCCCTTTATCGGTTCTGACAAAGAAGTCAGGGCAGAGCACACCCTTTTCACACAGAAACAGAAACTTCAAAAGGAGAGGAGAGTGATTTCTTGAAGTGGGGTTACAAATAGAACTTGTACTTTTAGTAAAGGGACCAAGAGAGGCTCCTGTCAGGAGATGATGACTGGGGTTTTGAGGGACTGGCATGATCTGGAAGAGTAGAATAGGATGAGTAAAATCAAGGAGGTGGGAATGTGCTGGGATGGAATAGTGAATCCTGGGTAGGTGGTCTCAGCTGTGGCACATGGAGGAGTTATAAAGGGGAGAATTGGAGAACTGGGAAATAAAACAGAAAGAGAACATTTGGAAGACCCCAGAGGATGTTGTGCTTTACCCAGTCCAATGGAGGAAATTTAGGAGCAGGATAAAGCACATATCAATGTACTTCTCTTTGGAAATACATGGAAATAAGCCCTCCTCAGTCAAGCTTAAGGACCAAGCCATTCAAAGCCTTTGGGAAATGAAGAAAAAAATGAAAAGATAAGAAATAGCTAAACTTGTCAATTCTGATGGTGAAAATGATCACAACATCGATAAATACTTGAGTAGAAGTATGGAATTTGGAGAGGAAAAAAAATGAAGGCAGCCTGGACTACTTATATCCACCATAATGTTGGTGCTCAGCCATCCTCGACTCCCAGGTGGGTCCCCACCAACCTCCTTACACTGTGCCTGGCTCCTCCCACAATTCTGAGCCCAGATGCTAGCTTCACGAGGCTGAAAGCTGTCCCACTCCATTGTCAGACATTTTTAAAAATCTCTGGAGATAATGGGAAGCCATGGCCCCAAATCCACTCTTAATTTTGGGAAAGCAATGAAGCAATCTAAGATAGAAGGGAGGGCAAAGCCAACTGTCTCTTCAAGGGCTCCCTCCCTCATGCTACCTTGGGGCCTGGCTTCATGGAGTCTGCATACGGAAAATAACTTAGGTTTGTACAAGGTTCAACCTGTCTAGAATGTGACCCTCTGTAAATGTCCCCAAGCATCCCAGCAATAAGTTCTGGGTGTGGTAATCTTACCGTACTAGACAGGGATCAGTATTGGGTTAAAGACAATTTTTTGTGTGAAACATTATTGGACTTTTCACTAAAGTGTCATATGCATATAGAAAAGTGCACAAATCAGAAGTATATACCTTAATAATTAAAAAAAAAATCAGTCTGGGGTGCTTGAGTGGTTCAGTCCTTAAGCATCTGCCTTTGGATCAGGTCATGATCCCAGGGTCCCAGGATCGAGCCCTGCATTGGGCTCCCTGCTTAGCAGGAAGCCTGCTTCTCCCTTTCACACTCCCCCTGCTTGTGTTCCCTCTCTCCCTGTCTCTCTCTCTCTCTGTCAAATAAATAAATAAAATCTTTAAAAAAAATCAGTCAAATCAACTTGCAAGTCAAGAAACAACATTAACACAGACACCAAAGTCCCAGGAGTTTCAGATACCAAGCATGTGTATCCTGACTTCTGGATTGCTTATCTACTACCGTATGTGTGAATCATCTCTTACAGGTAAGGAGTTTGGAACCAACTTGGCTGAGTGGTTGTGACTTGGGGTCTTTCACGAAGTCATAGCCAGGGTGCTTTCATCTGAAGGCTGGACTGGGGCTGGAGAATCTGCTCCCTAGGTGGCTCACTTACATGGCTGGCGATTTAGTGCTGGCTGTTTGTGGGAGGCTTTAATGTCTTCCCACATGGACCTCCCTTCTGGACCTTGTAGGCAGGCAGCCAGCTTCCTTACAACATGACTGCCAGCTTCCTCCAGAAAGCCAGGCGAAGCTACCCTTTTTATGGGCTGCCTTTGAAGTGACAGGGCATCACTTCTGCCAGATTCTATTTGGTAGTAGCAGGTCACCAAGTCGAGCCCATATCCAAGGGGACGTAATTAGGCTCCATCTTTTGAAGTGAGTGCAAAAATGTTGCAGAAATATGTTAAAACCACCACAACTTATAACATTATAGATTAGTTTTATCTCTTTTTATTTTCTGTACAGGAAGTCATATGCTATCGCATACGGTATATGCTTTCTTTCAGTCAACATCATGTTTGTGAATCTCATCCATGCGTTTGCATGTCATTGCAGTTCCTTCTTTCTTATTGCCGTGTCAGATCCCATGGTGTAAGCCTACCCTAAAGTACGTATCTATTCAACTCTATGTAGGCAGTGTCCACCAGGAATAGCATTGCTATGGAGAAACTACTTTTTAATTTAGGTTTCTGTAGGGCTGTTTTTTTGGTTTAAGGCTAGCTCATGACTTCTGTCTCATGGGAAGTAATCATACTGACTTTCTCCAGGAGGATGATCAGGAAATGTGCCACTGCCCAGAGAAGAGTTACGGGTCCTATACTGGCTGAAATGGAGCCTTGGTCCTAGAAGGTTTAGCAACCTTGCCATTTAGGCAACATTTTCTTCTGTCTATTTTTACCCTTTCCCACAGAAAATATCAAGAGGTTAATTAATCCTGGTCACAGCCTGAGGAAGTAGCCAGAAGCCCTCCCCTTTGCATACATATTCTTTAAGAGGTTGCAGCAAAAACCAAGATGATGGGAAGCCAGTCATTTCTTGGACTCATCCTCTTACCTTGGAAGAGCGGAGAGATGAGAAAATGGTATGTCTGTGGGTGAACCATCCAGTGGGAACACAGGCTCAGGACAGAAGGATATGGGGCAGCCTAACGCTGCCTAGCTTGAGCACACAGGTCCTCAGAGAGCACCCCGCAGGTGGCTGCCAAGTGAAGCCATCCCTGAAAGGTGTCACTCCAAATGGAGACAGACAGCCATGTCATCCTGACTCCTGAGAAGCTTCTGGGGGAGTGGGAGAAGATGTGAGGCACCAGACCTACCTTTGGGAGTTCTTCGTTTTTCCCAGAAAACTACTCTGTGGGCCCACATTTTTAGCTGTATAACTTCTTTCCCTGGCCCATTTACAATCTTCTAAGCTTTCAGCATGCAGGAAGAGCAGATGTTGTGCGTACTCTAGCCTGGCTCTTTTCTCTTTGGGAACCCTGGCCCAACATCCACCTGCTGGAGCCTGCACTTTAGTGCCTGGGAAGTTTCTCTGACACCTGGAGCCAGGACAGAAGTGAGGCTGTCAGTGTGCTCTCCACCCAGGAGGCATTCTGAGCCAAGAACTGACAGGAGCAGTGGATGAACATCTCCACTCCCCCCATCCCTCTCATGGTATAGCTGGGAGGTGTGCATTCCACGCTGGCTTCATCATATAGAATAGTCCCCCATCCAGCTAAGCTTTACTTCACCACAGTGAAGTCTCTTCCTGTTGGAGAGACAGACAATAAATAAGCAAAGGTGGGCAACATGATGGGGTGTGAGGCAGAGACTCTGGATGAGAGGGGGCAGGCATAAGTCACGGTTCCCCAGAGAAACCAGAACCAATAGGAAATATACACATACATGGACAAGGCTTTATTACGAGGGACTGGCTCACATGATGATGGAGGATGAGAAGGTCCCTGATTGGTTGACGGCAAGCGAGAAGCCTGGGGGAGCCAGTGGTGGAGTTCCAGTCCAAGCCCAAAGGCCTGAGAACCAGGGGAGGCAAAGATTAAGTTCCACCTGAGTCCGAAGGCCCAAGGACCAGGAACATCGATGTCCAAGGGCAGGAGAAGATGGACGTCCCAATGCAAAGAGAAAATTCATGCTTCCTCTGCCTTTTTGTTCATTTGGGCCCCCAACAGATTGGATGATGCCCACCATGCTGGTGTGAGGATGATCTTTACTCAGTCTACTGATTCAAGTGCTAATCTCTTCCAGAAACACCTTGACAGACACACCTGGAAATAATGCATTAGCAGCTCTCTGGGCACCCCTTAGCCGAGACGAGCTGACACATAAAATTAACCATCAAAGGCTACTTGAGAATGAGGAGTCAGGGAGGACCCCTCTGAGCTGTTGAATTCCAAGATGCCCAGCCAGTCCTAGTCCCTCTGGGGCCCTCCCTCATGAAAGCATGGAGGTCCACTGGCCCTCCCTCTCACTGACCGCCCAAGGGGGTCCCTGGCCCAGGAGCCACAGTCATCATGGGCTGCCCTTCTTTCTCCGGGGAGATCCAGACAAGCTAAGGACCATGGGACCAAGTGAGCTACGGCAGCCTCGGGTTTGGGCTGTTCTCTGTTAAGTTCCAATTCTCACCTGGCCATACCCACATTCTAAAACCTGGACTTGGTTGTTATAAGACATGAGCCACAGAACTGATAAAAATTGGGGAAGAATAAGGGCCACATTTATCAAGCAACTACTATATGTCAGGCTCTACCAGGGACTTTAAAATATGTTGTTTCATTGAATCCTTCTAATAACTTGTTGGGACAAGTATTTTATCCCTAGTTTTAGAGAAGGAAGTTGAGGTTCTGAGGGGCTGAATGACTTCTCTTAGGGGTCAGAGCTTATGCAGAACTAGGATTCAGGCTCAGTCTCCATGAACCCAAACCCACTGTCTCCCTACCACATCATACTGTATGCACAGTGCTCCCAACTGCAGTCTCTTCTGAGGTCCCTTTGCTTTTATCTCATGGCCATGCTGGGTAAGTCTTGTTGTTTAAGCCCTTAATATGCCTATTCCTCCAAGAAGCTTTCCAGGATAACCATGTCAGAGCCGGAAGCCAAGATCTGGAGCTCCTGCCTACTTCTGGGGAAGCCTCAGCTGGAAGGCGGCAGTACCATTAGCTGCCTCTCTCCTGGGTGCATGGGAAATGATGCTCAGCAAAGGATTCAAACCCAGCTGGCTTGTGCTGGCCTCTCCTTAGTACCCCTGGCTGAGCATCCTCCAGTGCATTTCCATAGTGATAGTAACAACTATGATGATCACCTCTTATTGGTCATTTTTTGGTGGCCCACATTCAGAGCTCAGAATTTTCTACTTAATATCTCAGGTAATCCTCCTACAACCTGTTGCTGTGCAATCAAGTCCGTTGTAATACATTTGTTTTCTAACAGAGGTAGGGGGATGCACACTGACATAGGAAAAAGCTCCACCCAGTATCAGTGGTCTTTCAGATATGCAGAGGGCTGGTCTTGGTATGGCAGCAGAGAACTTTCTAGACGTGTTTTGAACATTCTCTCTGTAATTCCTTGGAAATGTTCAACAAAGCTTTTTCCCTTTGCTTTCATCTGAGCCTGGCTTCTGTCAGTTTATGTGTTTTTCAAAGTTGCTGTCAATCCCTCACTTCTTGAATCAGTTAATTATCTAGTTGACTGTCTGTTTGGGCAGAGGAAAACCCAAATTGCGTAGGATCTCGCCCACCTCTCCGCAAGTCAATGTGATAAACATTTACCATAGTCCTGTAGGCTTGCCCAACATAAAAGAGGCATGGAAGGGGAGGGCTGGTCTTGCCGCTGGGAGACAGGCACGGGCCCCTCTTGGCTGCAGAGAGGATAGTGGCATGTCAGTTGTCAGCTCTGGTCCTCACACAATCAAAAGGTGAGGAAGAGGCTGTTGGAGGCACAAAGGAGCACCGAGCTGTGCCCTGCAGGACAATATTCGGACAGAAGAGACTGGGTACCTTTTCCCCCTCTGTGGCTGGGAGTTTGATGTGTGCCAGTTCACTGGGTCTGGATATCTTATGCAAAAATAAGGATTTATTGGGAGAATCATAGGAAAGACTGAAGAATGTGAGAAAGACAGGAAAATTTGGGATACAATTGACAAGCAATAATAGGCAGCTGCTTCAGACAACCTCTGCTGGCATGAGATGAATGTCAAGTGTCCTTAGAGAGGAGAGAAAGAGAAAGGATGAGAAAGAGAGAGAGAGAGAGAGAGAGAGAGAGATTCATCGGTGCCTGGAGCCGAGAGAGAGAGAGAGAGAGAGAGAGAGAGAGAGAGAGATTCACTGGTGCTTGGAGCCCTTGCTTAAGGGAAAGCAGGGTCCCTGGCTGGCTGAGTCCCCCCAGACAGTGCAATGCCACAAGGGGACTTCCCCAAAGGGAAAGTCTGGTGCTTTTACCCAGAAGTTGGAGACATGGTTGCCAAGTGGGCAGAACTAATGATACCTGCTCCAGGACGTAAGCCTCAAGGATGCAGCTTCCTGCCTGAGAGAAAACATGTGTGAAGGGTCTGAATTTTCCCTGACAACCAGAGCAAGACCAACAAGGGGATCAGAAGCACTGGGCTTCTTCCAAGGGTTCAAAAGCCTTCCCCTCAGAATGCTGGGTCAGGGAGAATTCTTAGAATGCAGCCAGCACTTCTCTGGAACGTGGATGGGAGACCAGCAGTGAGTTTAGTGCCATGGCAATTAGAATCCAAAGAGGGATGAATATGGAGATTCCTTACAAAATCAGACACAGAATTCCCACATGACCCAGCAGCTCCACTCCGGAGTATATACTCAAAAGAATTGAAAGCAAGGCCTTTAGTAGTTATTTCATTTATACACCAATGTTCATAGCAGCATTGTCCACCAAAAGGCGGACACAGCCCAGTGTCCATGAGTGGATGAATGGGTAAACAAAATATGATATATAAATACAGTAGAATATTAGCCTTAAAAGGAAGGAAATCGTGACACATGGTACCAGATGGATGAAACTTGAGGACATGATATTAACTGTAATAAAGCAGTTACAAGGGGAGAAATTTGCCCCCGTTCATTTTTCCCTTCCTTCTCCTAATGTCCTCGGTGATGGGTATTCAGGAGGGCACGTACAGCACGGAGCACTGGGTGTTATACGAAAACAATGAATCGTGGATCACTACATCAAAAACTAATGATGTACTGTGTGGTAACTAACATAGCATAATAAAATTAAATTAAATTAAAAAAAAACAAATGCACAAATTTGTATGATTCCACTTACATGAGTAGTGCAATTCATAGACCTAGAAAGAATGGTGTTTTCCAGAGGTTGGGGGAGGGGAAATGGAAATTGTTTATGAAGACAGTGTTTCAGTTTGGGAAGATGACCAAATTCTGGAGATGGTTGGTAGTGATGGTTACGTGACAATGTGAGGGTACCTCATGCCAATCAACCACACGTTCAAAAAGATAAAATGGTAAATTTTGCCAGAACAGAGAAGCAAAGATGAAGGAGAGAAGGTGGGGCGGGCTGCTTGGGTCCTGTTAGCAGAGACATTCCAGCAGAAGCAGCCTAACTCTGCACCTGGGGTCCTTCAATGGGACTCAGACATCAGATGGGGTTTGTCCCATTGGAGAATCAGGGTGACATAGTGCAAAGGATGCTTTGTGGCCAGACACACATAGATTTGAATGCCAGCCCCTCATCCCAGTGAGCTGTATGACCTCAGACACGCTACCTGAACTCTGGGAGCTTACCCTTCCTGACTGAAAAATACATGTTCCAATGGCCACCATGCAGGGTAATTGTGGGGACTGAATCAGACAAGGTTCCCCAAAACAGAACCCATAAGAAGCCCAGTAGAAAACAGATCAGGACAAGAGATATATACCAATCATAGGCAGATAAAGAATCACAAATGGCCTTAAAACATGAAAAGATGCTCAGATGCACTTACAACAAGAGGAACGTGAATTAGAGACTGTGATACCAATTTTGACCTATCAGAGCACAAACTCCAGCCCTTGTGGAGGCTATGGTGGGACAGCCATAGGTATTGCTGGCTCAGGGCAACATCAAGCCACCTCGTAGAGGGCAATTTGGCAATATTTATCAAAACGGAAAATAAACATTCTAGGTGAACGAACAACTTCACTGTTGAGAATTTATCCGACAGATTTATGTGCACATACACAACATGACTCCTTTACAAGGATTCTCTTGGTAAGAAAAGCTGTAATAACAAAATAATGGATACTTAATACAGTATCCATTTAAGGGAGTGGTTTAAATAAGTGCGATCAGAGCAAGAGAACTGGAACAGTCCACACTGCAGCTGGGAAAAGGAAGGTGGGAGCTGCGTTAGTTTGTTATCATTGAAGGACAGAAGGTGCAAAAAAAATGCACAGTTAGCTCCTTTTTTTGGTAAAAGATGAGGGGGGTCACAAAAATATATCTGTACTTGTTTCTTTTTGCCTAAAGAAACACTGTGAGGGGGTGCCTGGGTGGCTCAGTTGGTTAAGCATCTGCCTTCGGCTCAGGTCGTGATCCCAGGGTCCTGGGATCGAGCCCCGCATCGGGCTCCCTGCTCAGGGCGAGTCTGCTTCTGCCTCTGCCCTTCACCCCACTTGTGCTCTCTGTCTCTCTCTCTCTCTCTGAGGTAAATAAATAAAATCTTAAAAAAAAAAGAAACACTGTGAGGATAAACAAGAAAGTAATACAAGTAATTTCTTGTAGGTGAAGGGGCCAGCGTAAGCATGAGACAATCTGGGTATGCCTTTTCACATAAATTTTAATTTTTGAGATCATGTTAATACATTACTTGTTCAAAACACTTTAAAGAGTAAAAAGTTGATGAAAAATAAACTTAAAGACCTAGAAAACCTTACTGGAGACACAAAATGAATGGACAGATTATATTTCTATAGGGAAAGGCTCGATGCCCCGGAGATGTCAATACTTCCCCAATTCATTAATTATTTTAATCAACAATTCAGCATAAATAATCTGACAAAGTTACTTTAATGTCCATACGGAGAACAAAACATTCTAGAATTGTCAGGAGAATTTTTGGGGAAAATGAGGGGTTTGTATTATCAAGATATGCCATCAAATAGAATAATTTGAGTGTATTTTAAATATAGTGATTACAGTGTGTTATTACATAGGAAAAGACAAATATATCAGCGACAAGAGAGAAACTGGGTACTGACTCCCATGTCTATTTGAAATTTTAGAGTATTATAAAAATAAATTAAGATCCTTCATTAATAAAGCTAAATGCAAGTGGGTCAGAAGTCTACACGTTTAAAAATGCATCTTTAAAAGTAAAGAACAATATGTAGAAATTCTTTCATAGGCTTGGATAAGAAAAAGAGAAAACCCAGAAATAAAAACAACAACAAAGAATAATCAGATTTCAGATTTTACTATATAGAAATTTAAAAATCAACAGGAATAAACTTATTTATATTTATTGGTAGTTCACCAGTAATAAACAGAAATTAAAATTTAAAAATTATTTGCAATAGTATTAATTTCCACATCCTTAGAAGAAATCTAATGAAAGGTGTAGCACATCTCTTCACAGGAAAATATAAAATATTATTAAGAATAAAGAAGATTTAAATAAATGGATCTATACCTATTTTTATAGGTTGGAGGAGTCAATAATTTAGCTATGCCAATTCTCCCCAAATGATTTATACATATAATGCAATTCCAATAAAAATACTGAGATTTTTTTTGAGAAAACTGACAAACTGATTTAAATTTTAATGAAAATGTAAAGGGCTAAGAATAATCAAGATCCTGCTTAGGAAGTAGAAGGTAGGAAGAATGACTTTATTGGTTATTCACAGTTATGATAAAGCTACTGCAATTAAGACTGTGTTTTTGGTTCAAGGATGGACAAACAGGCCTGTACAACAGGAGAGAGGCCAGGGAGACAGTCAGGCATATGAAGACACTTGACCCATGACTGCAGCAGGGAAATGGTGTTCTCTCCAAGAAATACTGGATAGCACTATGGAGGAAAAAATAACTCGACTCCCTCCCTACCTCACACCAGTCATACACAAAAATCAATTCCAGGTAGACTGTAAATCTAAATGGAAAAAGAAAACCATAGATTTAAGGAAAACATTGGAGAATATTCTTCTAGCCTTAGGATAGAAAAGTCTTCTTAAGTAAGATCAAAAGGACTACCATAAAAAAAGACTGACAAATTGAACAGCATTAAAATTAAAAGCTTCCGTTCTTTAAAAGACATCATAAAGAGACAGAAAGATTAATCACAGAGTGGGAGAACATATTTGCAACGCAAATAACCAATAAGCAACTTGTCGCAGGAATATATAAAGAAGTACTGTAAATCAATACAAAATGACACACAATGCAAAATAACAATAAGTGCCAGTTATTGACTTATTGCCTCTCAGTTCCAAATTCATCCTATCTCCCCCTACTTTATAACGCCGGAGCTGGACTCTGCAAACCTCATTTCTGCTTTGCCATCTGGCTCTATGTCAGGGTCTGCCAATAGGGGGCGCGGAAGGAGACTGCAAGGATGGAGGAGGGACTAAGATCCTTTCTCCTAGATTTTCCCACTGGAGAGGAGCTGAGCATCTGGAGGGCAGTGGGTTTTTGCAGCATCCCCATGAGGGTGCAAGGCTTTCTTGGCTCTTATGTGGCCCCAGCAAACTTCATCGTTACTGCGAAAGCATGTGGCATGTTTCTGTAGCAGCCACATCATCGCAGAGATCTGAATCTCAGTCTTACAGGACATCTTTTCTGGACTGCACATTTCTTTTCTGTTTCCTTTTCCCTGAGCCCTGGGGCTGGCTGCTTTCTGCAGTTGCTAAGGAGATACATCTCAGAGTTTTGTGTTGTTTTTACCCCATTCAGATTTTAGCCACCCCTTCTTTAACAAGTATTTACAATAAATTTTCTCTGTTCAAATAATTGGGTGTGGTGTCCGTCTCCTGTGTCCTGACTGGGACAATAACTCAACAGAGAAATGAGACAGACAAGTCTATCTTCATAACAAAGGGTTCCAGGTGGCAAATATACATATGAAAAAGGTCTGAGCTTATTACTCACCTGAGAAAGGAAAAGTTAAACCAAATGCAAATGCCACTATATACCCATCACAATAGTTAAAATTAAAAAGACTTGGGGTGCCTGGGTGGCTCAGTCTTTTAAGCATCAGACTCTTGATTTCAGCTCAGATCATCATTTCAGGGTTCTGAGATCTGGCCCATGTTGGGCTCTGCACTGGGCTTGGAGCCTGCTTAAGATTCTCTCTCTCCTTTCCCCTTGCCCCTCCTTCCCCACAAAAAAAGACTCACAGTACCAAGTATTGGTGAGGATGTGAAAAAACCCAAACTCTTACATTGCTGGGGGTCTGTAAACTGATACAATGACTTTGAAAAACTGATATTATCTATGCTCTTTGACTCAGCAAGGCCACCCAACACATCCCAACAGAAATGCATATAAGTATATGCATATATACTAAAAGATATGAACATGCACTTTTGTAACAAAAATACTTATAAAAACCAAAATCTGAAAAAAAAACAGCCCAGGTGTCAATCAACAGTAGAATGTGTAAAGAAAACATGGTACTTATTAAATGATATATGATACAACAATGACAACAAACATATGACAGGTACATGGCACAACATGGATGATCCTCACAAACATAGTGCCAACCAATAGCAACTAAGAGTCACCACACACAGAAAAACAGATGATCTAGGCCTCTTTTATATACATTTTAAAAGGCAAAATTCGGGACACCTGGGTGGCTCAGTTGGTTAAGCGTCTGCCTTCAGCTCAGGTCATGATCCCAGGGTCCTGGGATTGAGTCCCTGCATCGGGCTCCCTGCTCAGTGGGGAGCCTGCTTCTCCCTCTGCCTATGCTTCCTCCCTTCCTCTCCCCTGCTCATGCTCTCTCTCTCTCAAATAAATAAATAAAATCTTTAAAAAATGAAATAAAAGGAAAAGTTCATCTTTTGACCGTTATCGTTGTTTTGAAATCACTAGCTTGGGTGTAGGAAGGAGATAGTGAGTGGGAGGGTGTGAGAAAGGGGCTTCTTGGGTATGTAAAATGTTCTAGTTCTTGACCTAGGTTGTGGTTACATGGATGTGTTCACTGTTTGAGCTTGACACTTTTGACTTACGTACTTCTCTGCATTTGTGGTATTCTTCAATTAAAGTAAGAAAAGAAAAGAAAATGTGGCAGGTTGAGACAAAATACTTACTGTATTTACACTACCAAAAATTCAATATCTGACTATAGACCTTCTATGCAAAAAAAAAAAAAAGACAAAAATAGGTAGGCAAAGATTGTACTAAACAATGCACACACTGTATACAGTTGTCTGGTGCTCATAGGCAGAGTCCCTTAGATTCACTGGAAGCTTGAGAAAAACATTCTCAAACACCAATGAACACCCAACACTGATAAAATGTTTTGTTAGTGAGGATGTTATCAGACAGATATAAATTGGTGATTCATTTTTGGAGAGTAATTTGGCGCTATCTATCAAAATAAAAAGGTGGCTAACCTCTGGCCCACCATTTCACTTTTAGGAATCCTAAAGTAAGAGTCACACACGCTTAAAAAGATGTAAGTAAAAGAATGTTCACTGTAGCATTGCTTGCGATATGAAAGAAAATGGAACATTTAAATGTCTATTAATCAGAAGAAAATCAGGTATGTTCATACAATGGAATACCATGTGGCTGGTAAAAAGAATAATAGGGTTCCATTTGACTTGACAGGACAGAATCTGCGGTAACTCTCACTCAAAAATGCAACTCTCAGATCAGTGCATTGAAGGTTGTGGCATGGATGTACAAGAATTAAATATATATGAGTATATTTGTAAAAGGTATCTTTAAAGTTTTACTCTACTGGTTTATGTACTACTTAAATATCTCACCAAAGTATTTTTTAAATGGCCCAAGCAACACATTCATTAAAAAAAATATATGAATTTAAATTAACCAGCATGTGACCTGATAGCTGATAGTTCTTACTGGGGGTGACCAATCTCTACCTACACATGTGTTTGAGACCAACAGGATTTATTTGGGGGAGAAGGGAGCAGGAATTCCTGTCTAGAGAAGAAATTCCTTAGCTCTGAGCTGGTTTATTCTTGGCCTATTTCGTGGTCTGGAATACTGATTTGGACCACCCTCCATCTGGTTAGGCTGACACTGTCCACTAGAAATATATGAACCTCATATGTGATTTTAGATTTCCCAGTAGCCACATTAAAAAAGGAAAAAGAAATAGGTGAAATTAATTTTAATAATGTGTTTCTTTAACCCAACATAGCGAAACTACTATCAACTCCACATGTAATCAATATAAAAGTATTAGTGAGATATTTTCTTTTCTATTTTTCTAGTCTTCAAGATCTGGTATGTACTTTACATCTAGGACACATCTCAATTCAGATGCTACATTTTTCTTGATCTGTATTTAGATATCACAACATTTGCAATTGAAAAAGTAGATTCAAATACCTAAGCTGTTCCAAATATATTTTAAACGTACTTAGAAGTTTTTCCAATAGCTGAGTCAAGTATCTGTCCAGTCAGTTGAATTTAAATTAAATAAAATGAAGAAACTTGAAAATCCGGTTTCTCAGTCTCTCTAGCCATTATTTCAAGAGCTCAGTAGTCATGTGCAGCCAGTGGCTCCCTATTGAAAGGTGCAGGTCTAGGCTAGCCCCTCCCTGGGGTTCTGGAGATGGCTCCCTTGGCCTTGTGCTGGCACTGCCACTCTTCTCTATGTCCTCAATGCGTTCAAGCTCCGGGCACTGGGAGAATCAAGAGAAGGCTGGAGGACAGCCAGCTTCCAGGGTGGGCAGACAGTCTCAGACACCTGGCTGTGGGACATTTACATAACAGCCTCGGCACTGCTGTGCAGAGTGGTGAGGGTGAGCAAGGGGCCCTGTGGGCTGTGAGAGACCTCCTCACAGAGACCACATTCCTGGCGGATGAGCCTGACCTTGGGTGAACCCAATAGGATGACCTAAGCTAAAATTTCACAATGTGGCAGCAATGGGGGAAGCAGGTGGTGGCAGCAGCTGGAGCTGTCCGTGGGCTGGGATGGAGCTTGGCCCCTCAGAGCAAATGAGCCCCTGCTGAGGGCATTATGAGCCTGTAGGGGAAACTGAGGAAACCCACAGACCTGCCCTGAACCAAGGTCTCTTAGCTTCTTAGCTGAGACAAATCACACTCATGCCCTAGGTAAAAAGTTGCACTTCCTCTGAAAACTGAAGAGCTAGTCTTTCACATCTTGGTAAGTTCCTTCCTTCCTTCCTTCCTTCCTTCCTTCCTTCCTTCCTTCCTTC
>NW_027397123.1:7349072-7450944 GCF_003265705.2 Callorhinus ursinus | reverse complement strand
TTCCTTCCTTCCTTCCTTCCTTCCTTCCTTCCTTCCTTCCTTCCTTCCTTCCTGCCTTCCTGCCTGCCTTCCTGCCTGCCTTCCTTCCTGCCTTGCTTTCCTGCCTTCCTTCCTTCGTGCCTTCCTTCTATTAGTGGTGAAGCTTCTGTTCAAAAACCATTCTTGAGAACCTTGCAGAAGCCTCTCTCTCTGAGCTCTGGGCTGAGAAGACCACATGCTTCCATCAATATTCTGGTAAATTTGAAATTTCATGGATTAATTCATCCCTATTGTGTGCTAAATGTGTGCTCTGGATGCAACCAAATAAAAGGCATGGCCCTTACCCTTAATCTTTCCTCAGAGACTCATGTAACCAACTCTCACCTCCTTCCTACTTGTGGTGATTTATTTTATGTGTCAACTTGATTTGGCTAAGGGGTGCCACAGCTGATAAAACATTATTTCTGGGTGTGTCCAGAAGAGATTAGCATTTGAATCAGTTGACTGAGTAAAGAGCATCACCCTCCCTAAGTGAAACTGAGTGAGCAAATGGGTGTGAGCACCAATCTGTTGAGAGCCCAAGTAGAACAAAAAAGCAGAGGAAGGGTGAATTTGTCCTCTCTGCTTGAGCTGAAACATTCACCTTCTCCTGCCCTTGGACATAAGCACTTCTGGTTCCTTTGGACTCAGAACTGGACTTACACTATAGACTTCCCTGGTTCTCAGGCATCTGTGTTTGGACTGGAACTCCACCACTGACTTCCAGCTTGCAGTCAACAGATCGGGGGGCTTCTTGTCCTCCATAATGGTGTGAGCCAGTCCCTCTTAATAAGCCTTTTCCTATATATCTATACATTTCCTATTGCTTTGTTTCTCTGGGGAACCCTGACTAATTATATAACACCTTTGCTCAAGTGTTAGCTTCTCAATGAGGCTTCCCCTGATCCCCTATCAGCACTGCTTCCCTGTTTACCCAGCTCCTTCTTTTTCCTTCTTTATACATGCCACCTTCTAACATACTATGTGATTTCCTTACCAGCACTGTCAATTAACTGTTACTGCCTCCCTTGCTAGGGCTGTTTGTCTGCTTCGTTCACGGATGTTGTTTTGGTGCCTAGGATGTGCCTGACATGATGGGTGCCCTGTAAGTGACATTCTGTACTTCATAGGAAAAGCTAATCCTTGGTGGACGGTTTCAACAAACACAGAGAGGGAACTGTGGCGAATTGAAATTTCCCTGTTATGATTGTCTCCTGGCATCCTCTCTACTCCTTTCCAATTGCATTATGACTAAGCTGGTTTATAAACTATGTCAATACATCTTCCAGTCTCAGATCTACAAGTATCCAGGTGGTCAGGGAGGAATTAAAGGAGAATCAGCTCACACTACTTGGGGCAAAAACTAGTTTGGATAGACTTCTTGTTTTAGCTTGAATAATGTGACCAAAAATGGTACCTATGAAAAGACTCTGCATTACTTAAGCAGAAGAATATGGAAATTATAACATACTTAAAATACACTGCATTATTTACCATGTGCTTTCAGTTAAATTCAGAAAAAGTAAACTCTGTAAAATGAGGTGAAAGATAGGATAGTGAGCAAGCAGACTGAAATGAAATGAATAACTAAAAGTCTGTAAAGAAACAAAGAGGGCCATAGTATCGGTAAAAATGACATTACAGACACTAAATTGCAAAAAAATGACACAAAAGAAAACCAAACCAGTGATATAGAATACAAACAGAATAAGCTCTAAGAAGACAGAAATTCCTTTTCAGGCTAAGAAGATAGACAGTCCTAAGTGTTAAGATAAACAAGGAGGAGATTAAACAAATATCCAAATATTATTTCAAATTATTCAAATATCCAAATTTCTGCTCATCATAATCCCAGAAAAAAAATGACTTGAGATATAAGAAGAAAAAAATACACCACTGATATTCTTAAAAAAGAAAACAGAAAAATATAACTGAATTGGTTATCAAGGATATAATAGAATGAATCTCTGTGGATGAATAGAGGCATAAATCTGAAGAGTCATATGGCTAGATGTTTACAAGGCTAATGAAAAGTGATCAATCCATGTACATGACTCTGGTAAAATATTTTTATTTCAAATGGTAAGAAAAACTTCAAAGAGGAGAAAAAGTCAATTGTAATAGAATAAAAATTAGCTTGTCTTCTAATGTGTGCGTTGCAGTTTTAGGAGTAAAAGAACAATGGAACGGGGCCCATCATTATCTGGCATAGTATATTTAAAAGTCACGTAAACAGGGCAGGGGACAAAATATGTGTATGTTCAAGGTGGGTGGTTAGATCAGAGGCAGCTATAAATAGCAAGCAATTCCATAAGGTGAGCTAGGGAAAAATGCCCCACAGAGAAAATGAAATACCCTTCTATCTTGTCTTTGGCTCTAGATGGAGGGAATTAAAAAAAAGTTTCTTCTAAGAGTTTCTAATATAAATCATTGCATGAGTTTGGGACTGGAATTTACACTACCGGGGTGGCCTAAAAATCCCCAGGAAAATCTAAAGTGGCTTCAGGTTGGCCATATTCATATGTGCCTAGCAGAGCTAAACACAAGCTTATTTGGAAGAACCATTTTAAACTGAGGTCTCAAAAATCTCCAATCGTTAAAATTCCAGAGAACACATACTTAAAGCAAAAATTACAAATCACATAAGGGGATGAGTACCACAGCAAGAATTAGCAGAAAAAACAAACCTACAGAATCATCAAACATGCAAAACCTGTAGTTACTACAATGGTAAAATTCAGAATATTTAAAACTATATTTGTTATGATTAAATAAATAAAGGAGAGTTTTAAAAGTGTGACTATGGAACTAGTAACTATAAAAAATTACCAGGAACATTTGAAAAAGAATTAATAGAATTTCTAGGAATTTAAAAACTTAATGCACAGAGTAAGCAGCTATAGAGAATAGAGTGTGAAAATCTAACATATGTCTCTTCAGAGTTCCAGAATAAATGTATTAGGAGAACTGGAAGAGAGACAATATTCAAAGATATAGGATTTGCAGATTTTCAGAATTGATAAAAGATACACCAATCATCGGATTCAGGAAGCTCAACTACTCCCAAAGAGAATGAATATGAATAAATCTACATCTGTAAAACCCTCAAGACAAAGAGAACATCCTTAAAAGTGGCCAAAAAAACAAGCAAATGAAACATAGGAATGATACCTATAGTGGCATTTGACTTACCAGGAGCAACACTAGATGCCAAAAAATGGAAAAATAACTTTGAAATTCTGAGGAAAAAACCACTCTCAACTTAGTATTTGAGTATAAAATTATCTTTTGCAAAAATGAAGATGAAATAAATACACATTGCAAATAAGAATGACTCGTAGAGTTTAAAAAGAACAAGCTCTTACAAAGGGAACTTCTAAAAGTCTTTCTTCATAATTCAGAAAATAGTACTGAGTTGTAGGAAGAATTGGTGATTTAAAAAAAAGAAAAGAAAAGAAAGATATGCATATGGGTAAATCTATTTAAATACTAATCATTTGCAACAAACATGATTTCTAAAATGTATAGTATAAATTGAGTAGAAATAAAATACTGAGCAAAAATAGCATATATAAATGGTAAGATCTAAATATTATAAAATAATTGCATTTTTTTTGGAAGAAGATAAAGACATTGATTAACTAGAAGAGGGAAAAATAGAAGATAAAATCAATCACCTAAATTTAAAAATGCATAAAAGGAGAGAGAGAAAAAAAAAACAGAGAAAAGGGGCAAAAAGAAAACAAAAGTAAATGGTAGAAATAGAGCTAATTATATCAATTTTCACAATAAATGTAAATGGACTAAATATTCTGGGTAAGGGAAAAGATTTTCAGACTGCATTTAAAGAAAAAAATGAAGGAACACAAAACATTCAAACTCAGAAGATTTAAAAGTAAAAGGATAAAGAAGAATATGCTAGACAAACACTAATCAATCAAAAGGGAGCTGGCATGGCAATATCAACCTTAGAAAAAAATAAGATTTTATGTCACAACATATCATTGAATATATCACCCCATATTGAATTCTAATCTTCTATGTATTTAATATCATAGATTTACAATATGCAAATAACAATGGGCATATAAAAAGACAATTTGGTGAATATATTATCACAGCAGGAGATTTTAATATACTTCTCTTATTAATTGATAAATCAGGTAAAAAATTAACAGAGAAACTATTAACAGAGAAATTATTTCTTTCAGAAATATTTATGCAACTGAAACACGGTAAGCCTCAAAAATTTCAAAGAATTAATTTCATACTGAATTATATATAATATATATATATATATGCATATGTATATATATTACATATAATTCCATATATGTATATATAATAATGATATATATATAGCTAATAGGCACATATTTTAACTATTAGCTATGTGTAGTTATATAATCTCATAATTTGTGGAAAGCCAAGAAAATTGCATCTAAAAAGAAATGTATATCATTTATATAAGAGAAAAGATAAATATTAAAGGTAGAATAAAAATTAATAAAAACAAAATTGTACTAGAGAGGCTTTATAAAGCTAGTATTGGGTTGTTTCAAAAGACTAATAAAAATAGTCCCACTCCAGTGAGATGGATCAGAGCAAAAACATAGAGAACACAAATAAAATAATATAGAATTGAAAAAACAAAGAAAAATTACAGATCAAGCAGGCATTTAAAGAAAAGATTTTTTTTTCAACTTTATGACAATATATTGGACATTTATGTGAAATAGACAAATATCTGGAAAATCAACAAATCTGACCAAAGAAGAAATATTAAGTTTCAATAATTCTAGAACCATTAAATAAATTGCATCAATAGTTTAAAAATATTCCCACAAAGAAAACACTAGGCACAAATGATTTTATAGGTAAATTCTACCAAGCAATGAAGGAAAATAATCCTTAACCTTCACAAACACTTTTAAAAAACAAAAAGAGAGTACAATTCCTAAGTCATTTTAGGTGGCTAGCACAAAAGTTCTAGCAAAACGAGAACAACATTGAAAAGGAAAGTTATAGCTCAATCTTACTTATCAATATGAATTAAAATTTAAACCCTACAAAATAACAATTTGTTAAAAAGAGAATATAAAATTACCAAATTAATTTTATTTTTTTAAGTTTTTTTTTAATGTAGTGTTCCATGATTCATTGTTTGTGTATAACACCCAATGCTCCATGCAGAGCGTGCCCTCTTTAATGCCCATCACCGGGCTAACCCATTCCCCCCACCCCCTCCTTTCTAAAACCCTCAGTTTCTTTCTCAGAGTCCATAGTCTCTCATGGTTCATCTCCCCCTCTGATTTCCCCCCCTTCATTTTTCCCTTCCTTCTCCTAATGTCCTCCATGCTATTCTTTATGTTACAGATGTAGGGAAAAGAAGGGCCACATGCACCCCAATGTTCATAGCAGCAATGCCCACAATAGCCAAACTGTGGAAAGAGCCGAGATGCCCTTCAACAGACAAATGGATAAAGAAGATAAAGAAGATATATACAATGGAATATTACTCAGCTATCAGAAAGAATGAATACCCAACTTTTGCATCAACATGGATGGAACTGGAGGTGATTAAGCTAACTGAAATAAGTCAAGCAGAGAAAGTCAATTATCATATGGTTTCACTTATTTGTGGAACCAAAATACTTTTATTTCAAGAATGAAAGTGACCACAAAATTACAAAATTTGTAAAGGCTATTCACCACATTAAATTATGAAGAGTAGTCAAAGTCTTTCCCTATAATTATTGTTGTTTTCTATTTTTAATTAGAATTCTCTCAATATTTGCTTACACACACACATATATATATATTATTTTTTTATTTCTTTATTTTTAGATGGAGGCATAGAGGGAGAGGGAGAATGAGAATCTTAAGCAGGCTTCACTCCCAGCATGGAGCCCATTGTGAGGCTCAATCTCATAAGCCTGAGATCATTACCTGAGCAGGAATCAAGTCCAATGCTTAACAGACTGAGCCACCCAGGTGCCCCAAGTCTTTTGAATATTAGCCATTGTGATGGGTATAAAGCGCTGCTTGTATTTGGTTTAACTTTTCCTTTCTCAGGTGGGTAAAAAGCATTCACATTTAGAACTGTGATACTATCCCTTGGATTAATCCCTTTATCATTATGAAATATCTCTACTTTTAGTTGTGTTTCTTGTTTTAAAAAAATCTATTCTGTCTGGTATTAGTATATCTGCACCAGCTTTCTTTGCCTTGTATGTCTTTTCTCATCATTTCACTTTTTAATAATTATGTGTTCATTTTTTTTAAGATTTTATTTATTTATTTGAGAGAGAGAGTGAGAGAGAGAGAGCACATGAGAGGGGGGAGGGTCAGAGGGAGAAGCAGACTCCCTGCTGAGCAGGGAGCCCGATGCGGGACTCCATCCTGGGACTCCAGGATCATGACCTGAGCCGAAGGCAGTCGCTTAACCAACTGAGCCACCCAGGTGCCCAATAATTATGTGTTCTTATGCGTAGTTGTGAGTCTTTTAAGCAGCATATAGTTAGATTTTGTCTTATATCAAGTGTGATAACCTTTGTTAATTGGAGAATTTACCCATTTACATTTAATGTAATTAATGATTTATTGTGTTCATGTCCTCCATTTTATATTGCTTTCTACTTGGCCCACTTTTTCCATGTTTCTCTCTCTTTTCTTGCCTTCTTTTTAATCAATCAAAAACTTTCTATTATTCTCTTTCTTTCCCTTATTAACTTATTTGTTAATTATAATTTTATTATTCTTCTAGTAGTTACTCTTGAGATTACAACATCATTCTTTGTTATAGTACCATCTGATACAAATTAGCTTTCCACCTTCCTGCTGATGCTCAAAATGTGGGACATTTTCACTCCACAGAGTCTTTCTGGCTTTTGCAACCTTGTTGTCATATTTTAATTCTGTATGTTTAAAACCGCACAAGACATTACCATTATTTTTTCATATAGTTAATATCAGTCAATGTGTATATTATAAGCTATATGTTTACCCTTTGTTTTTGCTTTTAATTCCTTTTTAATTTCTGTGATTCCCTGCAGGATAATTTTTATTTTTATTTTTTTTTTTGACAAAAGAACTCACTTTAGTATTCTTTTAATGCATATTTGCTGGAGTTGAAATTATCTTGGTTTTTGTCTGAAACTACCTTAATTTTACTTTCATTTTTGAAGGATATATTACTAGTTATAAAATTCTAGGTTGGAAATTATTTTATCTCAACACATCAAAGATGCCATTCTCTTGTCTTTTGGCCTCAGTCATTCTGTCAGGAAGACAGCTGTCATTCTTGTATTTTTCATGTTTCAAGGTAATGTGCTTTTCCACACCTCTGACTGCTTTAAAGTTTTTTTATTTTCTTATTATTTGGTCTATTGCAGTCTTACTATGATGTACCTAGATGCAATTTTCTTTGTGTTGGTCCTTCCTGGAGTTTTCAGAGCTCCTTGAATCTGTCATTCAACAGTTTTATAAACTTCCTGGCCATTATCACCTGGTATATCATTTTGTCACCCGGCTACTACTCTGATTGGGGATTCTGAGTACATACATTTTGGCTGTGGCTCAAATGGTATCTCACACATGTATCCAATTTTTTGTCCTATATTTTCCTATATTTTCCATTCCTGTCCTATATTTTCCATTCTTTCCAGTATTTGTATTTAGTTTAGATATTATCTATTAACCTCTCTTCAAATAAACTAATCCTGACTTCTGCTATTTCTAATATTCTGTTATACCCATGTAATAAGTACTAACCTTAAGGTATTTTTGTAATTTCCATCGGATTATTCTCTTTTTGAAAAGATTTTATTTATTTATTTATTTATTTGTCAGAAAGAGAGAGAGAGAGCACAAGGAGGGGGAGGGAGAAGCAGGCTCCCCACTGAGTAAGGAGCCTGATGTGGGACTGGATCCCAGGACCCTGGAATCATGACCTGTGCTGAAGGTAGATGCTTAACTGACTGAACCACCCAGGCATCCCCAGTGGATTATTCTCTTTATATACATTCCAATTCTTTGGTGATACTCTCTTTTGATCCATTTTCTCCAAATTTCCTGTCTTCTTGATCATATTAATCTTATCAGATTAAAAGACAGGAAATTGCTATTATTCTACCGTTTTCATCAACAAAAATGTCAACATCATACAGTCCCACCTCTTACTTTAATTCCATTACCTGAGTAGTCTGTGAGACTCTCCCTATAGTCTATTTATTGGCTTTTGGTCATGTGGTCCTAAATTCTGATGTGTAAGGTTGCTGTTGTTTATGACGTTTAATTGCATTGAGTACAGCACACAAATCCTAACATGTAAGAATGCATTTTCATATACATATAAACCTATATTTCTACTTAGATGAAAAGATGGAGCATTTTCAGCAATATAGTAAATTTACTCATGTTCTTCTCCACTCATTATCTCCCCAAGTATCGCTGGGGAAGTTATGCCTGTTTTATACAGTATGTACTCTTTTGTGCTGATTTTTTCCACTTAACTTCATGTCTATGAGTTCACGCATGTTGCTATATCTGTCACAATTTTTTTCTTTTTCACTGTTGAGTAGTATTCCATTGCATAAATATACCATAATTTATTTATTCATTCTACCTCTTATGGATACTCCCTCTTGATGTTTTTCCATTTGAGTGTTTTTATGAAGTGTGCTATTATAAATATTGTGGTACATGTCTTTTGGTGGACATAAACACTCACTTTGGGGCAAGAATATATGTGATAAGGGCAAGTCCTGGGTCATAGGACATATGTATATTTTGTTTTAGTAGGTATTGCTACATAGTTTTTCAAGTAATTACACCAATTTATAGTCTAACAATTTAAGAGAATCCCAGCTATTCTATATCATCCCTGGAACCTGGTGATGTGAATCTTTTAATTTTAGCCTTTCCTGTGACTCTTGCAACAATGTTTTGTTGAGTTTTAATTTGTATTCTAATGATTAATGACAAATACTTTAAATATGTTTATTGGTTGTTTTAAAATCCTCGTAAAAGAGGATTTAAAAGTATCTATTCAGATTTAATTTTCTACTGGGTTATCAGAATTGTTCTTATTGATTTATAGGAGTTCTTTTTATATTCTGAGTTCATTGTTGGACATTTGTATTGGAAATGTCTTTTCCAAGTCTGTGGTCTTGCTTTTTTATTGTCTTAATCGTGTCTTTTAATAAACATGGATTCTTAATTTTAATGAAGTCTAATATACTCTTTTCTTTTACAGTTAGTACATTTTTGGTCTTGTTAAAGAAATATTTGCCTATCCAAAGATAATTAAAGTCTTCCATTTCTTCTTCCAGAAATGTTCTTTGTTTTAATTACCATATTTAGTTCAATGATTTATATTGAATTAATTTTTGTGTATTGTGTCAGGTAGGAGTTGTATTAGTCAGGGTTCTCCTGAGAAACAGAAACAGTGGGATATCATCTATCTATCTATCTATCTATCTATCTATCTATCTATCTATCATCTATCTATCCATCCATATAATAAGAAAATTTATCGCATGATTATGGAGGCTGAGAAGTCCCAAGATCTGCAGCTGACAAGTTGGAGGCTCAGGGAAGCTGATGGGGTAAGTTTCAGTTTGAAAACCAGCAGGCTCAAGACCCAAGAAGAGTCAGTGTTTCAGTTCAAGTCCAAAGGCAGGAAAAGATGGATGTCTCAGTTCATGGTAGTCAGTCAGGGGGAGTTCTATATTATTTGTGGGAAGGTCAGTCTTTTTATTCTATTCAGACCTTCAGTGATTGGATCAGGCCCACATTGGGGAGGGCAATCTGTCTTACTCAGTCTTCTGATTCAAATGTTAATTGTATCCCAAAACACTATCACAGACACAGAATGTTTGACCAAATATCTGGGTACCCAATGGCCTAGTGAAGCTGACACATAAAGTTAACCATTACAGGAGTCAAGGTTCATTTTTATCTGTTATCGTCTATCTATCTATCTATCTGTGTATCTATCTATCTATCTCTATCTATCTATCTCATCTCCATTTGACCTATCACCATTTTTTAAAATGACCATCTTATTTCCACTAAATTGTGTGAAACCTTTGTCATTAATCATGTGCTTGGAAAAGGGTGGTTACTAACATAATTGACAAAGCTGATCATAAATATAGCTATATATATATATATGTATATATATATATATATATACACTTGTATATTTTTATAACTATTTAAAAATATCTTATATTTTTACCAAGGTAATAAATATGTATAGTTTAAAAATAAAGTGATATTAAAAGGCTGGGCTGCAGCCATTTCCCGCTTCCCATTCCTGCTTTCTGGAAGCAACAGCTTTTCATGATTTTACCCATTTCTAATTAATGCTTATATTGCTATTTCTTGGTTTATGAGTGTTACATATTATATGCTGATTTTTTGTTTTATGAGTTATTTTTTTGCTTTCCCACATCCACTCCCCATTTCTCCTACTCCATCTAATCAATAGATCTACATCACAACTTGTGATTAAATCACTAATTAATGTTTATATTAATATGACCATATTGTTTTCTGGCTTTCCAAGCAGCAGACAATAATTGTTTTGTCCAAATTTTTGGTTTTGGGGGCATTGACAATTGTTTTATTTCCTAATTACTTAGTGTTCTATTCATGGAGAGACATATTTCTCTCTAAATTCTCCAAAAGACCTGTTAAATATCTATCAGTATATTTTCAAGTCTTCAGACATTTTTCCAAGCACTTATATGTTCTTTAACCACCAGAGACTTCCCTCCTGAAGTCCACCTTACTTATAATGTTACAGTGGGGAAGAAGAATTTTAATCTCATCTCTTATTGCTTTGTATGTAGCCATTCCCCTCTCCCTACCCAAGCTCTTAGGATCTACTCTTTATCCCTAGTTTACTGAAAGTTTGTAATAATGTGGTTGGCATAGGTCTTATGTCATTGTTGTTGTTCATTCTGCCGGATGCTCCATGGACCCATCTATGTGGCAATTTCTCTTACTATTTTTTTGTTGATATTCTTCCCAGAATTTTCTCATACTGGTCAGATATGGGAATCCCTGGATAGACTCAACACAGTATTGTGCTACTATTTGTTTTATTCTCTTCCACCTCTTGTCCTTTCCTCTAAGGTCTTTTCAGTTTGCTTATTTGCTTTTACTTTTTTATCCTTCTTTGTCTTAGTTTGTGTCTTTCATGTTGAGTCTTCTCTCATGTATTGTGATTTTTGGCTCTCCATTCATACTTAAGTGCAAGACTCTAAACTCATTGGAACCTCCATGTGTCCCCATTGCATTACCACTGTGCACCTCCACTGTGGTGCAGTCAAGCTGCCAGCTTTTCTTGTCTTTCTGTTGTAAAGCCCCCTAATGGTAGACCTTGTAAGGATTCTATTTGTGCCTATTTGGTTTTCCCAGAAAATAATCCTTTAATATCCTATCTGGTGGTTTGGGTTATACAAGTTGCTGACATCCTGGGAATAGGGCAAAGGAAGAGATGTGGGATGTGACCATTCTGGATTTGGACTTATTTGTTCCTTTTGTTTTCAATTTAGCACCTTCTCTCCCAAGTCTGTCTGGTTTCCCCACATCTGGAGCCTCTCATTTCTAAACATAATAAAACTCCCGTTTCCTGTAGAGATGGAAATGGAATATATCCTTGGCCACACATGGAAGACAGAGAGATTGGAAAAGGCATGGGGGGTGGCATCTGACTGCTCAGTACAGATGTGCAACCTTGGTGACTGGTCCCGCCAGATCCCAAGCCTTCCCAAAGCCCTGTCGGCAAAATTACTTTGTTTTTCACTGCCATCCCCTCTGTTGCCACAAAGGTTTCCTTTTGCTAGGCTCTTCTGACTCATTTACCCCTGCTCAGTTTGTTACCTTCAAAGTATTTCATTTATATCCACGAGCACTCTTGGTTCTTCATCTATTCTCTTTATGTCTATGGGTCATTATTATTTCAGTTATTTTGCTGTTGTGCCAAGAAAGTTTGGAGAGAATAAAGAAATAAATGTGGGAAAAATTTAATCTAACCCTCTTTCTTTATACCCAAACAAAATTATGCCCCAAATTAAGCAGAGGATGCTTATTTTGAAATACATCTTATACTTTCATAAAGACTAACACAAAGAAAATCAACAAATTACAAAATGTCAAAAGACAGGTCCATAGTCTATGACTAAAAACAGTGAAATGTATAACCAAATAGTAGAAACCCTAACATCTTGTCAATAAGAGCAACTATGACTAACCCCTCTACTACTACTACTACTATTAATTTTATTATTGCTACTAGAAATAATTCCTGGAATAAAGAAGTCCAAATAAATTACACTCTCTTTAAAAATGAATGCCAGTGAAAACACTCTGTGAGTACTCACATGAATATGTGTAGTCTTAAGGGCGCCTGGGTGGCTCAGTTGTTAAGCCTCTGCCTTCGGCTCAGGTCATGATCCCAGGGTCCTGGAATTGAGCCCCACATCGGGCTCTCTGCTCAGCAGGAAGCCTGCTTTTCCCTCTCCCACTCCCCTGCTTGTGTTCCCCCTCTCGCTGTCTCTCTCTCTCTGTCAAAATAAATAAATAAAATCTTAAAAAAATATGTGTAGTCTTAAATGCACATAGTAGAAAATGAAAAGTAAAAGAAGTAAACCTAAAAATGCAAGAAAGTAGATAATGGATGAAAAGTAAACCAAAATTCTATGAGAGCATTTAATAAAGATAATGGGAATGTTTACTAAAACAGAAATTTAAACAAATCAATGCAATCCAAAAAGCTTGCTTAATAAGATTTTTTAAAAGATCAAGAAAAAAAGAGGCAAAAATAAGCAGAGGAAAAAATGGAACAGATGCGCAGATACTGAGAATATTATGAAAAGTTATGAGTAAACCATATACTGTTTAATGCCAATAAATGTAAACATTAAATCAAAATTTTAAGGGTAACATAAGTGGTGAAAATCAATTCAAAATGAGATGAAACACCTGAATATACTAAGGACCATAGAATAAAATAAGAGAAAGTTATGTATTAACCCCTAAAATTGTATGAGGCTCAGCTGGCTTTATGGGTAAGTTCTACCAAACTTTACTGAATAAGAATGATAACATAGCATATGAACTGGTCGAGAACATAAAAATAAAAATTTGAAGTTCCTCATCTGATTCTGTGATCGTAGCTTAACTTCACACCCAAACCAAATAAAGAGACTTAACACAATCAACAAATCAATGAAAAGAAAAGATAAAAGGATCAGCTAATCTTACTTATGAACCTAAACTCCAAGGTCCTCAAAGAACTTATTCTAAGGATTATATAAAGACACAGTATGCTTTGACCAACCATGGTTTACTCAGGAGGGTAAGACTGATGCAATTTTAGAAATCTATCTTGTAATTAACTGACTTAAAAGATTAAGCAACAACAACGAAACCTATCATTTCAAGAGATGATATACTTAATGCCCACTCTATTAGAAGTACTGGTAAGCTAAGTGTAATAGGGAATATCTCTGTTACAGTAGCAAGCAGGAGTTACAGCAAATATTTTTTAATACTAAACTATCAGGAGTATTCCCATTTAAGTAGAGACAAGAACGTTTGTACTCACTGCTACTTTTCATGTTGTTCTGAAGGTTCTAGCCAGACAATGAAAAGTAAGACATACACAACTGAAAAGGAAAAGACAAAATGGACTCTAAATAATAGACTTAATAAGGAGTAAAATATGAGATCAAAGAAAAAAGATCACCATACCAATTGCATTCCTCTCCACCAGCCATCATGAAATAGAAAAGGTCATGAGCGAAAGATGCTCTTCTCAAAGGGACCCAAAAGATAATTCCCAAAATTCCTAGGAAAGCTACCTCTTTCTTTTCAAAGTTTTCTTGGCGGGTCTTGAGTGTTAGGCTAATTTGTTGAAATATTTATTTGTGAGTGTGTGTGTGTCTGTGTGTGTGTTTATGTGCATATATTTCTCCTCTATTCATCCCTCCGCCATCCCATGAAAGTGGACTTTTTTTTAACACTACCTCCAGGGAGGTAGATGGTCCAGTCAAAAGGAAATATGTCTGCTTCCCCTTCTTCCCCACTTTCTCAGGAGCTGGCTCATGTGATCATGCGAAGCATTAGTGTTGGGCCCTGATAAAGAGACAGAAGGAAGAAGATGTGTCTTCTACTTTCCCAAAGGAGAGTTCAGACCATTAGAATAAATATTTAAAGCCGTTTGATGGCAAAAGCACCTGACAGCAACACCTGGAGGGGGACGAGGTCTCGGGAGGATGGCTCATGGCATAACTATGCAGGTTGCACCCTGAGTTTCTGGGCTCTCAGCTTCAACAGAAGCTTGTCATGGGCACAAGAGTGTTCTGACTTCTTGGGCTGTTAAGGGTTTGGGAACGAACATGGTTGGGGTGATTTGATGATCCTAAGGGTCAGAAGCCCTTCATTGGTTCCCTTTGGACACTAAAGTTGGAGGACAGCCGCCCTGAATCTGAAGTCAGCTGGCCACAGGTTCAGATGAGTGCAGCAGGATGTGAGGAGGAGCCCATGCCCTTGTAGATGGCTTAAAGTCCCCACAACACCAGCGCTGGACCAACAAGTGAACAAAAGGAAGTTCCAGCTTGCTTTAGCTCTGTTATTTTTCTCCTGTGCCATGTAGCTTAATCCAACCCTACTTGATACACTCTGGGAGTGTCCGTTTCCAGTCCGTAAACTGCAGACAAGCCTCATAGCCTCCCTGTGAAGATTGAAAAGCTAAGGCATTCAGTGGGTCTGGCACAGATTTCAGTGTATCTTAAATACCTCATTCGTGTTAGGTATTATTATTGTTGCCGTCATGAATAACGTTGAATCAAAATATATACTGAGAATCTATTGGACAATATAAAGATAAATGTAGAGAAACACAATGTTAGTGATAGATTATAGCTCTGTTTTTCTGATTTGGTAACATTTTATTCTTTGATCACTTAGTATATCAGTCAGAGAAATCTCTTGATAAGGTTTATTTAATAGTAATGTATCACACACCGCAGGGATACTGCTTTATTTTCTAGAGCTCATGGAATATTTATGGTAATAATTACATGTTGGACCTCCAAAATATCCTAATAAATTCTTTAAAAAAATTTTTTATTTAAATTCAATTTAGTTAACATATGGTGTATTATTAGTTTCCGGGGTAGAATTTAGTGATTTATCAATTGCATCTAACACCCAGTGCTCATTACACCAAGTGCCCTCCTTAATGCCCATCACCCAACTGCCCCATCCCCCCGCCCCCCTCCCCTCCAGCAACCCCCACTTTGGTCCCTACAGGGGACTTAACTACAGTTAAGAGTCTCTTGTGATTTGCCTCCATCTCTGTTTTTACCCTATTTTATTTTTCCTTCCCTTCCCCTATGTTCATCTATTTTGCTTCTTAAATCACATACATGAGTGAAATCACATGGTACTTATCGTTCTCCGACTGGCTTATTTTGCTTAACATAATACCCTCTAGTTCCATCCTTGTCTTTGTAAATAGCAAGATTTCCTTCTGTTGATGGCTGAGTAATATTCCATTGTATATAGCCCATCTTTATCCATTCATCTGTCGAAGGACATCTGGGCTCTATCTGTATTTTGGCTATTGTGGACACTGAATAAATTCTTAAAGAGGTTGTCACAGTCATATTCTCTGATTGCAACACAAATGGACTCTATATAAATTATATATATGACCCCTGAACAACATGCATTTAAAGTGTGTGGGTCGACATATATGCAGAGTTTTTTGCTAAATATAGTACAGTACTGTAAATGTATTTTCTCTTCCTTATGATTTTCTTAATATCATTTTCTTTTCTCTAGCTTACTTTATTATAAGAATATAATACAGAACACATATTAACACACAAATTATGTGTTAATCTACTATTTGTATTATCAGTAAAGCTTCTGGTCAACATTAAGCTATTAGTAGTTAAGTTTTCAGGGAACCACAAGTTATATGTAGAAATACAACACTGTATGTTAACTATACTTGAATAAAAAATAAACAAACACATAAATACATAAAAGCTATATGTGGGTTTTCAACCACACGGGAGGGGGTTACACGCTTCCAGCCCCCATGTTGTTCAAGGGTCAACTATACTTGAAATTTAATAAACATATTTGCCATGTAACTCAGTAAAAGATAAACCATAACTACAAATACAGACTATTTGAAAAATGCTGAACTAACAACATAAGAAAACTTATGGGTTGCAGCCAAAGCTGTACTTATTATTGCAGTAATAATCTTAGATATTTTTCTTATTAAGCAAGACAAAAATAAAAACAAATAGTCTGACTGTTAAACTTGACAAGTCAGCAAAAACACAAGAAAGCATAAGAAAAGTAAGAGGGAAAAATTAACAGAAATAACCAGCATAAATATGCACTCAGCAGAATTGCTAAATAAATGAGATTGGGTTCTCTGAACTGACGAATAAAATATTCAAAACCAAGAAATCTAATCAAGGAAAAATGAGACCAAAATAGGATTGAGAATAAAGACATAATCACAAATAGGAAGGGGATTTATAGATGTTTAAAAGATTTCTATGAACAACTCTGCTAAATATGGAAACTGCATACAATTCATAATGTTCAGGGAAAACACATTTAAACTGACTTAAGAAAATCTAGAAAATACAAGTAAGCCAGAGACCCTTAAAAAAATAGAAAAGTATTGTCAAAGAACTAGCTTTATAAAGATGTTGGGACCAGAAGGTTTGACAGGCAAGGTTTGTCAATCTTTTAAAGGGACAGATAATTTTACTGTAATTTAACTGTTCCAGAGAATGGAAAAAGAAAATCTCTCTCTCTCTATCTCTCCCTCTCCCTCTCTCATACACACACACACCCCCCAACACACACACGCACACACAGAAATAAATAAAAAAAAGAGTACATTCCAGAAAAGAGGAAATAAGATTTTTAAAATATATTCTTGCTTGTAATATGGCTATCTACCTGGAAAAGCCCACAGAATCAACTAAAAAGCTATTGAAATTATTGGGAACTGAGTAAAGTGGCACATTACATAATAAAACATAAATATAATCAGTCTATTTTATCAGAAATAACCAGTTGATGTTACAGAAAACGATCCCCATTTATTACAACATTCCCAAACACAAAATATCCAGAAATAAATTTAGCGAGAAGTGTGCAGGACCTATAGGGTGGGGAAGAAATCCTATAAAACTTTACAGAGGGCTGTCAAAGCAAAGCTGCCTAGGTAAACACCCCTGGGAAGGTGGAAGAGTCCTGCTCTCTAGGAGAGAGAAACTGACACACAGCAGTGGGTGGTCACGTGGAGATCAAAGCATAGGAAATATGTCTTTTTTAAATCTCTGAGAGTCATTTTATAAAGACATTAGTGAGAAATTCTTCTCTGCACTCACAGAAGCCTGAAGAGAGGTGAATGAGTTGTGGCTGAGGCAGAGCCTACCGCACCAAGGAAGATGTCTTGGCCTCTGGCAGAGACTGGTTGATTGATAGAGTAGTGAGTAGAGGTGAGATCATCTGCTGAAGATGCCAGCAAGCATGGCAAGTGGGGTCTTTACTCTTTGGGGTCGCAGACACCAAAAGTAAAGCAAGTTCTCTTGGTAACAGGAGTGTAGACACGAACTCGCTTCAAGCTGATCTCAGTGTGGTGGCAGACCCTGTTTCAGACCTTCTGCACTGACCCCTTCTGACATGGGTCACCCTCCCGAGTCCCAAACTCGGGGAGTCATCTTCCCGGGTCAAGAGAGCTTATGGTTGTGTGTTGCCATGGGGACCCTGGTTGGTGCATAGGGATGGCTCCTGAGCATCTGTCCCACTGCCACCAGCGTGTCCCCAGGCTTACAGTTAAAGAAGGAGCAAGGTGGCTTTTCCATTTGTCCAGGATTTCAAAAGAAGTCAGTCCAGCTGACTCAGTTGCAGCGGTCCACACTGACAGATTCACTGGGTAATATCTAAACCCTCACCACACTTTTCTATAGAACCGTGGGCTACTTTTGCAGTCATACCAAGATGGGCTGGGGGAGCTCCAGTCTTCGTCTTTATCAGCCTCCTTCCTGACCCCACCCACAGGCCACCCTAAGTGCAGACGCTAAGTACTAACTGTGCATTGGCTATAAAAGCACACCCTTCCAAGAAAGGCCCTATCCCCACTTCCAGCCAGATTCCTGTCCTAAATTCCTCCTACGGAGAAATTCCAGAGTCTTCCGTGCTTCTTCCCTGTGCTGCTCACACGTGGTCCTCTTTGCCGTCTGGTGTATCCTGTTTGTCACAGTTGGTGGAGCCATGCTTCATGCCCTCCAAAGGCAACGCACCTCCTATCCATCAATGCACAATCCCAACCCAACACTGAAGCTGGGATGTGGAAAAGGCAAACACTGGGATTCTTTTCTAGTTCTTGTCAATTAACCTGTGAAGTTAGTTATTTAATTTTATATACTAACTCAAAGTCACAGCCAGGGTCTGAAGGGCCTGAGGGGTTTCTTGGAACCTTCCTAATTTTGTGCAACCAGCACTCCTGGCTTTCATCTGCACTGAGGTGGGCAGTCAAGATGAATGGGTGAATAGAAATATGACACAGGAGGGCCCTGAATAGACTCAGTGGTCAGGAGACATTAATCTTGAGGTATGCGATACACTTTCTCCGAGAAGCGAACATCGCCCTTTCTGACCACCACACTTCATTTGTCTGGTTAATCTCCCATAACCTGGGCCTTGTGATTAACCCTGTAAGTAAGTTCTGCTCTGGTAGTGTTTGCCTCTCTGAGTTTTCAGGATGGCACAGAGCACTGAAATCCTTTCTCCGTTCATAAACGTCAGCCCTCCTGGAACCCACCTGGGGTCACCTCTCCCCTTTGTGACTTTGACCTTAAACAACTCAGTCCTATAAATGCCACAACTGAGGTCAATGCCATGTATAAAAGGCTTGATCTAGCCAGTGTTCCCTGAGCACCTACTGGGTGCTCGGCCCTGAGTAATGCACTGTTGGGATTGTATAGATGAGTCAAACGTGGCCACTAGCCTCCCGGAGTTTATGCTCAGTTAAGGGAAACCTTAAGTCTCACCCGGCAGAGTGCATTCTACTCTTGAGGAACGTGCTGAGGATGTACAGGAGACGGGTGTCTGCTGCCGCTCTTAGAGGGGGAGGTGCTGAGCTGTGTTGGGCAGGGGGTAGGTGGGCAATAATCAGGTGGGAGGAGCAAGTGTGGGCAGGAGAGCATAAGGGGGACCACAAGACCGACGTGACTCAGGCTTTAGATGTGTGAGGGCAAGAGAATGCAGACAAGTTGTTTCAGGCTGTTAGACGGGCTTTTCCTCTCTCAGGACTGGATAAAGCATGCAGTAGGCGTCACACTTGCCATCTCGAGAAAATCTCAAATGAAGTGTTTGATAATTGGTTATTTGATTCTTGAAGCCCTCAACCATATTGAGGCTATAAACAGGGTTAAGAGAGAGATGGGGATGGATAAAGAAGATGTGGTATATACATACACAAGGAATATCATTCAGCCATAAAAAAGAATGATATCCAGGGCGCCTGGCTGACTCAGTGGGTTAGGCGTCGGACTCCTGGTTTCCCGCACAGGTCATGGTCTCAGGAGCCTGAGATCAAGCCCCTGCATTGGGCTCCAAGCTCAATGGGGAGTCTGCTTGAGATTCTCTCTGTCTCCCCCTCTGCCCCTCCCCCCGCTCCCTCTCTCTCTCTCAAATAAATGAATGAATCTTAAAAAAAAAAAAAAGAAAGAAAGAAATCCTGCCATTTGCAATAACCTGGATGGAGCTAGAGAGTATTATACTAAGTGAAATAAGCCAGTCAGAGAAAGACAAATGCCATATACATTCACTCATATGTGGAATTTAAGAAACAAAACAACCAAACAAATTAAAAATAAGAGACAAACCAAGAAACAGACTCTTAACTATAGAGAACAAACTGATGGTTAGCAGAGGGGAGGTGGGTGGAGGGATGGGGGAAAGAGGTGGTGGGGATGAAGAGTACACTTATAATGATGAGCACTGAAAAATGTATAGAATTGTTGAATCATCATATTGTGCACCTGAAACTAATTAAACATTGCATGTTAACTACACTGGAATTAAAATGAGAGTGTGGGGGTGAGAGAGAGAGAGCTTTCTGCCCGCCGAGTAAGAGCTTCCCTGGACCCTAGGTTCTCCCTCTCCCTCCTCCAAGTGCACAGGACCAAGACAAGTGGGTTTACAAGGGAGAAGCGAGGTGAGCGAAGGCAGGGCTCACTTGTCAGCCCACCTGCGGGAGCTTGGGGGACCGTTGGGAGCTGGTGAATGTGAGAAGTTAGACTTGTAGAAAAATATTGAAAACCGATCATACATGGGACTGTCTTCTTGAGTTACCATATTGAAACTGCTTTGTGAGTGAAGGCTATTGTAGGATACTTTTCTATGCGTAAGAGTGACTTCCTGTGCCTGCATGCAGGGGCAGGGGAAGGAATAGCCCAGCATGCAGGCTTCCAGGGATAGACGGAAGGAGACAACAGTCAAGCTCTCTGTCACCTCTTCTACTTGTCCAGGATACCGAGTAGAGCAACTAGTTAGACCTTGAGTGTGTGGGGGGGTCTGAAATGCCAGAGAGATCCCTGCACACTTTTGGGGGGTGTCTAAATTCAAGGTTTGCAAAACCAAGAGCACTCCAATGCGCCAAAGACACATTTCACCCTATTTGTGTAAAACAGGATAAATCAACTTCCAAATCTCCTTCTGCGTTTTTGTAAAAGTGGTAGAAACTTATGGAAACGGAGAAGTCATTTTTCAATGTTGTTACACAGTTTTCTAAATTCTAATGACTGCATTATAGTCTACTTAACCAATTCCTATTGGATGGACAAGAGGTTGTTTCCAATTTTTCACCATTACAAATAATGCTGTGATGAATATCCGTGTGCATAAATCTTTGTGGTTACCTCTGATTACGTTCTCCGGTGAAAGCAGCAGAAGTGGGATTACTGAATGAATGAAGAAAGGTAAGGTTTTTGATACAAAATGCCAGTTTCCCCAAATCTTGTACCAATCTATAGCCCCACGTATAATTCACCTTACTCCTACCCTGCCAAACTGCGGACATAAGATATTTTAAAATCTTTTCTAATATGAGAAAAGATAAATGGTATGTCAAGGTCTTAATTTGTATTCCTTTGAAATCTAGTGAGAATAAATAACTTGTTATGCTGACCCCATGTTTTTCCTCTTTTAAGACTTTTCATGTGTTACTTGTTGTTTTTATGTTTTGGGGGTCTTGGTCTTTTTCCTATCAGTTCCTGTCGTACTTTGCATAATAAAACATTCATTTCTGGTCTTGCTTAATGCAAATTTCTTTTTCTTCTTTCTTTTGATGCAAATTTCATCTACAGTTAATTGTTTAGTAGTAACTTTTTAGTAGTAACTTTTGGATCCTTGTATGTTTTAAATATTTGGGAGTTAAATCTCTACATCTTTTACCTCTATGATCTATTCTACCAAAGCTTTATAACAGAAAAAATATCTATGTTATAATTATAGGTAAAAAGGCAAGGTATGAAATAGCATTTACAGTATAGTTAGAGCTATGTAAAACACACACACACATGCCCCAAATAAAAACCGAAGTCCTAATAGCAAAATCCCAAAGTTTATCAAAATTTTAACAATGGTTAGAGTTGAGAATTGAACATGTAGACAATTTTTTCTTCTCCAGTTTTTATATATCTCCTATTTTGTGTAACGGGAAACTTAAATATTACACGTGAAACTTATTCCACAAATTCAGATGTGCCAGGACTGTCATATTATTTTTATTAAATCAAAATAAATGTGACTTATGTTTCCATCCTGCAGGGCTGTTGGGAGATTTTGTCTCAACTGTTTTTGTCTCTTCTTCCCCTTTGGACACACTAAAATCCCAAAGGTTCACCCAATAGCCACAAACCCAGGAGCCTCCAAGTTTCAGCTGATCCTGGTCTCAGCTGATCAGATCCTCACCCAAGCTCCCCACTCCCTGGAGAAGGGCATCCTGACTCATCCTGGGCACAGGGTTTCTCCTCAGACTCAGAGCCAGTGATATAGGTTTAGTCTGGGTATGCCCTGCAGGTGTTCTGCTCTGGGGTAGGAGACCCCCTGATCATCTCATCTCTTTCCCAAGGAGATCAGGCCTTTGGAAAACAAGTCAGGAAAGGAGTCTGCCTTTAGGAAAACTCGGGTAGGAATGTAAGTGCCCCTAATCGGGATTTGTGGCATCTGCTCAAGTGCCTCACATCCTCCCCCCACCCCCCTTCCCTGTTCCCCTGAGGCCTTTGGACCTGATATGCCCTCCAACTTCTGGGTGCTCCCAAACACATTCACACTCCCTGCCCCGAATGCTTCCCTTCCACTGACTTCTTGCCTGAGCACCTCCTACTCCATCCTAAACTCCATTCAAATAAGTCATCTCCCCAGGGAAGCCTTCCGTTGCCCCTGGACCTTGGTCAGTGCCTGTCCCCTTGCTCCCTTTGCACCCAGCACTGGGCCATCCAGAGAATCCATCGCAGGGTGTGAAATGCCTGCTCACTTACTTACTGGTGTCCTTCTCTAGAGTGGAAGCTCCATGAGGCATCAGTCATGTCTGGAATGCAGCAAGCACTCAAGAAATGGATGAATGAATAGAGTCACCTGTTTCTCTGCTTCCTGGTGTCCACTGGCAGCCTTGCCCCTGGGTGATGTTGGGACTGTAGGAGTTTTCCTTTGTACCTGTTGTCATTCTACTCATTTGACGCCATGGAATCCAGATGTCCGTTTCCATGTCTGACTCCCCAGCTGACCCATGGGCTGCTGGAGGGACAGGAGTCCTTAACTCTCTAGTGCACAGCCCAGTATACACACACACGCTCACGTGTTTCCTTTTTCCTTTGTTTCAGTTTCTAAATCTTTTGTAAGTTGCCTACTCTTTCCAAATTAACAAAAAGTTTAATCACAACGTCAGTGTGTATGTAGGCATAAATATGGACACAGATATATAGTTGTAGATATGTAGATTTACTTAGAGATATAGATTTAGGTGTAGATCTAGGTTAGCAAAGTGGTTATGAGATTCATTTGAAGAATAAAGTAAGGACAGCTAAATATTTTTTTACAGAGAGGAGGGACTTGCAGTAACAGATATTGAAATGCATTATAGAGCCACAATACTTAGAACAATGTGGTATTGACAAAAAGAATGAACAGATCAATGGATGAGAATTGATAGCCTAGAAAGAAACATTCCCTAGTGTATGCAGGCATTTAATTTATGATAGAACGAGCAACTCGCCAAAAGGAAAAGATGGATAATTCAATAAGTGACTTTGGGAATTACTAGCTCATTGGAAAAAACATTCAAGTTATATCCATATATCCCATTCAATGGCAAAACCAATTTTTGATGAATTCACTAGTTAAATGCCAAAAATTTGCTGAAAATATAACAGCAGTTAAGTCGAGGGAGAACTTCCAAACCTAAAATTACTGTAAGATAAGAAAAGAGGGAAGATTGATAGAAGTCTATGAACATTATTGGCATTTTATGTAGAAACACATCACCATTAAAAACAAACAAACAAAAAACAGGCATTTTTAAAAACACTATAGATAAGGAATTAATTTCCTTCATGTTTTAAAAATTACTTAAAAATCAATGATAAAAAAACTAGTTATCTACAAGGAAGAAAAAAATCAGTTAGTGATTCTTCTTGGTTGTGGGAATACTAGCAATCTTTATTTTTAATATTTTTCTGTATTTTCTTATATTTTGCAGTAAGCATGCATTATTTTATAAGCAGATTGCAGACCACAATATTTTAAAGCACACGTTTACCCCAACAGGGTGGGCTGGGGAGAGGGTTGCAAAGAATGTAGTAATTTACAGAATATTAATGCAAATGGGTAATAAGCATATAAAATGATCACACTCAGGAGAAATTAGAGAAATAGCAATGTGATACTGATTTTAATTTATAAAAATGGCAACATTTTTGAAAAGCATGTAAGATTCACTGTGGTGGATGTGTGGAGAAATGGTATTCTCAGGTACAGGCTGGTCATCACGAGGATCAGTAAAACCCTTCTGGGGTGCAATGTTGGCAATATATATCAGGAATGCAAAATATGACCATATACTTTGATCTAGTCACATACATAGGTCTTAATCTTTAAAAGCAAATTAGGTAGGTCCACAGCCATGTATGCACATGGCAGGGTGACACAGAGCCTAGCTTGGGATATTTGGTGACCCCTACTCCTGCCACCAGTGGGAAGTTGCTCCCTACTTCTGGAACTGGATAGTTTCTTTACCTTCCATGACAAACCACCTGAATCGTAGCATCTGGAATGTCCTCACCTCTCAGTCTGCACCTAATGAGTACCCTCAAATTTCTAGAAAAGCCACTGCCCACGATGAACCAGTCGTACCTCTTGTGCCTCACTGCACTAGTCTCTGGCATGTCTTTTCTCTATAGCGCCCTCCCCAAATGGGCAGAGTCCAGATGTCCTAGGGATGGTGATTCGTAAAGTCATTTGAAGAGCTGGAGGAAATCCTTCGTGTAGCTTCTGCTCTACGTGATCTTAGGCAGGCCCCTTCTTCCTTAACTCAACAAGCATGTATTGACCATCTGCTATGTGCCGGGCCCTGGGCCAGGTTATATGCTTGTGAACAAGCCACCTGGGATGAAACTTCCATACTTGGTTTCTTGATCTTTAAACAATGATGCTAATGTGCTTATGCACCCTCCCACTCGCACCTTCCATGAGGTGCAGAAGAAATGATGATATCAATCTGCTACGCAGCCTATGAAAGAAGTTCTGTAAACCTGCAAGCCATTTTTTTTTTTTTTTTTTTAGGGTCTCTCAAGTTATGCTATGAGCACTGCAGACATCAGGACAATGAAATCATGAAATCTTTTTCTTTCGCCATTTGCCTCGGCTAAGAGCAGCAAAGCATCGTGGAAGGTCCGAGTTTTCAGAGAGCAGGCCTGGCTTAGGTCAGAGACCTACCACAGTCACACTGTGGGACATTGATGAAGGCTCTTCTGGTACAGCTCTGACCATTTTTGAAGACGGAATCCTAAGCATCATTTGAGAAACCTCCTTGTTGATCAGTCCTTCCCCATCACCATATCTGAACCATCACCAAGTCCTATTGATTCTTACCTGCCTACTTCCCTCCAGCTCATTTCAGAATACTGTGTAAAATTCTTGAAGTCTTCCATTTGCTTTTAGGATAAAGACCTAATTTTCTTAAAGGCAGGAATATGCCAACCCTTGCCTACCTTAACACTGGATCTCACACTAGTGCCCTTCAGCCTGACATCAAGGGTACCACATTGTCCTGCCCCAAGGCCTTTGCACAGCATGCTTCTCTCACTGCATCCTTCTTGTTCATGCCCTTTTCTTATAGACTAGGGTTTTTTTTTTTTAAGATTTTGTTTATTTATCTAAGAGAGACAGAGATAGTGAGAGAAAGAGCATGAGCAGGGAGGAGAGGGAGAAGCAGGGTCCCCACTGAGCAGTGAGCCTGACGTGGGGCTCAATCCCAGGACCCTGGGACTATGACCTGAGCCAAAGTCAGATGCCCAACCAACCGAGCCACTCACGCTCCCTACAAACTAGTTTTTGTTTTCTACTAATCTTAGAAGACCCCCAAGGTTAGACATGGTTCCCTTATTATGTCCCTGCCATATATACACAACTTTTCTCTCATGGGTGAAGTATGTCCCCATTTCTATGATTCTATGCCCTTTTTGTGGGATATTTGATTTTAGACTTCTATGCTGTCAAATTTTTCTTGAGAAGGTAAGCTCTGTGAGGGCAGATTCCAATTGACTAAATGAACAAACAAGAACAAGAAGGAGCTTGACTATCCCCACTGAAGACTAGCTCTAGACCCTGGTATATCCAAATGATATCCAAACTGAGCGGAGAACTGAGGGACGCGGCCTGCCCAGAGCCCAGGTGGAGAATGCCTCATATGTGTGATATGAACACATTTCCTGAGCTTGTGGACATAGAGAAGAGAACACTGTGGCCATCTGGAGAAAGATTTTGAGGAAGAAGTACGAAATAAAAAGAAACACAATTCTTACACTCATGGCAAGTGTGTGGTCTGTCTCCCTGTTGATTCTGTTTTATGCTTCTCTTTACTGCCTTCCCTCTTCCCCTGTGCTTTTCCTTCCCTAGTTAGCACTCTGTATTCTAAACATTATAATGAGCCCAGTGGCCCTGACTGCTCTCATCTTTAACCAGAAACATAATTGCCTCGTTAACCTTTGGGGGGAGGTTTGGCTCTGCCCCTCAAGGGTTGGAGGCCTGAATTTCTGGGCGTGCCCATGGCCTCCGCTCAGTTGGTAGTCTAGAATTGATGGGAGAGCAGTGTGTTGGGGCTAAGCTCTCATTTGCTGGGTGAGGGAGCAGGCGTTATTGACTTCCAAGGGAAAAACGTGCTGGCTCCTTTGTGTTTGGCGCTTTTATTTAAATGGTTGTGTCCTTTCTCCCTCTGTCTGGTGGGAAAACCCAGGGACCCAGGAAATTTGACTCACAGTTTGTGAAGGGCAGCGGTGGTTCCTTGTGATATGCCCCTGGTTAACACTCACCCAGTGTGAAAAAATAAAATAAAGGGAAAAATCAGGCAGTTGGTCTACTGGCTACCATTTTGGTAACAAGAAGTGGGAGCTGTTTTCGCAGCATCCACGGCAAACAAAATTGGATTTCCTTCCTCTACCCACTGAAATCTGAGCAGAGGATCAGTTGGCCAAATCCTCTTGGTGAGTAAGTTGGTCTAACACCAGCAAAATTTCCTAGATGATGTGAGAGTTCTCAAAACTCTTGGAAGGGGGTTGAAACCATCCGGTTGGAGCCATGAGGTGTCTGGCTCTCTGTGGAATGATTTACATATATTATCTCATATAATCCTCACACCAAGCTTTTAAGGCAGACGTGGTGAGTCAGTTGCGACTCAAAGAGATAAAGCAACTCCCCCAAGGTAGGGCAGCTGGTAAGTGGGATGCCGCAGACATAAAACAGTCCTATTGACTTAAAAGTCTGCTCTGATTCTTGCTGTTACCACATGATGTAGATCTGCCACCTCTGTCCTTGTGAAACTGGTGGAAACCATGGACACACCACAGCTGAGCCTTCCCAATTATAAAACAAGCATAAAAACAGCTCCGGGAAGACGGAATTTTCTGGAACTCCTTCCACCGTCTATCTGATGGACCTTAGAAAATACTGAGTAGAATGAGAAAGCATTTTCAACAGCAAGGGTCAAATGCAGACATCTAAATTACATCATAAAGCTTTCCAAATCTTCTTAGCTTCTATTCTAAGCTCTTCTTCCTGTGCTCAGGCCAAGAGAATCCCATCTTGGCCATGATGCCTCGGCACCATTGATGTAAACAGGCAGGCCAGCATTCATTCAACAGATGTTTCCAGAGCGCTTCTTATCAAGACACAGGGGCATTAGCTGCCAGTCTTGCCCTTATGTTCCTCCATGCATGCAAACGTGCCCGTCAAGAAAGCGTGAAAGTCTTGCTGGTGTGTGAACCATGTACTCTGGGAGCCCAGAGGAGGGGCCCTGGCCTTGCTTTGGCAGAACGTGCAGTTTTTCTCAGAAGACCGTGTGAATAGAAGTCTTTGTGCCTGCACTCTGGGCTCCAGTTGCCCCTCCACCAGACACGGCTCCCCGACTTCACTGCAGGGCCGTCTTCTGGATCCCAGTGCACTGTGGAAGGCCGGGGGCATGCCCTTGGGTATGGGGCCTTTTGGTGGGATAGACAGGGCAATGCCTGGGCTGTGGCGCCGACTCTGACTCCTCGCACGGCCATGGGCATCCTGGTGTCCAAGAAATCTTCACCAGCGCTGACCATTGAGACCCATGATTGCCACTGTCAAATATCTGGTCGTGTAGCTAAAAACCCAGGAGGTTTTAGGGTATTTAAAATTTTTTTTTTCAGGATCTTAGCCACAGAGGGTTGAGTCACTACTACTCCTCAGTTTAGGTCATGAACCCATGGTTGCTTCGTGCAAGGCTCTTTGTTGTTTTTATTTTCAGATTCCCGCCCAGCATTTTATACAGCGAAGTTGAAAGATGTACCTGGTGAACACCTGAACACCTACCTCCTCAATTCTGCCTTAACATATGACTGTTGATTCTTGATCGTGTATCTGCCCATTGATGCAAACTCCTACCCATCAATTAATCCACTTCTGGGACGCATTTCAAGGGAAATTGCAGATTTCAGTACAATTCCCTGTAAATACTTCTATTTTTACTTCAGTATTTGTTTTCAATTCTTTTTCACTTCTGTTGTACAATTTACATACAATGAAATGTATAATTATCAAGTGTACTGATTGTGGAGGTATAACAAATATACCAGTATCACCCTAACCCTTGTCAAGACACAGAACATAATCACCACCCAGAAAGTTCCCTAATGTGCCTTTCCAATCCATCCTCTGCACTGCTCCTCAGAGGCAACCACTGTTCTGATTCTTTTCCACCAGAAAGTCACTTTCTCTGCTCTGGACCTTCCCATGAATGGAATCATACAACATACATTATTTTGTGTAGGGCTCCTTTCACCCATTTATAAAGTTTTGAAGTTCCTTTTTTTTTTTTTTAAGATTTTATTTATTTATTTGAGAGAGAGAGAGCACACGAGAAGGGGGAGGGTCAGAGGGAGAAGCATACTCCCTGCCGAGCAGGGAGCCTGATGCAGGACTCAATCCCAGGACTCCAGGATCATGACCCAAGCCGAAGGCAGTCGCTTAACCAACTGAGCCACCCAGGTGCCCTAAAGTTTTGAAGTTCTATTGGTGTCATTCTTTGTATTAATCGTTTGCATAGTTCCCAGCAATTGCTGGGTAGAATTCCATTACATTATTTGGCAGTGTTAGATTTAAACTGAGGCATTCTGGCAGGTGGTAAGTGATAACTTACTGCAGCTTTATTTTTTTTATTTTTTTAAAGATTTATTTATTTATAGGGACACCTATATCATGATCCTGAGGTCCTGGGATCGAGTCCCACATCGGGCTCCCTGCTCAGCAGGGAGTCTCCTCTGTCTGCCCCTGCCCCTGCTCATGCTCTCTCGCTCTCTCTCCCAAATAAATAAATACAATCTTTAAAATTTATTTATTTATTTATTTGAGAGAGAGAGCGAGAGAGAGTGGGGAGATGGGCAGAGGGAGGGGGAGAGAGAGAATCTTGAACAGACTTCCCGCTAAGCCTGATGCAGGGCTTGATCTGAGGACCTTGAGATCATGACCTAAGCCAAAACCAAGAGTCACTTAACCCACTGAGCCATCCAGGCGCCCCTTATTGCAGTTTTAATATGCATGTCTCTAAGATCTAACGATGCTGACCCCTGTTTCATGTATTTATTGACCATCTGTTTATCTTCTTTTGCAAAGCATCTGTTTAAATATTTTGTCCATTTTTTAATTAGTTATTTGTCCTTTCATTATTGAATTGTGGGAATTCTTCATATATCCTTCACACCAATCTTTGTGAGATATATGTTTTACGTGTGTTTTTTCTGTCTGTGGTTTGTCTTTCACTTATTTATATTTGTGTGGGGGGTTTCCTTTGATGAGCAAACGTTTATAATTTTGATGAAATGTAAATTAGCATGCATCTCTTTTATGGTTATTGTTCATTGTGCCTTATTAAAGAAATTTTTGCCTACCCCCTGTTCAAAAAATATTCTCTGGTGTTTTCCTCTAAAAAGCTTTATGATTTTAGGTTGAATATTTAGGCCTATGATCCATCTTGAATTATTTTTGTATATGGTGTGAGGTAGGAACTGAGGTCCATTTTTGTCCGTATGGATATCCAGTTATTCAAGCGCCATTTGTTGAAAAGACTTCTCTTTCCCCCATTATATTGTTTTGGCATCTGTGTCAAAAGTCAAATAACTTGGGGTGCCTGGCTGGCTCAGTTGGTAGAGCATGTGACTCTTGATCTCAGGGTTGTGACTTTAAGCCCCATGTTGGGTGTAGAGATTACTTAAAAATAGAGTCTTAAAAAAAATCAAATGACTCAGTGTGAGTCTATTTCTGGGTTCACCCTAGTTCCCTTTTTTTAAAAGATTTTATTTATTTATTTGACAGAGAGAGACAGGGAGAGAGAGAACACAAGCAGGGAGGTTGGAGAGGGAGAAGCAGGCTTTCCACTGAGCAGGGAGCCCGATGTGGGGCTCAATCCCAGGACCCTGGGATCATGACCTGAGTCGAAGGCAGATGCTTAATGACTGAGTCACTCAGGCTCCCCACCCTAATTCCTTTTTATTCTTATTACCCACTCTAATTTTCTTTACCCAAACATGAGATGTCAGTGCAATGTGTTCAAAGTATACATTTCATCATATCATATATAATATATTATGTATAAAATAATATATTATGTATATATTAATTATGTATATAATATATAAATAATAACAAATAATTATATATAATATATAAATATATATTACTATGAGTGCTATATATATAGTGTTATATATATAATATATATGATATATAATATATACACACATTGTGTGTATATATTATATTATATATTATAATAATATTATATATAATATAATATATTACCTCCAACTTCCTGCCACCCAAATCCATGCCACAGTAACATTACCATGCATCTCCTGTGGACCTAACTGAGAATTCCTCTGTGGTTGAGAAAATCACTTTTTCTAAAAAGACCAACACAATGCAATTCATCCCCACACTCTTCTTACAGTATGATGTTGACACTCCTCCCTTTGAGAGGAAGGGTCCGTTGTCCTCTTCCCTTGATCCTGAGTGGACCTTTGCAACTTCCTTAAACCCTACTGTAGAGTAGCAATTAAGCTCTGTGAGTCCTGATGCAAGGTCATGGAAATGCCATGCATCTCTTCCTTGATCCCTGGGGCCATTGGCTCTTGGGAACCGGCTACTGTGCTGAGTGGAAGTCAAGCAGCCATGTGGAGAGGTCACACATGGTCATTCTGCCCAACAGTATCAACCAGGATTCTAATCAATGGCCAGCATCAATTGCCAGACAAGGGAGTGAGGTTCTGAAGGTTCTGGTCCCCAGCTTTCAAGTTACCCCCAGCCTCTGACCACCCCAGATGATGCCACAAGAAGCAGAGATGTGCTTTCCTCACCAAGCCCTGCCCAAACTGAAGATGGTGGAATAAAACAATGATTGTTGTTATAAGCCATTTGGTATGCAGTGGCTTCTTATGCGGCAAGACTCACCTGGAACATATGGGCTCCATGTATGTATTTGATTAAATATTATAGGTATAGATTAAATATTATAGGCCAACCCCCCCCGGATGGCCACAGGGCCCACTCTCCCCCTGTCAGTACTCAAGGCCTCTCTGTCCTCACGTTCCTCCTTCTACTTAGCATTACCTCTCACTAATTTTTGCCTCATAGTTGCCTAATAACAGCTTATTGATTGAATTTGCATTTCTCTGATTATTAATGATCTTGAATGTTTTGTCATATGCTGATGACCTTTTTGGGTTCCCCTTCTATAAATTTCCTGTTCATATGCTTTCCTCATTTTTCTGTTAGGTTGCTATTTCTCTGTTTTGTGGTCTTAGTATAAATCCCCTGTCAATTTTAGACATTTCAAATATCTTCTTGTATTCAGTCATCTGTTAGCTGTGACAGTTATGTTCTAGATATAGAAAACAGATGACAGAACAAAAGATTCCCTCAGAGAGGAACCACGTCTGTGCCTCAGTTTCTCTAAGCACTGTAACATCAATAACATCTCACATTTTCGCCCAATGTTTTCCAGTTTGAAAAATACATGTATATGTGAGTTTATTTAATCATTAAGGCAATCCTGAAAGATAGCTATTATCACTCCCCTCACCCATCTTATAGCTTGGTAAATGAGGGTCCAACTAGTTGGAGTGACTTGCCCAAGGCCACGTAGCTCTCCTATGCCCCCAGAAAAGATATGGGCTTGATGCTCCAGGGGTGCAGTGGAGTAGGCTGGGGGCAGAGAAGGAACTTTCAACATGACTCGGCACCATAAGAGAGCATCAGAGTGATTCAGCCTGAGACCCAGGGAGTCCAGGGGCTGTCCTACTGTGATGACCAGATCAGTGTGTTAAATAAGTAAGTTCTTGGTTTAGAAGATTTTTTCTTACTCATAGAACAAACCCAATAATAATAATGACAGTGACCATCTCAAATGACTCATGAGGGTTCAAAGCTGTGATGAATATAAACCGGGAAGGATTTTTATGGTAAAAATCTAGGGTCTCAGTTCCTCTGGGGAGGATTTCAAGCTTTGTTCAAGACCTGAAAGCCTGTGTGGACTGGAGAAAACTCCTTCACCTCTCTGGGTCTCAGGTTGCTTTCTAAAGGCTCTTCCAGCCTGGGGATCATGTTGAACCTCATATAGGGCCAGAAGCTTTATCTAAGAAAAGGGTATGTGTATGTGTATGTGTGTGTGTATGTATGTGCTTTGTGTATGTGCATACATCCGTGCATGCATGCGCTTGTGTGTGAGCGTCAGTGAATGTGTTTGTGCACTTGTATATGTATGCATGTGCATAAGTTTGTGCACATGTGGTTTGAGCATATGCGTGCACACGAGCATGCAGGTATGTTTTCCTATGTGTGTGTGTGTGTGTATGTATGTGCTTTGTGTATGTGCATACATCTGTGCATGCATGTGCTTGTGTGTGAGCATCAGTGAATGTGTTTGTGCACTTGCATATGTGTGCATGTGCATGAGTTTGTGCACATGTGGTTTGAGCATATGCGTGCACACGAGCATGCAGGTATGTTTTCTGTGTGTGTGTGTGTGTGTGTGCATGCACACATGCAGGTGTGTAGGGGTGTGTGAAAAGGATGTTTCATGTGTGACAAAATACTATATCTGAGAATTAATAGATGTGTGTCCTTTTCCTGAATTTCCCTGATTATACTCCGGAGCCCTTCCCTCCCAGCCTGGACAATGAGAAATGTGTTGTTTACTGCTCTGGGAGCTGGAGGAAGATGCATAGGGCAGTTTGTAAGGACCAGTACAATAGAAGTGGCCAGGGCAGAGTGGAAAGATCAGGCCACACTTCCTCATCCTTGAGTGTTCAATCCCTTAGGACAGTCTGAGGATCCTAGTTTGGGCCCGTGGAAGATGGAGAAGGGGGCAGGAGAACAGAAGCAAACAGAGCCCAGAGCAGAGGTGCTTGAGCCTGGAGAGCTGACCTTGAAGCTGACCTTCTTGGCCTCTTGTTAACCTCCTGCGAGCATAGTCCCAGTAGCGGCCACCAATCACCCACCGCACATCCAGCCACAGAGGCCACCCGGGGGGAGGGGTTGGGTGTGTGTGGTGTGTGTGTGTGTGTGTGTGTGTGTGTGTGTGTGTGTGTGTGCACGCGTGTGTCTGCCGCTCAGGGGGTGTGGGGCTGGGCATGACTGTCTATGCTGCACAGGGAGGGTAAGGGTGAGGGCTGCGGGGCTGCGATGCCCCGGTCTAGTGGAAGCCAGCCTCTGATAGACAGGCGGCCATCACTCCCTTCTCCGGCCCCCAGGGCTCTGCCACAGTCCTGCTGCAGCAACCTTCAGAGTCACCTGGGCCTGGCAGTTTGTCACCACTAAAAGCCTCATATCCTGGCTCCCCCTGCACTATTAATCTCAGAAAAACGCATTGTCAGACCTAATGAAAAAGGGGAAGCCACCAAGGAGAAGGTGTCCACACCTCATGGTGACAGTTGTCAGGCAGGCTGGCAGCGACGTCCTGCTGGGGACAGAGCTGGATGAACAGAAGCAGTGGGAAGTGCCCGGGGAGCTGGGCAGTGGGAACTCAGGACCTGGGGCATGGGGTGAGCCAGTGCCTGCTGACGGCAGGGGGCCGCGTTGTGTGGCAGGAAGGAGGCCTGGGGCCTGGAGGGGACATTTGCAGCGACATGGGGTAGCAGGACACTCCCAAGGAGAAGCACCTCCCAACCGAAGCGTCTCATTCTGGCTGAAATGTTTTGGAAAAGTGAGTCTTTGGCAGCTGACAGCTGAGTCCCTGACCCTGCCTTTCCCTCTGGTCCCTGGGACAGCACGCTGAGGCTCTGGACTGAGCTCAAACCAGAGGCCACACACACCGGCAAGTCTCAGTCCTAACCTAATCCGTGAAAAGCGCTCACTTGGTCCAGAGAGTGTTTACAATTTTTTTGAATTAGTCACAAAACTTGAAATTGGGATATTCCACGTGAAGAACCAGATTTGCAATGTCTCTTGAAACATTTGGGGCAGATTTCCACAAGGTGACAGTCAGCCACAGCTGCAGGGTCCCAGGTGGTGGGCATGAGCTCACCAGGGACCTGGGAACCAGCATTTCTAGCCAGAGGTCGCTCACATCGCTGCCACGTGCCAGTGTCCCCTGTGGCTAGGGCAGGTCTTATTTATCATTATTATTATTCATGGGCGAGTCTTCCCCACCCTGCAGCCTCCTGTTGTTCTTTCTGTGCTCAGCATTGCATCACAGTGATGCCTCCAGGGCCATCTGGGGTTTTGTTAACGTGAAATCTAACCTAAGGGAACATCTTTCACCCTTCCTGTCTCCGCTCTCCCCCCCATCCCTTCCCCCGCACTCCCTAGAGCTGGCCCTCTTCTTCAGCCAGCATTCCCCTCCGAAGGTTCCCATGCAGGCAGGACGCTGAGGGCTCGGAGCATGTCCAGTTGCTGGTCAGTAGATCCTGTTGGCAAATGGTTCGGAGCATCCCTCACCCCAGCCCTGCGTGCCTAGATGTGCCCTCGAGGAGAAAGGCAGCACCCAGTGCTCACAGCAAGGTAGGCTGGGAGAGAGTGATCTAACCCCGAGACATGTGGAGGAAGCAAGGGTCAATCAGGAAGGCTTCCTGCAGGAAGAAGAGCTTCAGCAGGGCTGGCAGGTATGTGGTGCAGTGCTTAAGAGAGGGAGTGTGCTGGATTTGATCTTTCAGTTACCAGCCACGTGACCTTGGGCATGTCATTTAGATTTTGTCAGAAACGAGGACGCTAATGGTGTCTGCATCCTTCCCAGCCTGTCACCACCTCCACCTGCTACGGCGCACTACCACGCTGTCTTTCCCCCCTTTTGTGTCCTGACTTGCCGGAATGAGTCCTTCCCCGGGCCCCTCGGGGCCAGTCCTCTCTGTTCTGTGCGCTAGTGGTTTTCAGCCTTTGGGACTCAGTACGAGCCACATGGGAGGTGACCAAGAAATTATTTTTGTTCGGCTGAAAATGGGGGAGGTACTGTAGGCATTAGTGAGGCATCCAAGCCCATTTCTAAGTTAATAAATCAACAAGGTGTTAGCTACAAGGCTGAAAAAGAAAATATTCAGCCAAAGTCACTTTGTAACATTCCTTCTACTTCTCTGTGTCCCCAAACCCTTCCCCTACATTTAGGAGGAAGGCCTGTGGTGCCAGGGGCATAAGAACGAGAGAGGGTTCTACCAGCCATATATCAGGCTAAAGCAGACCCTCAACAGAAGAAAGCAGGGCAATAGAAAGTGTGCTAAGGGTCAGAGTGGCCCCCAAGCTGAGCAAGAATCAGCAAAACTGTACCATGATTCGAAATGTATGTATGTCACATAAAAGCAAATGTTAGCTTCATTGTTGGTCTCATATCCTTGGGCCTCTGAGGGTTCGGGATCCTCCCCCTCCAATCCCGTGTCCTCTGCTGTCACCCAGGAGGAGCGCCAATGACAGTGAGCAGTGGGAAGTGCATCTTCTAGTCCAAGGGATCATTGGTAGGGTTTGTCTCTGGGACGTCTTAAGGTCTTGCACGTGGCTGGGAGGGGCCCTTTATCCTCACAGGAATGAGGGCAGGACCAAGGGAAAAGACACCACTTCAGTCCCTGCCTGGGTTCTTGGCAGCATCAACCGCATGGCCTCCTCTGAAGGTCTGGGCAGTCCTCAGGCGCAGGTCCATGCATTTTAACATCCAGAGGTGAACTCGCTCGTGTCATTTCCCCAGCTTCTCCGAGACTGCCCTTTCCACGGGTTGCAGAGGAATTTTCCATTTCAGTGAGTTTCTCCACCCATAATTCATGACTCGTGACCACACCTCCACCCCCAACCTCCACTGTACCTCTACTACAAACTCTTTGCACCTGTCAAGTGAGTCGGGGGCTGGTCAGAGAGAAGAGGCTGTGACACGATGAATCACTTTCTCCTCATCTCCTGGAGGATGCTCAGGGAGGCCCGGACTCAGGGCCCTATTCTGTGAGATTTCTTCTACCAGGTAACTTTTCCTCAAGAGCCTTTACTTTGCCCTCTTAGGGAATTTCTTGCAAGGAGCCTGATGATCTCATTGTTTGGTGCTGATCCATGCTTGAAGGAGGCCACAAGCCATCCATGTGTATACCACCCCCAGAGCCCTGGGACAGAGGTGGCACAGAGATGGAGTTTGGTGGTAGCTTGCCAAAGGGACGTGTAAGTTGCAGAGATACCCCTAGACCTATGCCACACGTGGGTTTGAATAATGGGCATTTTTGTGGAGGTCATAGTGGGGAGGAGGTGGGAGTGTGATATACAGAGAACTCGCCAGCGCTTGGACAATCTCGAGTCTCTATATCACATTCAGCTGGGCTGTAATTTCCTTACTCGAGTGTTTCACTCTACTAGGACTGGGAGGCATAGGGAAGGAAGGAAGGAAGGAAGGAAGGAGGGAAGGAAGGAAGGAAGGAAGGGACGAAGGAAGGAGGGAATAGAGAAAGGGAAGAAGAAAGAAAAAGCTTCTTTTGAATAAGAAAGATAGAAAGCCAAGCAGACTATGAAATCCAAATATATATTTTAAAAAACAGAAAAAGGAAAAAAAATCATAGCTTTGCAAGCAAGTCGGCTGTTCCATTCAAGCTCCATCTCTCATGTCCGTCGTCCAGAAGTCAAGATGCCCTGGCCGGGAGCAGCCTAGGAGAAACCTGAGCTCTGCAGCAGTCACCACAAGAGCCTTGGGAAGGTGCATTGGCACAAATCAACCTTTTGTGCCCTATTTTCTGCAACAGAGGAACATGGACACGTCCAGCTAACCCTGAGATATGAATCATAGGGCCCAGGTCTCAAATTCTCTCTCCTCCCCAGCCTATGTTGCCTCCTAGCATTAAAAATCCCTCCGGACAGCACCACCGAGGTAGGGTGTGGCCGTTTTGTCATTTTTATGGGTCTCACACTTTGTTGTCCTCAGCTGTTCTGGGGAGGCCTGTGCCGCACAAGAGGACTCCGAAGAACCACGTGAGGCATGTGTAGACAAAGGTGGCGTGGTGGTTTCCTTAGTAACCTGAGCTCAGGGAGGCTGAGGAGCTGGGGAAGTAGGGTTTGTACGTGGCTGGCTTGTGCCGGCCTCTTCACCTTGAGGGTGGGACTGGCTGGGACTGGCCGCTGGCCTGACCCCGCTCAAGAAAATCTCACAGAGCACGGAATCAACACGACACCAACACCATCTCCGTGGACAGGGGTCCAGCCTCATCCCATGGCTGCCACCACACGGGTTCTTTCCCCGAAACGTTGGCCCTACCCCCAGGGCTTTTGATTCAAGCAATCTGGAGAAGCCCCTGAGGATTTGCGTTTCTTTCTTTCTTTCTTTTTTTTTTTTTTTGGTTTTATTAAAATTCCAGTTAGTTAACATATAGTGTATTATTAATTTCAGGGTAGAATTTAGTGATTCATCTGTTGCATATAACACCCAGGGCTCATTACATCAAGCACCCTCCTTAAAGCCCATCCCCCAGTTACCCCGTCTCCCCCCACCTCCCCTCCAGCAACCCTCGGTTTGTTTCGTAGAGTTAAAGTCTCTTATAGTTTGCCTCCCTCTGTTTTTATCCTATTTTATGTTTCCTTCCCTTCCTGTATGTTCATCAGTTTTGTTTCTTAAATTCCACCTGTGAATGAAATCATATGGTATTTGTCTTTCTCTGAATGACTTATTTCACTTAGCATAATACTCTCTAGCTCTATTCACATCATTGCAAACGGCAAGACTTCATTCTTTTTGATGGCTGAGTAGTATTCCATTGTATGTTTACCACATCTTTTTTATCCATTCATCCGCTGATAGACCCAGTTGTCCATCGAGAATTTGCATTTCTAACATGGGCCCAGATGAAGCTGATGTCGCTGATTGGAGGTCTGTAGTCACCATGGCCTGTGATACGTGGTCTAGTGGAAACTCGTGAATTCTGGGCCGGGCCAGACGTTCCCATGCTTGTGCCTCTCCACCTGCTTTTCCTCCTCTCCCAGAGTCCGGCAGAGAGGACAGATGCCTTTTGGGAGGATGGATATCGCACACGCTTCCCCCTGCCCTCTGTTTGCTCTTTCTCTCTCTTCATCGCCATTGAGACTCTTTGGCTTTTGGATTTCCTTTTGTTTCTTGGTCTCTCTCTGAATCAGTGTGCCTGTTCGGGAGCTGGCATGTACTTTCCACAGACTCTTCTATCAAAGTATAGTTGATGCACAATGTTACTTTAGTTTCAGGTGTACAACATAGTGATTTGAACTTTATACCTTATGCTCTGCTCACCACAAGTGTAGCTATTATCTATCACCAGACAACACCATCACAGTACCACTGATTGTGTTCCCTATGCTGTACATTTCATCCCTATGACTTATTCATCCCATAACTGGAAGCTGGTACTGCCCCTTCCCCTTCACCCATTCTGCCCATCCCCCCACCTCTCCTCTCTGGCCCCCATCAGTTTGTTCTTGTATTTATGGGTTTGTTTCTGCTTTTGTTTGCTTGTTTGTTTGTTTTGTTTTTTAGATTCCACATATAAGTGAACTCATACAGTATTCGTCTTTCTCCATCTGACTTATTTCACTTGGCATAATATACTCTAGCTCCATCCATGTTGTTGCAAATGGCAAAAAATCTCATTCTTTTTGATGGCTGAGTAATATTCCATTGCATATTATGCCACATCTTCTTTATCCATTCATCAGTCAGTGGACACTTGTGTTGCTTCCATACCTTGGCTATTATAAATAACACTGCGATAAACATAGAAGTGCATAATATCTTTTTTTGAATTCATGTTTTCATTTCCTTTGGGTAAATACCCAATAGTGCAATTGTGGGATCACATTTGTAAATTATTCAGGAACCTCCATACTGTTTTCCACAGTGATCCTGACAGTTTGCATCCCCACCAACAGTGCACAAGGGTCTCCTTTTCTCCACATCTTCACCAACACTTCTTTTTCCATGTCTTTCTGATACTAGCCATTCACAGACTTCTTCTCTTGACTCCCCTGTGTAAGGAGGTCCTGAGGGGGCTGATTGAAAAGGGTTTGGATGATTCCAAAGAAGGCAGTTGGATAAATCACCCCGGTCACTTGGAGAAGGACAATGAGGTAAAACTGAGAGAGGAGGCCCTCAGATGTGGGAAGATCGCCAACGGTCAAAACCACCACTGCATAATCTCTTAGGATCCGCCAGGTTGGCACTAGAGGAGACTTAAGAATCATTTGGCCTGCAGTAGGCCTGCTCTGAGACATAGATTCCATCACCAGAACAGTGGACAGGGTCATCCAAATTTATCTTCTTTCTTGTACGTTGTATGGATAGTACACATTTTTTCTTGCATAGGATACAACTCCACCAAATTAACCTTTGGGGAGGGGATCACATGGTTTATTGGGCAAACCTAGCATTTTTGAGAGAGAAAGGGAGCACAGTTAATAACGGCAGGACAATAGGCAAGACGGGGGCTGTGCCAGGTCAACCAGGACTTTTGGTCATGGAACCAGTCGGAGCAGATGGTGATCAGACAGAGCCATGGAAAGTGCCATTCAAGTCCTTCAAAAGGTGATGAAGAGGGGCAGGAACTGGGGCTTGCCCACCACTGCTGAGCAGCTTTCCTGGGCAGGGCATATGGTGGAAAGCAAGACCTGAGATCCCCAAACACTAGACTGAGAAGGGCCCGAGGCTGCCACCTCTGAGGCTGATTTCACTCCTGCAAAGTTAGGGTGCCCAGATTTTCTTACCATCTCTTCTAGAAACTTGTTATATGACTTTGGTAGCTCACCTCACCTCTCTGGGATCAGTCTCCTCACGCATAAAGTGGGAGTATTAGTTTCTAGTATCTTGGAGGTGTTAGGAGAATTACGCTCAAGTGCTGGAATCCAATATGCAACAGTGGTTTGTTGTAGAAAAGGGCTGGCATGCTGCATCCTCAGGTCAAATCTGGCCCATCATTTGTCTTTTAAGTAAAGTTTTATTGGAACACACTCATACTCATTAGTTTATGCATTGTCTGTGGTTGCTTCTGTGCTTATAATGGCAGAGCTCAGCAGTTGGAACAGACACCCTAGGGCACGTAAAACCTAAAACATTTATAATCTGGCCCATTGCAGAAAAAAAATAGCCAACTTTTGCTTTATAAGAAAGACAGACAATGACAAAACAGAGTATAAAGGATTTAAGATTCAAGAAGGTCCGCATTAGAATATGACGTTGACTCAATCCCAATGACCCTATCTGGCATTTTTCCTGATGACAAAAAAAAAAAAAATACATATTTGGAATTTTTTAGAAATTTCTCTTTTGCTAACTTCCCTAGGAAAAGTAAAATATCAACCATTATACCACCGAGAGATTTCCACTATCAACACTTTGACAACTTTCCATTAAGTCTTGGTTCTATACATTTTTTTAAATGAAATTGAGATTAGGAAATTTTGTATCTTGCTTTTTACATTTTATATAATGTAAGTGTTTTCCTTTTGATCGAAGTGTCTTCTGAACTAGCAAGATCGATACCTATACAATATTCCATTTTGTGGGTTTATTATGTTTTATTTAGTCATCTCCATGTTGTTGAACATTGTCTTTTATTTTTCTAGTTGCTGTTTGTGGAGGTGGAGAATGTCTTTGTGCAGACTTCTTTATGCTTATAACCGGTTCTTTCTTTAGGAGAGATTCTGGGAATGACAAAACCAAGCCAATGAAATGACTCTCTTTTAAGCCTAAATAGGGCCATGTCACCTCATGCTTCAGCTTCCTGAAGAGGAAAAATCAAGAAGCAGATATCACCCTGTGAGTCCTGTGAACTTCTCACACTGGGAACCGGCAGCCCAGAGGGTAGCAAGCCCTAGGGGCGGAGTGGGAGGCCCTGTTTCCTGTTCAGCATGGCCGTGGTTGCCCTGGGAGCTGGACAGAAAATGCTGGTGTTTATCGAGACTGGCCCGAAACACCAAGGCTGCCCTCTGAGCCCACATGCTGGGCTGTCAGAGAACTGGAAGCCTGCGGTGGCCCGTCCTGACTGATTGCCCCGTCTTGGAGGATGTGGGTCTTCTGCTTGCTTTCCTCCCACCTGCCCTGGAGTCAGAGGGTGCCCATCCTTAACCTGATGGGGTAAATGCTTATTATACTACGAGCTCATTTGTAGCATAAGGCACCTACTACAATCCCACTCCTCATGCAAAATTGCCAATTTATGGCAATATTCCTTGTTTAGAAAACAAGGCTATCCAAACACTATAATTACAACGTGCACCGGCAGCCGAGAGTTCCTTGCATTAATGCACAGGCTCCAGATACATTCGTCAAATAGAGTTTTTTTTCTCTTTGCCTTCTTCTCTGGGTACTTTTAAGTTCAGGGACAGAGAACATGTCTTCATTAGAAACATTAACATTCACAGGCTGTAGTAAATTTTGACAGTGAAAAGGTCTCTGTAACCTTTAGTTGTGCAGAAATTTACTTCCCAAGAAAATTACATCTGGCACTGTCTTAATTAATGCTAGCTTTCTTTTCTGAAAATTGTGGGCTTGTCAGTAAAAAAGGCAGAAAAACCTGAATTTAAAAGGCTGGACACAAAAGACGCCGAGAAATAAAGCTCTGTGAGATTTCATAATATTGCTCTGTTTTTGTTCTACAGTAAGGAGATGAAAAGATCTCATTTGATTTTGCCAAATGCAGCAACATACATGTAATGTAGAATTGATTTGCATTTTCTCTCTTTTGTCTCTGAGTTTTATCATGTAAAGCGTGCTTGGGAAGGTATTCTATTTTAAAAGCAATAGGTCAAATAAAATCTATACCTACAAGGAAAAAAAATAACGTATGACTTCATTATTTTAGCTTCTCTCTAACCGCTCATATTAATGGCAGCTAACAGTAAGAACTGTAACTGTGTTTTCTCACGTGAATTTTGATTATCTGACATTCTCTTTTCCTGGTTTGAAATGGGTCCTAAGTATGATGGGAGAGCTTGGCTTCACGTTTGGATATTTCTATTTTACATGGCTCAGACTTCTATTTTGACAGCAAGATGCTTTTGCTTTCCTTGGGGTTGAGAGGTTCGTTTAGGTTCATTTTTCTGCCCTTATTTGGCTTTGCATCTTGATTACCCAGCATTACCTTTCTGCAGTTTGAGGGAGAAAACTCACACACGCAGTCCCAGGTAGTTTCTCCCAAGAACACATGCTTTGCATCACAGTGACATGAAAAACAGTTGAAAAAATGTCTTCGTGTTGTCGCGTGTGGAGGAGGGAAGTGTGGAGCTGGGAGGAGGCATTCAGTCTTAGAGAAGGTGTGTCGCAGCCTGGACGATTCTGGGTTTTGACGACGGGGCAGAGAAGGTGACGTGCCCTGAGTCACACAGCAGAGCTGGGGTTCCCGTGCAAGGCTCCTGGGCTCCGTCCTCACCCCTGCACAGGGCACGCTCCACCAACATTCCCAAAGGAGAGCGCTTACCTGTTAACCTGTAATGTGGTGACTGGGAGAATACCGATGTGATCATTTTTCTTGATTTGGGTCCAGCGCCTCCAAAACCATGGTTCAGGACCACTGTGGGAGCGTGAGGCGGCTTTAGTGGTGCCCAGCCAAGGTTCAATCGCAACAGACTGGCCGATGAGGAAGGGGGCCCTTCTGGATGCTCTCAGTCTCCCAAGGTCAGGGCAGAAGGCTCTCTCTGGCCCCGGCACGTCTTGAATGCCTCTGTAACACTGGATAATCCCCCCTTTTAGCAGAGAGAGCAGGCCCCAGACTTCCTCAAACCTTCATATGGAACTAGAATTTAATTACAAGATTTTGTTTCCATTATAAGTTCTTTTTTATGGTTATTTCATATTTATGGTAAGTGCTATTAGTTTTCTATTCATGGTAATGATAGAGAGCTTCCTTTAAAAATTAAATCTATTTAAGTAAAAAAAATGAATATAAATTAAATAAAAATATGAAGTAAAACAAAGTAGCAAGGATTCCCGGGTGTGGCCAAAAATGGTGGCAGATGAGCCTCTGAAGTTCAAGGCTGGCAGACTTGCTTTAGGAGACAGAATGCCATAGAAGAAGCTTGTTTGAGCAAGTTCTGCTCTGGACCCCAGAATTTTCCTCGACTCCGGCTCTTTGCATGAAGGTGCCCATTATACATAATTTACTTGCGTTTATCAAATGATTAGTTGGCGTCTCTCTCTCCTTTAATAATTCACCGAAGAGCGTGTTGGAGAGATGCCCCTCCTCTCTACGCTTAACAGATTCTCCTGCTGCTCCCTGACAGCCTGATAGGAGGCAATATTTTAAGATAAAAGGATTATTAAAATAGTGCATATGCTGGAGTAACACTCCAATGTGCTTCTTTATCTGAGTTGTTGTCGAGTGCCATATAATTTAATAAATTATAACATATTTATAAATAACACCTCGGGTTAATGTCCTCACACGTTTTTCACAACTTAGCATCACACACCGAGCGAGTGGGCACATCGGGGAGAAGGGGTCTGAAATGCAAAGAGAAAAGGAAGGGTGCTCCAGAGCTCTGGGTAGGAGTGAGTTTCCTCCCCGAAAGGACAGCGACTTGTCCAGGGTCGCCCATGTGCAGTGGGGAAGGAAGGGTGGGGGCCTAAGTGTCCCGTGAGGGGGACTGTGGGGGTCCCTGGTGGTGCCGGAGGAACATGAAGGCTGTGGAAGCTGTGGGGTCAGTGGGGGCCAGTGGGGGTCCACGTGGACCCATGGGGTCATGGGGCTGTGGGGAGTAGTAGAAGATTGGTAGGAACTGTAAGGGTGGATGGGTCAGTGGGGGTCTGTACAAGGCTGTGAGGGCAGAGGACCATGGAGCCGTGGGAGGAGAGACTGTGCCAAGCTCCCAGACACCGCGTCCACACTGCCTGTAGTTGCCCGGCTGAGGATGTGCAGAGGTCTCGTGCGCCCTGCGTGTCCCTGGGACCTCCGGCCACCAGCTCACCGACCATCCCTTCACGCCCTACCTGCCCAGCTTGTAACTGCAGAGAAAATTAAACACTTTCATTTTGAAAAATTAGAGATAAAGCCAGAAGAGCGAAAATCTAAATACCTGAGATGAGCCAATCATTAATGTCAGACAAGACTCTGAGCGTCCTCAAAGAGAGGGTGAGAGAGGGGACTTCAGAGCAGCACCTTCCCAACACCCAGCGTGTAGGTCAGCTGCGCTCTGTGCAGATGCACCTGGTGATTCCGGAGGGCTGGGATGCTGCATCTTCTTTGAGAGGAACAACTTCAGGTAACTCAGTGCTTGTGGCCTGCAAAAAGGAGCTGGCAAACCCACAGGCAGAAATCAGCTTTGCCCTGGAAAGAAAGAAACCTTCCGCTGCAGGGAAACCAAGCACTGATTTTCACACCAAGCAGGGGCTCAGTGGCGTGAGGCCACGTACAAATATGCTGCAAGCTCCCCCTTCCCCTCCCCTGCTCCTACCCGGGGCCTCAGTTTCCCTACAAGGAGTTTAGGCGAGAGGCTCTTAGAGCTATTCTGAGATTCTAGTTTCCCATAATAGACAGAACCTTTAGCAGTTATGTTTAGATGTCTCAGGCTTGGTGTGAATTGAGGGAACTCCTATCCCAAAATACCTTCCCCACTTCTTGCCAAGTCGCCTGAAATGCCACCATTAATATGGCATTCCTCTGGGGACAAAGGGGCTCCCCTACACTGCATAACCGTGCCTTGTCTCATAGATGGTCTCACTCACAGCAGGGCAGGGGGCAGGGTAAGGCTGCAGGGGTGGGAGATCAGGCCCCAGAGTCACAGGCTTCCCTGGCTCCAAGCTGCTCCCTGTGAGTCCTGCTCAGCAAAGATAAAGGCCTCAAGCTCGGTCCCCTGGCAGGGACAGTGTTGCTCCTCCGGGGTGAGGAAAACCCACGAGAGATGCAGGGTGGAGGCGGGAGGTCAGCGCCACTGCAGCATCCGGGAAGCCCAAGGGCCTGTGGGCAAATGCCTTCCAAGCAGTGTCCCGTGGTTCCTTTGCAGACACTGTCATTTCTGTGGGACAATGCCCTCCTGGGGCTCCCTGGCCCCTCTGGATCTTCACAGCCACCAGAGGCAGAGAGGGGCCTGGGAATCGTGGGCACCCACCATGGACTTCCTGGGGCCGTGGGTTTGTGCCTGGACCACGAGAGCTCCCTCCCTTCTCTGGCCTTCCCTGAGAGATGGTGGATGGAACCCAGGCCAGAAAATGCATCCAGCAGAGGGCCTATGGATGCTTCTAGGAATGGGGGACCCTGAATTCCAGGACCTGGAAAGCCCTCTTTAGATCACGCTGACTGCAGGTTTTTAGCTTGAGACCCGCGGACCTCCAGGCACTGGCCGGATGAATCTGAAGGGGCATGGTGGGCCTACGACACTGACAGGAAATATTGTGAGCACCCGTGCATTTCTATTTTCAGGACATTCGCAAAAGGCTTTTGATGCTAAAACAAATAAAACAAACAAAGCCCCTCTACCTTGCAGAGCCATAAACTGACAACTGAAGAGGAATTGGACTGGTCTGGGCTCATATGGCAGGGCTCTTTGAAGCCTTTCTCCAGGCCAACTTTGCCCTCAAGCCCCATTTCAGACACACACACGTGTCTGACAAGAGGGACGTGAGTCGGGTTCTTCCTTGGGAATCTGGGGCTCCCGAGGGAGGCAGCCATCCCAGCACAGAGCAGACCCGCTCCCATCCCTGCTCTCCATCCCTACCCACCATGCCCCACGAGTAGGGGACCCTGGACTCCACACTGAGCCCAGCTTTCCCATCTCTGGCCTGGCTTTAGGCTGCCTTCCCCCATTGTGGTTCCAGGTACCCCAGACTCAACTGATTCTGGGCCACCGGTCCTGGGACGGCCCTCAGCCCCCCACGCCCCACGCGGGCGCGTTCCAGCTGCTCGCACACACGCGGTGCTCATCATTTCTGCCCTGTGCTGAGCTGCGCCAAGGGCTGGAGGGGAACAATATATTACCACGTTCTTTGCCTAACAATTGGTAACACATGACACTTGTATTTGCCCCAAGATAATGTACAAATATGTTTTACAGGGTTTCCTAATGATAATCATGATATTTCATTCTTCTTGCCCTTCTAATAACGATAACAGTCTAGCATTATTATTTTTTTTTAACTGTTCTCAGCGAGTGTGACATTCAGTTCAGAGAATCGAATGTCAGCAAGAAATCCATATGCACTCCCCGAAGCTGGGAGAAGGCCCCTTCCATTTATTTTTAGGTTGCAAGAGAACGAAGTGATCTCACCTTATTATTTCTTTTCCTCCTTCGAAAGGTGTTTGGCATTCAGCGCTGCTTCAGTGTTTACGTCCTGGGCCTGAGTTTTCGTCAATCAAGACGTTTATGCGAGCCATCCTAATCAGAGGGCAGCTGCCTGATAGACGAAGGGCTGCTCTCATTTCTGGGTGGGGGTTTTGGGGGCAGACAGCTCCCCACTCAGAAAAAGTGCTCCTTTCAAAGCAGGCTTTACATGCAGAGTGAGGAATGGCCCAGACCCTCAGCGAAAGAATCACCTAATTAGTAGGTAAAGCAAACATTTTAAAGTTCCATGTAGACACTAGGTAGAAAACATTTTTTTTTTTTTTTTTTTTTGGTGCCAATGTGTTTGTTCATACATATCCTCCACCTCACGGAGGCTTAACTTCAGGGATAAATACCCAAAAAGCCGTATATACATTCTGTTATTAGTAAATAGCCACTGCAAGCCTGCTTTATTCCACATTTGAGCTGTTCATCAGAAACGAGGCACAAGCAATGAAGATTGATCAAAAACCAGAAAACGAGAATAGAGACATAACCACGATTGAAGTGGATATGATACAGGCTTACGTTAGGAGAGCATTTCTCAACTCCGTACTCAAATTTCTTAGTTGTTTTTTATTTTTTTAAATAATTTTATTTTTTATTTTTATTTTTTAAAGATTTTATTTATTTATTTGACACAGGGAGAGAGAACACAAGCAGGGGGAATGGCAGGCAGAGGGAGAGGAAGAAGCAGGCCCCTGGAGGAGCAGGGAGCCCGACTTGGGACTTGATCCCAGGACCCCGGGATCATGACCTGAGCCAAAGGCAGATGTTCAAACAACTGAGCCATCCAGGCTCCCCAAATTTTTTAGTTTTAAACGAAAACATAATTGCTCAAATTAAACTGTTTTGATATATTCACTTGTTCCCTTTATCTTTTCTTTTCTTTCTTTCTTTCTTTTTTTTTTTTTTTTTTTTTTCCTGAGTCACCAAACTCTAGGCCAAGTGTTCTTTTGGTCAACGAGCGTTAAGATTCTAGCATGCAGTACGGTCCTCGGAGGCAGCCCAGCACAGGGGTAAGGGCAGTGGGTGGCCGCTCTCCCAGCCCACGCTGAAGCCTGGGATCAGATTATTTAGGGAGCCAAGTATTTTTGTTGATGAGCGAAATGAAATCCTCTGAGAGAAAAATCAATCTTTTGCGGAGACCCCAGAGCATTGATCCTGGTGCACATTGACAGTCTCGGGCTGTTTAGCTATTTGGAATGACCGCACAAAATGAGCAAGTTGTTACAGTTTTAGAGTTTTGGTGTTTATTGGCAACCCCTGCACTCCTATGATTAATCACACATTCGAAATGTGCGCACCGTGGAAATTGACTGCAACGCAGCAGAAAAAAAGTTTTCAGTTATCCTGGGATAATAAATTGAAGCTATATCCCTAAGCAGAATTGTCTTCAAGATTCCAATTTGCCTTGTTCAAAGTGTTGTTTATACAGTAGTTAGCAAAAACGCGAGTAATTATGTACAGAATTCATTCTAAGCAATTCTTTATTTCTCCCCCCACCCCACTCTTTATTGGTTTTCCATCTTCATTACCCAATATTTCGGTCGATCTCAGCAGAACCTGACTTGGGTGGTGTGGTGAGGACATCAGGCCTTGGTGACGCCCCAGCGTGTGGTCAAGGGGACGGGGGGCCAGCCGGCTGGAGGCCTTCCGCTGGCTCCAGGGCAGTTTACACGGATGAGGCGGAACGGCTTCTGTGTTGTATTTCATTTCATAAAATAATATTTACCTCTGGAGAAGGTTTCTATTTATTTATTTATTTTTGGGCCGGAGCACACTCTTGGATACATGGAGGGTGTAGCCAGCCACATCTGTTTTGGTGGCTGCAACCAGCCGAGAGGCTTTATTTCATAAATACCCTGTGAGTCCGGAATACAGCTTTTGGAATGCAAATTATGTTTAAGTGAGTAAACATTTTAGTGGCCAGTGCAGTCCGCCGGAGCAGAGGAAGGGAGAGGGGCAGCGGGGAGTGGGCGCAAGTAGTCTGCCAAGAACCTGGTCCAGGTCCAGGTGGAGGGTGGGCCAGCCAGCCGGAAGGTTCCAGCTGGAGAGGGAAGGGAATGAGAGCGGCGCCAAGGGGAAACCCTCCCGGCAAACCCCCAGCTTCCCAGAGGCTCCTGCTCGCTCTCCCCGGAATGGAGACCTCATCCATATCTATCAGGAGAGGCCTAATTATAGAGCTCGGAGATTTTAATGGCACGGGGAAATTTAAATGCAGTGGAAAATATGAATATTCCTAAGCCAGCAGTCAAAATACGAAATGATTGGCTTCAGAATCAGTGAATTATAATTTCAGAGCTCGTCCTCAAAGGTGGAGCCTCTCCTTCTCGGGAAGAGTTTTGTGCACGCGGGTTTGTTTTAATGAACTCCACTGGTATGTTTTGCTCGGCAGGGCTGCCTCAGCCAGCGCCCAGGCACTCGGGCCGACTACAGGGGACAATAGGGATGGTCGTGGGATCCTGGGGGGCGGGCAGTGGGGCAGCACCCAGCAGGTGCCCTGGGATGCCCACTCCAGCTTCCCTGGTGCCGGCTCAGCTGCGGACCAGATGCTGGGGGAGCATGCTATTTATTCATCTGCACCCTCCCCTCGGAAAGCCGCCTTCCTCCCCTGCACCCGAACCCCTGTCTCAAAGCCACACTGTCCTCTTAACTGAAGTCTTTTCCAGCAGTCTCTGCCAGCGGGTCCGTTGGGGGACTCACCCTCCTCGGCTCAGGCACTCCGCGGTCCATTGGGCATCTTTTGCTCCCGAGAGCATCCCTATATCTTTACCTGTGGAGGAGATCAGGATGTGCCCCAGCTGCTGTCCATGCAGCCCTCAAACTGGAGAGTCATCCCATAAATCCTGTTTTATTTTATGGACAAATAAATGCTGAGGTAAAATATTCCAGGACCGTAGCTTGAATACTTGGCACAGCAGCGGCGCTGTAATAACCACGGTGACATTAATTTACTGCATTGTGCCCTGGGAAGAAGGAGGAAGGAGAGAGAGGGGCATTAAAAGAGAAAAATGACTTTCCTTCGAATTTATTGGGATTGGCCTCCCTCATTTTCCGCCATCATTAGTTGATTAGGGCCTGATGGCCGCGTGGACGGTTGGGCTGGAAGAGTTGGCCGGAGACGCCCTCGAGGTACGCTGTTAATTGAGATGATGTTCGTCTCGCACTTACTGAACAGACTGCGGCCGGTGGACTTGGTGGGTACGTGGCGGAACGGAGCTGGCCAGGCGGTGGCCGGGGCGCTCTCCACCCCTCCCACGGGATCTCTGCAGCTGGAGCCGTGGTCACTTTGTCTCTATTCTGAGCACTGCTGATGGACCTGTCAGGAGGGGATAAAGTGAGCTTTCCTTTATCTCAGGAGTGCTCACCAGCGGCTGCTGAGCAGCCACCACCAGGAAAGCCCCTTGTCATGCTGGGCTTGAAAGATCAAGGCTGAGTCTGCCCTCTTCCCTCCTCCCAGGCCCTGCCCTGGCCCCTGGCCCTGCTCCTAGCCCTGCCCCTGCTCCTGCAGAGCTCCTGCCCCTGCTCCTGCCCCTGCCCCAGCCCCTGCCCCAGCCCTACCCTGGCCCTTGGTGATGGATGAAGTCTGGCAGGTGTAATCCCAGAGGGCTCCCAAACCAGAGCTGAAAGTGGGACCTCTCTCCTAGGCACTCAGGCCTTGCTACCATTGATGTGGTAGACAGTCTTTCCTTACTGGGATGGACAGGGGGGTTCCCCCAGCATCAGTAGCATGGAGTGTCCACACGGGGGTCCCAGACTGGGCAGAGCAAGGGCCTCTAAAGCCCTTGATGGAGGCTGAATTTCACATTCACGAGGACTTGCCAAGGCTGATCAGCAAGAAGGACCGTTCCATCGATGTGACCTCTGCTGGAACATTTTCAGAGACCCACACTGCCCCCGGGGCTGGAGAATTGCCTGCCAAAGGTGTGCAGGGAAGGGGATGGAACCTGATGGGTTTTTTGTTGTTGTTTGAGTGATTTAGTAAGGGCCACATACTCTCCAAGGCATGTGAGATCCATTATCACATGTGATCTTCTCATACCCTATTTAATTCCATTTAGGGTGCAGGAAGCCAAAGCTCAGAGAATGTACCTGCCCAGGGTCCCGCAGCCGGCCGGAGATGGTGCTTGTGGGGGCTCCTGGGTCAGGCTGCCAGGTCCGGAGTCTGGCAGCGCCTCCGACTTCCCTGCGATCCTGGATGTTTCATCCCCGTCTCTCAGGCTTGCTTCACTCGCCAAAACCAGAACTGAGTATAGGAGACTGTGCTGTGGGCTCAGTACCTGTTAGTGACTCTTACTGCTTTGCCACGGTTGCTGTAAAGGCTCTGTGAGCTATCCTTCTTCAAGCCCACGTCCCAAGGAGCAGGAGGGAACACAAGACTTCTCCAGCTCCTGGTCACACAAGAGAAAGCACTTACTTGCCCCTCCTTCCCCACACCTGTCATGTCTGGACAACCAGACAGATGCTCAGGCCCGAAGGGTGACAAATCCACCCACAAGAGGCAGCTCACTAAGTGGCAGTGGGCTTTTATTCCCTGACATCTTTCCAGACCTTGAAGGGATTAGAACTGGATTAGTTTGAGATGAGCCTGGCTCTGCCCTTATCACCTGTTCATAGGATAATGACATTATCTAGGTTGGCCTATAAGGGCCTCCTTACAGAGGAGTTTTGTTCTCTTTGATCTTGAGGGTTGCGGGCAACATATCTTTAAATCTAAACAAACCCACTGAAGCCTCCAGATAAGTGGTTAAATCATCCAGTGGGAAGAGAGGAGATCTTCCTTTTCTTCCCTTCTGCTCAATGCCAACGGTAATTTGAAGATTGTGCGCCTTGACTTCGAACCTAAAACTCAGCTTGCCATTTTCAACACCGGTCTCTCCACTCTCCTTTCACATAGGCACAGCACTTCAAAGTTTGCAGAGCTTTTTTTTTTTTTTGGCCACTTGTTAACTCAGTTGATTGGCACCACTGGGAGTGGGGCAGGATGGGCTCAGTGCCCACGATGCAGGCGAGGACCCAAAACACAGGTTCAGGAGAGCCCAGGTGCTTGTCAGCACTCATGTCATTTTTAAGACTGGAGCAGACATTTAAATCCAGCTCATCTGGAAAAATCCAGGGTTTGTTGCATTGCCTGAAGCCATCGAAGACTTGCCCTCTCTGCCCAAACAGGGCTTTCTGCAAAGCCCATCCTCGATACTCTTCACAGCAAACATCTGTTTCATCAGAGGTTCCAGCAGATCCTGGGCCCAAGTCCACTCCCAAAGTTCCCCTAACGTTCCATCCGAGGGACTTTTTGTTAACCATCTTCATAGAGGTGCAAGTCACACGGTGCAATTCACACGTGGTGTGACCAGTGTTAAGCATGCCAGCCATCTGCTGGGTCTTGGAAAATGCACACATTTGTGTAACCACCACCACAACCAGGTTTTAGACCATTCCCATTACTCCCCAGATGCCTTCAGCTCCCCTGTGTCCGATCTCTGATCTCCGGACTCCTTGCCCAGCTCCTGTCGACCTCTGATCTTTCCATCACTGTAGTTTTGCCTTTTCTGGAATTTCATCTGAAAGGAATCACACCCTACGTACTCTGTTGCACCTAGCTCCTTTTACTGAGCACACCACTTTGAGTTTGGGCCATTTTATTGTGTGTTGGATTCGTTTGTTCCCGTTTATCCAGAGTGGCATTGCACTGTAGGGATGTATTGGATTTTCTGTACCCCAGTGATGGACATGTGAGTAGTTTCCGGATCGAGGCCGTTATGAATAGAGCTGCTGTGTTATGCTGTGTTTTTATTTATCTTGGGTAAATATTGAACAGCAGGATGGCTGGCTCCTTTCATAAATATATAGTAACTTTATAAGAAACTGCTTTTTCTCCAAAATGGCTGTATTCCCCCCAGTAAGAGTTAGGAGTACCAGCACTCTCCAACTTCCAACATTTGGTATTGCCAATCTTTCTAATTTTACCATTCTGGGATGTATATAGTATTATCTCATTTCCCTAAAGACTAATGACGTTGCGCAACTGCCCATATGCTAAATATTTGACATCCGTATCACTTCTTTGGTGAAGGGTCTGTTCAAACTGTTTGCCCCTTTTTATTTTTTTAAAGATTTTATTTATTTATTTGAGAGAGAGATCATGAGCGGAGGGGAAGTGTAGAGGGAGAAGCAGACTCTCCACTGAGCAGGGAGCCTGATGCGGGACTCGATCCCAGGACTCTGGGATCGTGACCCGAGCCGGAGGCAGACGCTTAACAGACTGAGCCACCCAGGTGCCCCTCTTTTGCCCCTTTTTAAATTGGGTTGCCTGTCTTCTGAATATTTGAGTTGTACCAATTCTTTATATATTCTGGATACAAGTCCTTTTTCAGATATCTTTAGTAAATATTTTCTCTCAGTCTGTGGCTTATCTTTTCATTTTCTTAACTGTGTTTTTCAAGGAGTAAAAGTTTTTGATTTGGTATGTCCCATTGATCAGTTTTATGATTTGTGCTTTTTGTGGCTTATCTAAGAAATATTGGCCTTGCCCCAAGGTCAGAGATTTTTTTTTCTGTTTTCTTCCAGAAGTGTTAATTTTTGTACAGTCTGAGATAAGAGAAGGGGTTTATTTTTTTCCATATGGATATATAGTTATTTCTGCAGGATTTATTGTAAAGATTCTTTCCCCCATTGAACAACCTTGGTACTTTGTGAAAACCCAATTCACTATATATGTATAACTCCATTTCTGATCTTTCTATTCTATTCCACTGATGTGTATGTTTACATCAATACCATTTTGTCTTGATTACTGTGGCTTTATTGTATTCTTCTAAAATGTAATAGTTTAAGGTGTGTCTAGGTGGCGTCCGACTCTTGGTTTCGGCTCAGGTCATGATTTCAGGGTCCTGGGATCAAGTCCTGGGATTGAGCTGCATCAGGCTCCACGCTCAGCATGGGGTCTGCTTGTCTCCCTCTCCCTCTGCCCGGACCCCTGCTCTGTCTCCCGATCTCTCAAATAAATAAATAAATATATTTTTTTAAATGCAATAGTTTAAGTTCTCCAAACTTGGCTCTTTTTCAGAATTATTTTTACTTTTACAGGGATTTTGCATATCCATATAACTTTTAGATTCAGGCTTGTTAAATTTCACATTATGCTTGAAGAATTTTGATTGGAATTCTATTGAATCTACAGATCAATTTGAGGAGAAGTGAGATATTCATAATATTGAGTTTTCCAATCCTTAAACATGGTATATCCTTCAATTTATATGTCTTTTCTACTTTAGCTCAGCAATAATTTATCGTTTTTAGCATATAAATCTTGCACATTGTTTATTTAATCCTGATTAATTAACATTGTTGACCAAACCATTATGAATGGTATTTTAAAGTTTTTACTTTATTGATTTTTTTATATTTTTGTATATGGACCTTGTTTCCTGCCCATCGCTAAACTCATTTATTAATTATCTCTTATTTTGTGAATTTTGTGGGTTTTCTTCATATTTTGTCTTGTTACCTGTATGCTTTTTATTTCTTTTCTTGATTTACTGTACTGATGGGACCTCTAGTATAAATATGAATAAAATTGAAAGGAGATATCACTGCCTTCTTCCAAACCTTAGGGGAAGCATTCCATCTTTTATCATTAAGTTTGATATAGACTTTTCATAGATGCCTTTAATCTACTTAAGGAAGTTCCCTTATATTTTTCGTTTGCTTAGTTTTTATCATTAGTTGGTACTGAATTTTGGCAAATACTCTTTCTGCATCTGTTGAGATGGTTGTAGTTAATTCTGTTATAACAACAACACGTGTTTCTAAAAAGCTCTATTCAAAATCTTGCAAGGAAAACCACAGTGCTTACGGGGAGCCTGGGGGCACAATATCCCAAAACCTCATCAGAGATACATCCAAAAAGATGGGAACTTGCACACCGTTAGCAGGTTAAGGAATGCATAAATACTACAGTGAATGTGGCACTTTACCTTGAAAAAGACCTATAGTTTGCTTGTGAAAGTGGCTATCAGAAGAGTTGCAGCTTATGAGTTAATGAGAAGTTGGGGCGAGGGGGAGCAGGGCAGGGCAGGAAGTTTCCCTGAAATTGAAGGAGGAGGAGGACCGTGGGTATGGCTCATAGCACATGTGGTAAACTCTAGTAGTCAGTAGACGTTTGAGGTGTGTGTCTGGAGCTTTTTGTGTATTCCTATACGGCTCATTTCACCTAGAGGCGGTTTTGTGCATTCACCAAGTCTTCTCACAAACAAAATTGTGCATAAGCAAACATGAAATTCACATTATGCTCCAAATTACTAGGGAACCCACTGTATTAATTGTATTGAAACAAATAGAAATTTCCAAACAATTGTTATAGGAGAACTATGTACGGTTTTTTTTCTTTAGTTTGTTAAAAAGGTGAATGGCACTCATTAATTTGTGAATGCCAAATTAGTCTACCATTCCTTGGATAAGCACCAGTTAGTCATGATGCATTATTATATTTGTATTTTGCTGGATTTGATATGCTAAAATTTTGTTAAGGGCTTTTTCATGCATATTTATGGGGTGTATTAATGTATAGTTTTCTTTTATGGTAATATCTTTGTCTGACTTTGATACCAAGTTAATGCTGGCCACACAAAACAATTGCGGATGTGTTCCTTCTCTTGTATCTTCTGGAGTGCTTGTCTAGAATTGATAGGACTTCTTCTGTGAATGGATGGTAGAATTCATCACCTGGGCCTGAGATTTTCTTTGTCAGAAGTGTTTAAGTTATCAATTCTAGTACTTTAATAGATATAGGGCTATTCCAGTTATCTGTTTCTTTTTGAGTGTGCTCTGGTAGTTTGTGTATTTCAAGGAATTTGTCAATTTTACGTAAGTTGTTGAACTTACTGGCAGAAAGTTATTCATAAATTCCCCCTCATTTTCCCTTTTTAATACCTGTAGCAATTATATAGCCATGTTCCTTCTTTAATTTTTATCTTTGGTAATTTATATGTATCTCTTTTTTATTGATTGATCAATCTGTCTAGAGCCTTATCCATTTTACTGATCCTTTAAAAAAACAGATGTTGTCTTCATAGTTTTCCTCGATTGTTTGTCTGTTTCTATGTCATTCATGTCCAATCTTTATTATTTCTTTTCTTTCTGCCTTCCTTGGGTTTCAGTTGCTCCTATTTTTCTAATTTCTTCATGTAAAGATTAAATTATTGATTATAGTCCTTCTTTTCAAATACATTCAATGTCACAAACTTCCCTGAATCATGGTGTGAGTTGTAACCCACATATTTTGATATGCTCTTTTTTCATTCAGTTCATAATATTTTCAGGCCATGTTATTTTCTTACTTGTCTTGATTTCTTTTTTGACCCAGGGGTTATTTAGAAGCATGTTGTTTAATTTCCAAATGTTTGTGGATTTTTCCAAATACCTTCATGTTATTGATTCTTAGCTTAATTCCACTGTGGTCAGAGATGATACTCATGATTTCAATTCTTTCAAATTTATTGAAACTCTTTTGGTGACCCAGAATTATTATCTAGGTGAATATCCCATAAGCACTTGAAGAAATATGTATTTTACTGTGTTGGGGTGCTGTCTAAATGTTTCTAAATGTCATTTTGTTTCGATTGATTGTTGCTGGGGCTAGAATATGTTTAACTGGATCCTTGGAGGGAAAAAGACTTTAATTTGTAGCATTAGATGACTTCTGTGGTATAAAGACTTCCATCATAGTCAAATTTTCCAGTGTGGTATCATCGAATGTTAAATTGGGAGGAAATGTGCACATAGACTCCTTTCATTCCTAGTCAGTGTGAGCTAGCTAAAGCACTGTGATAATGGTGTTCAAATCTTTTATATTTCCCTGACTTGTCTTAGTCTACCTGTTATTTCAATTACAGATATATGGGTGTTGAAATCTCCAAAAATAATTGTCAGTTTTTCCATTTCTCTTTTCAGTTCTTTCAGTTTTTGTCTTAATGTATTTTAAAACTTTATGAGGTGCATACACCTTATGAAATGTACCTCTTTATCCCTGGTAATATTCCTTATTTTACAAAAAGTGGACTTTTGTTTAACACTAATATAGGTACCCAAGGTTCTCTTTTGATTTGTGGTTATATGGTATAGCGCTTTTTGTCCTTTTACTTAAAAAAAAATTACTTAGGAATAACTTTAGATTTACAGAAGAGTTGCAAAGGTAGTACTGAAATTTCCTGTATGCACTTGACCCATCTTTCCCTAATGTCAATATCTTACATAACTTTGGCACATTTTTCAAAATTAAGAAATTAATATCGGTACATTATTATTAGCTAAACTACAGACTTTTTTTTGATTTTCCCAGATTTTTCACTAATGTACTTTTCTGTTCCAGGAAACAATCCAAGAGTTCATATTTGATTCCTTTGTTTTCTCTGATCTGTGATAATTTCTCAGTCTTTTCTGTTTGTTTGTTTGTTTGTTTGTTTGTTTGTCATTGTCTTTATACTTTTGAAGAGTACTGGTTAGGTATCTTATATACTGTTCCTGAATTTGAGTTTGTCTGATATATTCTCATGATTACACTGGGATGACAGAAGGTGAATTGCCTTTCTTATCACATAATATCAGGGGGTAAATGATATCAAGTGACATTGCTGGTGATGTTAACTTTGATCAGTTGGTTAAGGTGCTGTCTGCCAGGTTTCTCCACTGCGCTTTTCCCTCCCTATGCTCCATTTATGGGAGTGAGTCACCAAGTCCTCCCTTCCCAAGGGAGAAATATACAGTCTGAAACTCAGTTAATGTGTGTGTGTACATATATGTATATACAGTTACATATATAATTATATAATATATTTATATCTCTCTATGTATAATTCAGAATATTTGGCCCTTCTCCCCACCCCTTTGATGATTTGTAACTTCTTTCTCTGACATTGAGAAAACTAGCTTCCATTACTGCAAATTATTAACTTATTTGTTTAACTGTTATATATGTTAAGTAGATTCGGAATTGCTAACCTGTACCCCTGTGAGAAACCAATTTACCAATTAGAGTACTATATGTACATGCAGTTCTTTTTGTCTTTACTTTGGGTCAGCACCTTTTTCTTCACCTCAGTGTTGATATTATGTCACATGTTTATACTGTATAGTTAGATTCATTTGTCACAGTCTGCATTCCATCCCAGGATCTTTCAACATACTAGTTGACGTCTGTTTCTCTCTCTCTCTTTCTTTCATTCTTTCTTTCTCAATATTGCACACTGTGATGTTTGTTCCACTCCATATTACTATGCAGAAGTGTCTCATCCACCCTAAACACTCCTTTGTAGTCACCCTTCCTGGCAACCCCTGGCAGTTATCTGCCCTCATGGTTTTGTCTTTTTTTTTTTTTTCATGAAAATGGAATCATGTGATATGTAGTCTTTGGATCTGGCTTCTTTATTTAACAAAATGCATTTAAGATTTATCCAGTGTTGTGTAAATCAACAGCTATGTCACATTTTGCTTATTCATTCATCTGTTGAAGGACAACTTGGCATCCTTTTACTTTTGCCTTCTCTGGGTCCTATATCTAAAGTGTATTTCTTTTATACAATATATATAGTTGGGACTTGTTTTATATCCAATTTGACATCCTTCATCTTTTAATTATGATGCTTAGATCATTTATACTTATTGTAATTATCATAATGGTCAAGTTTAAGTTGATCATCTTGCTATTTATTCTTTTTTTCCTCATTCTTCCTTTTCCCTTTTCCTTTTTTCTATTTATTTTTGGATTAATTGTATTTTTATATCTCTATTTTAGCTCCATTACTTCTTTTTTTTTAATTTTTTAACTGATTATTATATGATTTACAACATACATCTTTAACTTATCCCAGTTTATGTTCATGCCACTTCACATATTTTATAAGAATCTTACAACAGTACACGTACATTTCTTTCCTTTCTTTTTGCCTATTCCTTGTATTATTAACTTTTTATGTTAAGGCTTATGGCTTAAGGCTATGTTATGTTAAGCTCTGGGTTAAGAAAGCGGCTTCTAATCAGAGAGCCCGTGGTCAGATCCCGGCTCTATTACTTACTCGTTGTGTGACCTTAGGTAAATCACTTTTCCTCTTTGTTTCTCAGTGTCATTGTCTGTAAAGTGGGAATAACAGGTTTGATGTGAGAAATACATGAAATAAAGCATGCTGTGCATGGCCTACCATGCCTGGCACACAGGGAGCTTGGGCGGCATAGCTTCCCTCAGGAGCCAAACTCCAAAATGTTCTCAGAAGCAGAAAGCTGAAAGTGAACAGTTTCCCAGCTCTGAGCACACCCCATTGCTTTCTCCTCATGATCTGACCTCCCGAGGCACCAGGAGACAATAGCAGATGCCAAAATGAACCATAGTGCCCAACATAGGGAGCCCACCTGTGTTGACACCAGCAGGTATAGTTGATTTTTTTTTCCCAAGGAGAAAATTAAACTAAAAATCAGTTCTACTTCATGTGAGCTCCCTGAATCACAAGAACTAGGTTCCTAAGGAATCTTGCTTCTACAAACCCTAGATATTAAGCTTCAAAGGCTCCTGTCCACAGACACCAAGCAGGATTCTTGCTGGACAGTGGAGATTATGGGGATATCTGACTTTCCTACTTCCTGGTCCTGCCAGTTGCCTCTTCCCCTGAGATGTGAGCTTCCTCCTGGAGAGATGGGTTAATGCACTTGCGAGAAGGTGAGCTCTGGGGTCAGATACACCTAAAGTGTAAATTATGACCCTGGGGAGCTCACTTACCTACTAACCCTCAGTTTCCTAACCAGTAGAATGGGAGTAGAAATGAAACACGTCTCCAGGCATCATTTTTGAACCACTGAACGAGACTGTATTTTGGTTGAGGAAAGTGGTGGGATAATATTCTAGGATGTTAGCTAATATTCCCCCCTCCCCACTGACTGTCACTTTATTCCTTAGTCCATCCCACAATAATCAGCCAGGCCCAGGGCAGACATAGAGCAGCAGACATCAGACAAAAAAAGGAGTCCTTTTCTGTCTTTAGATTTCTGGAAGGCCCGAGGGTGGTACAAGACTCCCAAGTATAGATCTGGGAGAGAACATCATGAAGAGCTGTCATAGTGGAAAAGCTACCCTAGAACAGCAAGGAGGGCAGGAAAGGGAACCAGAAGCATGATGGCCTTCAAAGACCCTGAGAAACGTGCCCTGTTTTCAGCTCCCAGTGGCTTTGTGTAATCCACCAATGACTGGGGCAGGGGGAGAGGAGACAGGGCGCCAGTGCCTGGACCAGCCTCAGAGGAATATTGGCTGGTGGTGTGTCCAAGCACATGGGCCCCAGGCTGCCTCAGAGAGGTGTCCAGGATGGGGCAGGACCAACAGAAGGGCCCCACACGCCCAGATTCCAGAACGCCAACCCTGAGAAAGGATTGTGGCTGACAGGCAGGAAGGGAGCCACACAGGAGGTTGGTGATCTGTGTGGACAAACCTCCAGACACCAGACAGGGGTTGCGCCATTTAGCAGGGGTGCCCTCAGGGGAGGGAGGTGGGGTGTGAAGGTGTCCTTTTGCTCTCTCTTCATCTGCAACTGCATATTCTGAATCTGTGCAGGTTAGACCAGCTTATGCTCTCACGATGTGACTTGCTGTAATAATAACATGATAATGGCACACGCCCAAGGCCCCAGGTTAGCCCAGGGACTTAAATTGTTCAGAGTTCTGTTGTGTTCATGGCTGCTTTTCACCTCCCAGTGCTATACCAGGCACCCAGGGCCCTGCTCTCAGGGAGGAGCTCCCGCAGATCAGAGTCCCTCTCCTGCATTCACTGTCCTAAGACCTAGTAGAAAGGAGGTGTTATCTTTTAAAAACAGTGATTCTCACACCCCAAGCACTTTCTGAGCCCCTGCTCTATACTGGGAATGGGGGAGGTGAACAAGGCAGAGAGGGACCCCAATCATGGACTGGGCTGACAGTCCAGAGGAGTTAGCAGCTAAATGTTATTAACATTTTTTAACATTAATCAGTTCAAAACAGAAGTCCTTTCACAATCACTGGTTTCTAGTGAGTAAGCAGAGATGCGGGCTCGAGATGTACTCACAGGGACCTGCTTCTCACCACCCGCCACCTCCTGTGACTGTTTATAATCAACCACACAGTCAGACCATCAGTTCTTAGATGTCTATTGCACATGGACTGGGTGCCCAGGGCTCCTCTGGCCAGAGCAGTCCTTTAAGGAGAGGCAGACAGGGGGACCCAATCTGAACACCATATGAAATGTGAGAGCAGGTGACAAACACCCAAAGGCTGTGACCAGGAAGGACAATTTCTGCTCTTTTGATTATTGTTATAGCCATAACATATATATATATATATATATATATAGCCTGTTGTTATTACTCTCAGTAATAAAAGTCTCCCCTGCTTTGGAGGAGGCTCCACTAATTCTAAACAGGACCCCTGTGCACACGGGGCTCAGGGTGTCTGGGATTAGTGGACTCCTTGAACTCGGGTGTCTGTGCAGGACCAGCAAGCCCAGGGCAGGGCTGTAGGGTCTGTTCGGCATCAACTCTGGGTCTTGTTCATGACATGAGCCACATCCCGGGACATCTCTGTGATGACTGACACATTCATTACATCTACTTCCAGCTTTCATGTAAGCAAGGGCTTTTTTAAAGGAAACTTTCAACAACTGTCATCAATGGGAAACCCGAAACATTTGACATAAATAGGAAGCAATCGTAACTTAAATACAGTAAATATGAAACAATACATGTACACTGGGGCTTGGTTGCCTGAGCTTGAGCCTGAGGTGGGTCTCAACAGAGAGCTTCAGGACTGAGAAAGGAATGCAGAAGAAATAATGTTCTCATCAGGGGAACTTTGCGTCATTTGCTAGCTGGTGCCTCAGCCTGCTTCTCCAGCCTGTCTCCACTCCAGTCACCTGTAGGTTGGTCCAACATCCACACCCTATATCCCTGCTTCCTGCCAGGAGCACCTTGGCCACACCTTTAGATTGACTTTGCCTCCTTCGTTGGTCCTCCCCGGGTCCCTGACCCCTGTCCCCTGGAATTGTTTCCCAGGGAAACCACCTGCACACAGTCCTCGTCTCAGGCTCTGCTTCCGGGAAAGCCCAGGATACGCACTGTGTCTTCATGGCCCCTAAAGTCACTTCATGTACCCCCAAAAGCACAGCAGGTCCTGCAGGGCTGACTCCACTCCTCGGAGCTGTGACACCTAGAGCAGGCCAATTAGCGTTTCTGAGGCTGTTCACTCACGTGAAGTTGCAGCAACTATACCTACCTTTCCGGGGTCTGTGGAAGGATTAAATGATACAACGGTATACAGCCACCAGCTTAAGAAAAAGGCACCGGTTGCTATTGGTTTAAAGCCAAGTAGCCTCCCCGCAGATGCCTGGCATCTGGCCTTTGGCCTGAAGGTGGTGGCGGGACAGCACAGGGGTCAAAGCTGTTGGCAGGTGAGATACACCTGTGTTTGCAGAATAACAGGTTCAGAAGCCAGTATTAGCCCTGAGCCAGTGCTTGCCTGGTGTCTGCACGGTGCCGGTCCAGCTGTCCATGTTGTTAGAGATGTTGGAGAGACCTGTTTTGGGTGGAAGGTCATGCCAGGCAGGTCTTCAGCCAGCTCTCCTCTGTCTAAAGAATGCTCCCTGGGGCTCCCTGCCTGGCTGTTCCTGCAACCACTGGAGGTGGTGGAGACTCACTCACCCCATCGAGCACTGAGCAGCTCCGGCTTGAGTCCTTCCTCCTGTCCCTCTCTCCACCTCATCTATATCCCTCCCCCTGGGCCTCCTCCCACACCTGAGGCCCTTCCATTGACACCCAGCTGGGGTCCAGCCACACCCGACAGCCTCTAGGTCCCAGGACTCTCAAGGACCTCTACCTTTCCATGTGCCGTTCTCACCCTCTGCTCCTCGGGTGAGCTTCTGCTCTTCCTTCAAGAGCCAACGTAAGCCTCATGTCTGCAAAGTCTCCCTTGATGCCCCGTGGGACTTGTCCCTCCTGAGAGAACTTTCCCTGTACCCTGCATCTTGATGACTGGCATGTGCACCTCCCTCCTTCGGACTGTGGGTTCCTACGGGGCAGGCCTGGTCTTTTCCTTCTGGGTAGGCCCAGAGGGCAGTGGATGGGAGTCAGCATTGCTTACGTGTTGGCTGCTTCTCTAGCCTCCTGACTAGCTGGCCTGCTCTGCCTTGGGGGAAGCTGGAGGAGCCCAGTGTTGGCTTTTGGATGAATGGCGCTCGTCTCTAGACACATGGGACAAATTTTTATTTCCCAATCATGTCAGTCATTCCTGCCCCAGGACATTTGCACCTGCTGTTTGCTCTGCTGGGAATGCCTTTCCCTTGGGTCCTCTTGTCATTCAGGTCTCAGCTCACAGTGTGTCAACTCTTTAGAGAACGTCCTTGACCATTCACTCTAACGTTCCTCTTCCTCCATCTAAAATTATCTGATGTATTTTATTTTTGCACTGTTTTCCCCTCCCCTCCTCCAGAATGTAACCTTCAGGAGGGCAAGGATCCTGCCTAGAGTCAAACATGAGCCATCAGGAGGGAGTGACTGCCTAGAGTCAATAACACTGGTCTCCTCACGCTGGACTACTTCCCTGCCACTCCACATCCACCCCTGCCTACCAGGCCCCCAGGAAGGGACGTTTTCTCCCCATCCCTGCCGTCACCCCAGTCAGGACGCTCTCGGCTTCATAATCCGGCCGTTCACTCCTCCAGTCATGCAGGCAGCCTCTGTTCCTTCAAGATGGTACTGAGCACCTACTGCACAACCCCAGAAGGCAGCACAGTGCCCGGCGCACGGACAAATGAGCCCCAGACCCCTGCCCTACCCAGTCCAGGTATCCACACTTATGTCCGACCTGCTGGAGCGCTGGAATTTATCAGGAGGGAAAGAAGGCAGTTCCCAAATTTGTCACTGTTTCTGTCTCCCTCTCTCTCCAAGATCGGGGAAGCTGAGATGTGTCTGGGAACACAATAAAGGGTTGTAGATAAACTTCACTACAAACCAAACAAACTTGATATGAAAATACCAAATAAACCAAGATGACATTTTCAGGTTGATTGTTTTAGAAAAGAATTCAGGGATTGATAAGTATGATAAGCCCTAGTATGATTATGAGGGTTTAACTATAGATATATGGTGGGGCGCCTGGGTGGCTCAGTCGGTTAAGCGACTGCCTTCGGCTCGGGCCATGATCCCGGAGTCCCGGGATCGAGTCCCGCATTGGGCTCCCTGCTCAGCGGGGAGTCTGCTTCTCCCTCCGACCTTCCCCCCTCTCGTGCTCGCTCTCAAATAAATAAATAAATAAAATATAGATATATGGTGAATAGATAACTCTTTCCTCCTTAGTCCAAACTCAGAGCTTCTAAGGATTCTGACTTAGCCTTGGGATTGAACCTGAACTCATGTCCCTGCTGGGAGCCACAAAAGACTTACTCCTACCTTTGCTGAGGGAATAAGCACTTTCCAAAATGCCTCACAGTTGACAACAAGCTCCCTCCTGACAGTGGCTCGTGAGTCACCTGCTGAGGGAGGTAGACCGGGTCATGGTGGACACGTCATTCATGGGCACACGGTGGGCGGGGCCGGCTCTGGCATTCTGTTAAGGGCTAACTCCATTCTCTCCATTATTCTGACATTTAAAAATACAGGTTTCCCATGTCTTTAAATCAGAACCCTATGCTTATCTTGGAAGAATTAGGAGATGTGGCCACACTAGGCCTGTTGTTCTCCAACAAAAGCTGAGCAGCGCTGTCCCCGACAGACGGGTCCCTGGGTCCTGCTTGCTCCACCCCCACCCGGCCTCTACAATAGGCATCAGAGTCTCTGACCCTGGTACACTAACCATGTTTCCTCAGCTACACCTCCACGATCCAGTGGCTTTGGGACACGGTCAAGTTTCTTTTATCAGTACATTTATTCAAAGGCTTATGTTTTATCTTGGGGGAAAAAAGTGTGCATTTTCCACCATTTTACCATGTAACATGCCCATGCGTGTTTTAAGAAAATTGGTGTGTTTTTTTTCTTCCTAAAATCAGGAGTCAATGTGTCCCTCCCTCCAGGAAGATGTGCCAGGCTGTCCTCAGGCTCTGTGGGTCCTGGCAGCGCTTGCGCAGGTGGGCTTTCCACTTCACAAAAGAAACGCAGGACTCTCGTCAATGTTGCCTCTCATCAGATCTTGCACTCCTTTTCTGAACATTCCAAGTGATTCATGTAGGACCACTTTTTATAAAAAAAAATCAGAAATTAAAAGCCCTGCTTCCAAATGCTGTTAGTTTGGGGGGTTGGTCTGGCCCTCGGGGGTACACAGCCCTTTGGGCTTGCCCGCAGTGTTTGTGTGGGGAAGGGGCCATGCCCCGTGCCCACATGTGGCCTGGCCAGCCAGTGACAGGAGCTCCAAGCACTCCACACTTGGGTTGCATAGTGCTGCCCTCGGAAACTTTCGTGGGTTATGGCTTGTGAAGGGTTCCAGAGAGTTCAGACACCAATCGATAGCATGCATTACAAGAGAGTGTGAGCTAACAAAGGTGCTGGTGGGTCATGCATCTTAAAACAGCTTCTTGGGGACTTTAATTGTCGGGATGTTCAGGAGAAGAATATGACCTTATGGGGCATTTTCCAGAATAGAATAGTCTATATATTAAAAGGCAGCAAATGATTCATAACTGGTTGGCGGCTGGGCCTATGGGCCCATGTTTCCCATGTGGATTTTTTTCTCTGCATTGCAAACTCTTACATTAAATTGTGATAAATGAAGAGTGGGGGCTACTCATACAAATCAATGACTCTAGTGTGTGTGTCATTAGCCTGAGAGATGCAGGCAGCGGTCAGTCCCATAAATCATGTGATGATCTGCTGTCTGCAACACGATGCGAGCAAGCAGGCGCATTAGGGAGGTTAAGGAATGAAATTAATCTGTGCATTTTCCTCTCCCCCCTTCCGCCTTCCCCATCACCTGGTCATACGGAAAGAATTAAAATCACATGATCCGAACTAAACCAGCTCCAGAACAGTAAATTGGTTAAGTTTGACTTCACCTTTCAACTTCGAGTTAATTATGTATTAGGGGATTAATTTATTCACAGGCACTGAGAAGGCAAATGGAGAATAGGGGAAACCTGCCAGGGCCTCTCATCCAGGTGCCAAGGTTATTAATTGCTCTGGCTGTGCCCCGAGCTATACCTGGGCAGCCATGGGGCGGGGGCTGCCGGATCGTCGTCCTCAAATATGCTAGTTGGGTCTTGCTCTGGGGCGACAGCTGCAGAGAGTCAGCCAGCCCGAGGGCGGCACTGCTACTTGTCTGGGATTCGGGGGGGGGGGGGGGGCGGTGTGCAGGCTGCCCTGGGGTCTGCAGGGATGGCTGTGATGCTCGGTTGTTGGAGCATCCCAGAACCCTAGACTGGAAGAAGCTTGTATGCAAAGCCTTAGTAAGATCTCACCCAGAGTGGGAACTGGTCTATCCAAGAGCCACTATCCTTGTGGACATCTCCAATGATGGAAGCTCCCTACCCGCAAAGTTGGCATTTCACAGTGCAGGACTCTGACCTGGAATGCTCAGCGCACTGCCCCCTCCCCCACCCCGACACTGACCTGCACACCTGCTCTTCAGACACCTGAGGACAGCGATCGCTTTCTCCCGCATGGTTCTCGGAGTGCCCCTCGAGCAGCATCCTTCCCAGACTGCTCACCGCTGCGGTCCCCTTCACAGGTGGCCCTGGGTCCCTCTCCCGGGGTGCCACTGCAGCTGAAGGTGCAACAGCTGAAGGGACAGCAGTTCTCCCAGGGCTACTGGAAATGAGAAAACTGGGACAGAGAGGCAGGGTGGCGGGTTCTTTCTCAGGGTCCTCCCCTTGCAGCTGCCTAGTGATGGCCGTGGCGTGCGCAGGAGACGGGGCTCCCACCTGTGTGACAGTCACATCTGATTACACACAGAAGTCCACTGCATGCACGGAGCTGCGTGAGAGGAATTCTCAGAGAGATTTGTCTGTGTGGAGTTAAAACATGAAGATGCTGACTGGATTCGACACTGACCTTTTGCTTATAAAAACTCACAATGCTCTACGTGAATGGTAGCATTGATGTTTTCTGTGTGGCTAGCACTTTGCAGCTTACTGAATGCTTTCCCACGCTGTTGGAATATGGTTTCATCTTCCCAACTGCCCCTGTGTTGGGGCCGAGGACCCCCATTCAACTCCAAAGGAAACGGAGACTCGGAGGTTTGAAGGACTTGCCCCAGTGCAGGTGGCTGAGAAGTGGCTCAGTTGCCACAGCCAGTGGGCTGCTCAGCGCAGGAAGGATGGGGCTCCGCAGGGCTTGTCTTGTGGTTCTTCCTTCTCAAACGCATAGATGGAAAGTTCTTCCAGCCTAAGTGTCCTTGTCCATCTCTAGAGGCCCAATGCAACCCCAGATCTGAGCACTGTGTTCCAAACGTAGTTTAAAAAAATAAGTTGAGCAAACATCTGAAAATTAGGAGTTTTCATATAATGCAGAGATTGCAGTTTCTCTTGAAAACTCATAAAATCTGGCTACTGGTTTGACATTCCATTGTGATGGTAGTAGCTCCTGCTCAGAGGGGCAGAAGCTCTCCAGAGTTGCGTGAGACTTACCTTGGCCAGTAGATCACATGCAGATAGGGACCCAAGTAATGCCTCATCTTGTTGTCCAGTGACCTGATGACCCAACGCTGAACCGTCCTATAGGCCACCGATCACGGAGGCCTACCTCATGGCCCAGTCTTATGCTACTGCCTTTTCCACCAATGCCAGCTCATCACTGTCTTACTTTCCTCTTTCTTGGCCACATTCTTCTTGGCCTTCACATCCAGTTCAGGCTGGCTTAGCAGCCCCTCTGTGGACACTTTTGGGCCCCCTTCTTCTTAAGCTCAAACAGGACTTCTCTGCCGGTTGACCCAGGTAAGACGTCAGAACCAAAAAGGCCCTGAGGATATTTTTTAAAGAATATTTTATTTATTTGAGAGAGAGAGAGAGAGAGAGAGAGAACAGAGAACATGAGTAGGGGGAGGGGCAGAGACACAGGCAGACTCCCTGCTGAGTAGGGAGCCCCATGCAGGGCTCCATCCCAGGACCCTTGATCTCAGGACCTTTGATCCCAGGACCCTGAGATAATGACCTGAGCCAAAGTCAGACACTTAACTGGACTGAGCAACCCAGGCACCCCACCCCTGAGGATATTTGAATCCAGCCTTCTTGTCTGCAATAAGGAAATCAAGGCCAGACCGCCCCCTGGCCTGCTCATGTCACAACCCAATATCCATACTTTCCAGGGCCCTGTGTAGCCTCCCTCAAGTATACTGCTATTGGAATACCCTTCTTGCCTGCTCATTATGTTTTAGTTATGGCTGGAAAAAACACAAAAAACATACAGAGAACAGCCAAATACCCAAGTCCTCAACATACAGAATGAACAAATATTAACATTTGCCCTATTTCTTGCAGACATTAAAAACAACCACTGTGAGCCCTGTCTAGGGAGCCGGCTGAGTGACACATTGATGGCCCCTTCACCACTTCTGATCCCAGCCCACTCTCTCTTTCCTGAAGGAGCCATATTGTGACTGGGCTGCACGTGCCTGTGATCCATGTTTGCACATGTGGGCTACACATACAACACACAAACACATGTAAACCCATGCTGACACACGCACACACATACACACAATCCTTAAGTTACACATGTTGTGTGGTTACATGCAAGTATCGAAATCCACATAAATCTTTTGCTTTTTGCCATCAGCACTGCATTTTTTTTGAAGATTTATTTATTTATTTGAGAGAGAGAGAGAGTGAGCACGGGTGGTGGGAGGGGCAGAGGGAGAGAATCTCAAGTAGACTCCAAGCGGAGCATAGTGCCCGCTGTGGGGCTCGATCTCATGACCCTGAGATCACAACCTGAGCCCAAACCAAGAGTCGGACACCTAACCGACTGCACCCCCCAGGCGCCCCCCATCAGCACGGCATGTTTCAGGTTGAGGCACACCACACCTGGAAACCCAGTTTGACTGCATGACACTTATTTCCCTTCTCCCCTTTTAGTAGGCATTTCCATCGTTTCTGACTTTTCACTGTCAATGACAGTAAAGTTCCAACAATCCCATGCATCTCTTCTGGGGCTCATAAATAAGGCTTGTTCTAGAGCTTTCTCCTTTCTCTGGATGTGTCTTGGGTCTCTCTCCCTAGGGAGACTGAGGCCTTCAGAGGCCTGCAGGGGCCATGAGAGAAGGTGCCCAGCACAGCCCCCAGCCCCTCCCTGGGAGCTCTCCCTGGAAGGTGCAGTCATACTACTCTTACTTCCCCCACTGAGGCTAGAACAGCCCGGGCACAGAACCCGTCACCAGCTGGCTGTGTCCGCACGTGCCAGCCCTGGGGAGCCCCAGCCCATGGCCTGCTCGTCCCAGGCCCATTAAACCTCTCACTTGGTATTTCCTAATTCCTTTAAGAAGTCCCAAACCTGTCTCCTTGGATAGAAATAAAATAAATGCAATATCTATTGCTATCACTTATACACAAATTATAGTATTTTTTTATTAAATACTCTGTTGTCAAATGCTTGACATTCCTCATAATAGATAAAAAAGCAACTAAAACTAGTTATTTTCTGTTACCTTAGAGGCTTGCAACATAGTTTGTAGTGTATTTACTTGTTATGTTCTGCTTGTCGCATTTCATTATAAGCACGTGAATTATTCTCCCTATTAAATTAAAATGCACTCTCCCCTCCCTCAGCTACCCTTGAGTTATAAGAGGTGAATGTCTGAAGACGGGGGAGTGGAGGAAGCCACCTGGTGCTCAGAGCTCCAACCCTGCCCTGGCATAGGCCCCACGCTTGGAGATGGGGTCCAGAGACCTCCCCCAGTGACCCCTGTCTGGGGGCAGGGACAGCCACTGCTACCACCTCCTCTGGTCTTATGTTCTGCAAAGGCTTACTCTACAAACTCTCTCCTGCCACCTTCATAGCAGCCCTGGAAGGCAGGCAGGTTAGGTCTGCTGCACCCGTTTTACAGATAAGGAAATGATCCTGAGAGATGGGGCTTTCGCGTTGAGGTCAAGTTGAGGCTACAGCCCTGCCTCTACCCCCAGCCCCACTGGGTGCTGTTGTGCCCCAGGCACCTGGCCAACCATTTTGCAGGCAATATCTTTATCCCAACAGCAGTGGCAGTATCTGAGGTTGTAGGAGTATTATCTGGCCTTCAGCTCTGATGAGGCTGGGGCTCTCACAGGCCAGAGGATGCGTCCATACTTGGTAGCTCGATGAGCACAAAAGCCGGGGTTTGAGCCAGGTCTGTCTGGTCTTAGACCCCAGTTCAAAAGCAGTGAGGGGATAAATCTAAACTCTTTGGGGGTCACAGGCTCCTTTGAGAATTTGATGAAATCTATGCCCCTCTTCAAAGTGGGGGGGGTGCACATTTCTCACATGAACCACATTTTACATATAATTTTAGTGGCTTTGCCCACTCTCTGTGGGTCATCTATGGACCCACACAGCTCCCTGTGTTCTGGGTCAGAAAGCACCCTGATGAGAGGTTGGTGTTACCTCCTTTTGATGTTCACCTAGCCTAAAAGAACTGAAATGTGACCAAATGCTCTGCCTCCTGCCCTTGCACCTCTCCCTTCATAAAAAAAACCCTTCCTGGCAGCTGAGTCACCAGAACTGAAATGGGCACTGGTGCAACCAGAGCGTGTGGGGTTTGTTTCAGTGCTGGGACAGGACTTGCTGTTTTCTGGATCCATGAGGGACTGGAGGATAATGAGCCTGAGCACCCAGCTCAGATACTCCTGCTCACTCAGCTGCTCCCCGCTCCAGCCATGGCACTTCTTTAGAAGAGTTAAAGCTATCAGGTCACTGCAAGCCTCCGAGGTTATCCTTTTAAGAGCCCACACAGGTGCAGTGCCTGGCAGGAACCCACAAGAGCTCAGTTTGCTCATCTGCGAAATGAGAAGAATCCTCTCTATGCACCTGCCGTATCAATGAAAGGGCTTTGCCTCCTTTACAACAGAACACTGTGCATGTTTATATTTCTCCACTTACACATTTAGCCTGTAGGTCCCTGGTCTGACCTGTTCTTGCTGTTTAATCTTACAGAGAACATCCTCAGGATTCCTGCTATCTTGATGTGTCTTTCAAGAGCAGCCACTCCATCATCTGAAAGCTCTGTAGCAACCTAGCTCCTCTCATCTGAGGCTGCTTCCCTAACACGAACGCTTCCCAGAGCCGTGCTGATAACGCTCGGCAGTGCAGGGAGAGAGGGAACTGATAAGGCCACATGCACATCAGAGAATTATGCCTCCTCAACCCAATAGCCGCCTTACCCTGGAGCCAAATCAAAGCACTGGGGAACATCTACAGGTACATATAAAGGGGGAGATAAAAGAAAAAGTACCTGGAAAGTCTTCGGATGGACAAGAGGAAGCCAGACAAGAAGGATGTGGTCCTCTTGCATGGACCCCATCAGAGCCCCCAAATTGCCACCCAGGTCACCATGTCTGAAGGGTTGTCTTCCTTGGCCAATGGGCATGCATGCAGACATGGATGTGAATGGAAAGATGAGGCCAAGGGGGGGGAGGGAGCTGACCCAGCCCTCGGGGTGGACAGACCCTAAATGTTACTTCTGCCTCGCCCATTTGGAAACCTGCTAGTTTAGGGTCCATTTCCTTTGGGGCTTTCCTCACCACCGCTCAGATTGCCTACAACCCTTGAGGCTAAGTAAAGTCCATCAGAGATGACAGAATCAGGACTGGTCACAGCAGAAGAGAGGTAAAGCAGTGAGGTAGTGAGGAGAAGGGAAGACAAAGGTAGACAGTGTGGAGAAAGCAGAGATGGGACGGTAGAGGGAGAGGGTGGGGATCCAGGAACTAGGGAGGGCATCCCTCAAAGTCCTTGCCCAGAACTCTGGGGGAGTTTTGGACCCACAACCGGGAGTGGGGTGTCTGACTACAGACAGTGGAATGGAGCGCTTAGCAAATGTTCTGGATTATCGGGGCCCCAAACCACAGCCTCCAGGGTCTCACAACTGGTCTTCTTCCACATCCCTATCCATCCCTGTCCAAGATTTTCAGCCCAGTAAGGTGTTATTGCTTTCCTCAAAACCAGAATTCCCATTATATTTTGGTCAAGTGTCTTTGCCATCCTTCTGGATGTCGTATGCCTTTTTGGTTGCAATCTCAAGTCCATCTCCCCTGCCCTCATCTTCAGTTACAATTGTCTTGATGCCCTCTGGGACTACAGCTGGCCTTCTGCTGCGCCCAGCATCCTAGGGAGCTCAGCCCAGTTCACGGTCTCCTTCCCATACCAGAAACCCTACTCTGCTGGCAAGGTCTCCCTCACAGGGTAAGGTCTGCTCAGAGCCCCTGGGGTTGATGAGGTAGAAACCACCCATCCTGGAGGTGACTTCTTGTCCCCAAGGCCAGTACAGTCCTCCCCTGGGATGTGGCATTCTCTTGGAGAACATCTTGATGCAGATGAAGGGCACTACATGAATCAATAAATCATAAGTGTGTTGGACGGCACTTAGAAAGGTAAATGCATGTGTGTGATTCACTCAGAGAACCCTCCTAAAAAAGATAATACACTCAATATCTCACCGTGCTGACATATTTCAACTCAATTGATAATGGGTCAGGATTGAGCAAAGCTTAGAGAGTGAATTACCTTTTAGCCATCACTTCAAGTTTAGGGTTGCAGTCACCAACAAAATCAATGTCGAAGGATTCCTGTTTCTCAGGCAATTCCTACAGTGACTCCTAATGAAATAAACTATTGAAGCTTTTTAATCAGAGCACCTGCCTGAAAGAAGGAAGCCATCGGGAGGAAGCTGGGGCCCTGGGGACCTGTTTTCCCCTTCCCGGGCAACGCATGAGTGATTCTTTAATTGTAGTAATGATACGCTTACCCTGGACCTAGCCGCTCGGGCAGCAGGAGGCTGCAATTCTCCTAGGCATGGAGCTGGTGTGACTCCAGGTGGGGTTGCACAGGTCCCTGAGCAGGGCTGGATCACTAGGTGCCATGACAGTGCCTCCAGCTTAGGGGTTTTTTTACTCGCAGACACGTGATGAATCTCTATTGAAAGACAGCCCTGCAATAAACAAGGTCCTGTTAGGTACCTGAATCCCAGGGTCAGTGCTGCAAAAGTGGTCGCTGAAAACATGAGGGTTCATGGGAAGAAGCCCATGCTCTTCCCTCCTCCCCTACCTGCATCTCTCTCAAATGTTAGTTCACATCACTTCAAGTATTTCTAATTGGGAAACTCGAGGAAATTCAGAAACATCAAGGTTGACCTAGAAGCTCTCTGCAAAGTCTTTCTTTTGTGCCCACTTGTCCACAGCGGAGCGTGTTTGGAGCTTGCCTCTCTAGCATTCACTCCTCCTTCTTTGGGGATCTTTCCTGATTTTCTTTGGAAACCTACCCTTCTCTCACTCCTGTGTCTGAGTGCACTCTTCTCTCAACTCCACGCTGGGCATAGGATCCATGCCTGAGCAACTTGGCACAGCCTGCCCTAACAAACCCATCTTCTCAACCAAGACTTTGGGGGCAAGTGATGAAGATAGGCCTGGTTCCCCCTTTGCAATCAAACCTGGACCTACTGGATGTGCCTTTGCTTGTTCATCGTCAGAAGGAAAGCCCGTCTGAAAATGTGACCCAAAGAAAGCTGGGCCAAGAGGCTGAAGCAGTGATGCCAAGCCCTCTGCTCACTATCTGAAGCTCTGTGTCCAGCCGCCCCCAAGCAAGAGCTTTTTGGATTCTTCAGTTTGTGAGTCAAGAAGTTTCCTGTTCACTTTGGCCATGTAGGTTGGTCTTCTCTCCCTTCCTTCCTTCCTCCCTCCCTCCCTCCCTCCCTCCCTCCCTTCCTTCCTTCCTTCCTTCCTTCCTTCCTTCCTTCCCTCCTTCCTTCCCTTCTTCCCTTCCTTTTTTTCCTTCTTTCTATCACAATCAAAGAATCCCCATGGATTTCTCCCACCTACAAGGACATGAACCCTGAACATTGGGAGATATGGCTTCTGTCTCTCTGAGGAGGAAGCCCTGCCAGGGAATCCACAAGGGAAGGGCCCCAAAGTGACCATGACATCAGTCCATGAGGCTGTTGGTTTCTGAGAACTAAAACATAAATTTTAAAAAGAACCTTTAAATAAGCCCTACAAAAGACTTTAGGACAGAGATGGGAAAGGACTTGCTTTTCTTGGAAAACAATATGAAAAAAATGCCACCCCTGTAGCCTGTCATGCTCAGAGGCACCTAATCTCTCAAAGTCCCATTTTTCTGATGGACCATAATGATTGATACAGAGAGGAGCTTCAGCTGTGGATAGCTTGGCTGCAGCCCTGGTATGCTTAGAATGGCCAAGAATGAGTCTCCCATCCACCAGTATCCGCTAACTCTTCCTGTGAAAGACCCTTAGAGTAGAGGTCCTTAGAGTAGATCTGCTCATATACTGAATAATCGGATCAATGGGGAATGATAAATAAAGTAACTGGGGACAAGCAAGACGGAATGTTGGAAGGAGCCAAAGTCAAGCAGATAATATCTGAATTCTCCCTTCCCTTGGGTCTGAGTGGAGGTCACCTTGACATCTAAGCATGATAACCCCAGTGACCCCCACCCCAGACCCTCTCTTTTGGGGCCAGTGCCAGTAGGACCACATAGCTCAATGGGGGCACAGCCATAGACCACATGCATTCAGCTCGATCCCTGAGTGGAAAGCGGGTAGGGGCCCACCGCCCTTTGTCTGCCATGGTGATGTATGGCTGTTGACACGACTAAACAAAGGTATTATTAGTAGATTACGTCTGAGAGGCTGGACTTGTGCAGAAAGAGGGCAACAAGCGCCCTGGGCCTCGCTCGGCTCCCAATTACTCCACAAAAGCCTAAACCACCAGGTCAGGGATAAAAGTGAATAAATGTTTCTAAATTCTTATCTTAAACACACTTAAGCTTAAAGCTATTTAACTGGGGCTTTAAAAGCATGTGAGCTTCGTGGAGCCCAGCTACCTGCCTCATTCTCTTGCTCTTATTTTTGCTTTTATCCTTTTAGTCTTGAAGAAGCCTAATTAGAAGCTTGAACAGGGCTCTCTCTCCCTGCCCTTAAATCAGTAATTGGCTTCAGTGCAGAGACTGTCAGGAAATTAACACATCACAACATGACAGCTGTTAATTTTTTCTCCTTATTTGTCATATGAATCACCGCTGATTTGCCGGAGTGCATAACAAATTAGTGGGCTGTAATCAGCGGCCTCTCTTCTGTGAGCTGCACCTTCTCTCTTTTTTTTTTTTCCTTTTTCCCCCTCTCTCTCTGTTTCTCTCTCCCCCTAAAGTCCATTACTTCACTGCCTCAGCAGAGATGACTGTTCCTAGGTGTGTCATTGTCAATAAATCAGAATAAGCAAATGCTAAAAGCGCAAGAAGCTCTTTAAACTTTGATGAAGGCTTTTAGTTACATTTTTAAACTTACACTCATAACTGGAATTTTTTTTTTAAATTGTCACTCCCTTGTAGTGATAGACTGTCAGGTTTCTAGTCATTTCCTCATCCAACGTGCCAGGGAAGGTGGAGTTCCAAGTGTCATTTGCACAAGTTCTGGCTGACGGAGAAGGAGGTGGAGGAGGTGTTAGGGAAGGCATGGTGCAGGGGGGATCAGAGATTCTGACAGGGTCAGACCAGGGGTCCTTCGTTTCTCAATGAGGGATTTGGGGAAAGAGGCAAATGGAAGGAAGGGGAGGTGAGCAGGCAGAGCAGGAGGAAGAGAAACGGATTCTGGAACTTTATCGTCCTCAACCTTTCTAACTTGACTCATTGTCCTCCGTGTATCAGCCATCTGAAAAGGGGTGTGAGCTTTTGTTCCAATGCCTTTGTGGTGGCAGCCCAGTGATGGGTTCTGGAACTTTATTCCTTCCTCAGCACCTTAGATGGGTCTTAAACCTAATACCTACGGTGTTTGGGAGGAAGGGAGTATAAGAAGGGTGGTAGCAATGAGGTGGCTTCACAGTGTGGGATTCTGTCCCAGACTCTGAGATTCGGCAGACAAACCTGGGTTCTCTGCATCTACACTGTGGATGCAGAGGGAGAAGGACCTTCTTCTCAGCCTGGACATTTCTGGACTGACAAATCCTCATCTTTACAACTTGAGTTCAGTAGAGAGTCAGTGGGAATTTTGCTGGGGGCACAGCCTCTTAAGGCTCTGTCAGCAGGTGCTCATGTGTATTACAGACTGACATTGAACTGAAGGTGAAAAGATATCGGGGTAAATTTCTCCCTTCCTTTCTTCTCTCATCTACTCTCTCTCTCTCTGTGCCTCCTGACTTCCTTCCTTCCTTCCTTCCTTCCTTCCTTCCTTCCTTCCTTCCTTCCTTCCCTCCCTCCTCCTTCCTTCCTTCCTTCCATCCACTCACCCTTTCATTCATTCTTCTATCCATCCATCCATCTATCTACCCATCCATCCATCCATCCATTTGCCCATTCATGTATTCACACACCCATCCATTTGTATCCATATTTCCATCCATCCATCCTTGCATCCATTCATCCATCCATCCATCCATGATCCATCCATCCTTGCATCCTTGCATCCTTGCTTCCATCCATCCATCCGTCCATCCATCCATCCTTACATCCATCCATCCATCTATCCATCCATCCATCCATCCATCCATCCATCCAACCAGTGTGCTTTTCACATGACCCAGAATGTGAACAGTGGGAGAGAGTAGAGGATGGGTCTCTCTCAAGATAGGACAAAGGTAGGAAAATCACAGCCTTAGAAAAGTAAAATCATTAGACCCAGCCCTGCTGCTGCCACTCCATTATGCCACCTCAGGTAGGTCATGGAGGAAGAGTGGGAGGACCTTACTCCTTTAGCCATCACATCAGCAAATGGGTTATTCTGTCCACCATATTGATCTTATTCACCTCTTTCTTAAGAATTAGTCTAGGGGAGGAGGGTGGGGGGATGGGTTAGCCTGGTGATGGGTATTAAAGAGGGCACATTCTGCATGGAGCACTGGGTGTTATGCACAAACAATGAATCATGGAACACTACCTCAAAAACTAATGATGTAATGTATGGTGATCAACGTAACAATAAAAAAATTAAAAAAAAAGAATTAGTCTAATGTGACTTTCTTATGCTGAATTCTACTTTGGTCACTTGAAATTGGATTTAGTTCAGTTTATCAAAGACTTTGCTGGAACTATCATGCACTGAACTCTAGGAACCAAAAATTCAATAAATTAGGGTTTAGGGTTTTAGAACATGTGTACCTTTTAGAAAAACAAGAAGCACTGTGATAATTTTTAAAGTTGTTTTTTTTTTTAATCTCAATACCTGAGGTTTGGAATATACGTCCCACCTGCTATCATGTCCTTCTCCTGAGAGCTGAGATGCCCCATCCTAAGAGACACAAACCTGTCATCCAAACATTAGCCATTTAAACTGAGGTCTTGCTATGAAAGTCATTGAAGTCATTTAAATCTTTTGGAAATAAAACAACTGTCCTTTTTTTTCCTGTTTTACTTGTGATAATTTATACACATTGAATATGTTTAAATACAGTTCAATATGCTACATCTTATAAAAATCTCTGCTGAGAAAATTTCTCTCTAATGTCATTTTATAAGCTTGAAGAAAGGGTTTTTAAGCAAAATACCAATTTTACAATGACTCTGTCAAATCCTAATTTAAGAAAAAAAAATCATTTACCCATCATATGACGTGAAGCGAGTTTCCTGATAGAGACTTGGATTGATAGTAGTGAAGTACAAGCTTCACAGAAGCAGCAGCTGTGGGAGTTCAGCCACTCCATGACAAACCAGGCCTACCATGGCCCAACCTAGCACCCGGCTAGTCTCAGGAAGCTGCCGCAGGAGTAGGACTCGTGGGCACTGGGCTCCACAGGCTGGATGCACCTGGATGCAGTGGAGTGTTTCCAACATTTAGTGAGAATCCAATGAACTGATGAGTCCCATTGTCTGCTAACTGGATCTCATGGGCAAGCACTCTTTTCCCAGCTCATGGGCAACTCTAGGGTGCATACTAACTATACCACACCTCCATCCTTGCTATCCCTGACCTCCGGTCCTCTAGACTCCAGGTTCCTCCATTCCCATGCACTATGCCTACTTTTCCTTGACTGCATCACTGGTGTCCATCTCCCTTCCAAATTTATATGGAAACCCTGTTCCTTAATAAACAAACCCCCTTAAATCTCCCTTATCGCTTCAAAGTCTTTGTTCTATAATTGAAGCTGTGGTCTTAATGATACACTCTAGGGACAAGCTTCCTTTGCAGTCCTCTATGGTGGCAACTGTTCATTGCACCCAGTGTACAGTAGGATCAGGAGTCACCCTTAAAGATAAGCACTATATGGGTGTGTTCCCCTATACCTCTTGGAATCCCTGACATTTACCAGTCCCCTGGACATTTTTCTCATTCATCAGCACCATGAGAACTGAGGTAGTGTCTTCCCCTACCACCTACCCATTGTTGTCATTGGGGATGACCTCAGCCTTAACATGGATGGCCCATCACCCAACACTGATGCCTCACAGTTGACTGATCCACCTGCTAGTTTCCAGTAACCTGCATGTCACACACTTCAGCCATCCAGGTGAATGGCCACGTTCAGGTGGACTATACCCTTTCCCAGAAACTCTGACTCTCTCAAATCTTAAATGCTGGAGGTATCACATTCTCAGACCCAGGGTCCCTGTCCTCTTGCACATTTCCTCATTTACACATTTTTTTCTATTTTACTGGGATTTCTGGGCCCTGGATGCCAATACTATCTTCCTTCCTAGCAATTCCTTCTGCTTTGTTTTTTCATCCATTTTCATGTTCTTTTGTTTCAACCATTTTCATGTGATTGTCCTCCATGTCACCCCTCTTTTCATTGTCCATATCCCACCCTCACAGAATCCCATTCTTGAGTTAATCCATTTTCCTCCCTTTACTCCCACTCTGGGTTTATGGGCAATGCTGGAGAAAAATCACACTCCGCTGCAAGTTGGAGGCCCTACGGACACGAGGTCTCCAAGGCTCAGCTGAACCTTCCACACTGTGTACCCCTCCTCTATGTTTTCTCACCCAGCTTTCTCTCTAGAACAGGAAATTATCCCAATTGAGTATTTTAAAACTTCTTTATGGTTTTCCAAAATCTCTTCCCTTCCACCTTTCTCTCCCATCACAGTGGCAAAGCCTTCCTTCTTGTATGGGAGACTGATCTTCCCACGTTTCCTCTGTTCCACTTTCATTTCTTTCACTCCCACTCCCCAAGTATGGCTTCATAGATTCACTCCTTTCTACCCCTTCCTTTTGATGTTTAAACATGTTAGATCTCCCCCAACTTATTAAGAAAATTTCCCTATATCCCCAAGCACCTTCTTGCCCTCATAACCAGTCAAGTTTCTAGAATAAGAGTCTACACTTGCTATCCCCACTTCCCCTTCCATTCACTCTTTAACTCATTGCAGTTGGGCTTCTGCTCCCTCCCTCTCAAGGAAACCCTCTCACCAAAATTGTCCAAATATTTGCAGAAAAAGGAAACTTGTCAGTTCTTGGCTCACTTGATTTTCTTCCTCCAGCACGAGGGCATAGTTACTTCTTAGTTTGGCTTTCAAGGTAATCATATCCTCTTGGGTTTTTGCTATCTCTCTGGCCATCCTTTTTTGGATTCCTTCATAGACTTATTTCTCATGATTTTTACATTAAATATGTATTTTATTTGAGACTTCTTCTTTCCTTTTTTCTTTTTTCACTTTACATACTCTGTTAGCAAGCTTGACCTCTCCTTTGGCTTCAAATATGACCTCAAATCTGAATTATCTGGGCATCTATTTTGGATATCTTTTGAGTATCTGCAAGGTTAACCTGCCACCTCTCTCCCCATCTTTAGCTGCCTTGGGTTCTTTGTCTAGAGATCAATGACCTGAGGCCATCCTGGATTCCTTGCTCTCCAGTACAGCCATTGTCTGGCCAATCACCAGACTTGTGGATTCCCACATCTATCTATTCTGGCCATTTCCACTGCCATGACCCCAGTTTTTACCGCCATTTCCTCTCACTTGATCAATATAAAGCATCCATATTGTTAGCTTCCAATATGTCTAATATGCCTTCTACACTGCAGCCAGAATCACCTTTCCTGATGCAAATTTGACCTTGCAGCTCTCATGCTTAGTAACTGCTGCATAGTCCCACCATCCTTCACATGTTTTCAAGAGACCTTCATGATGGGACTCACCTGCCCCCTAGGGTGACATCAATCACCACCCATACCACATACTATATTCCAGAAATACTGAACGCATTCCATTTTCTAAAAATACTAAATTTTATCTTATCTCCAGACCTTTGCTCATTCTGTCCCCTCTGCCTAGGATGGCTTTGTCTGCCTACTTAGCCTCAGGTTTAAGTGCTAGTGTTGCTTCTCTGTGCAGTGCTCCCTAACGCCTGTCCCCTGCTTCCCAACCTCATCCCAGAGACTGGGGCCAGGGAGCGTAGCAGCCTGACGTGGCAGCTCACATCCCATGGCCTTTTTGGTGCATCTGTTGCCACATCTGGTACCACTGTCAGGTAGACAATACACTGTATCAGGGCAGAACCCGTGTGCTCAGTGTTGGAGCCCAGCACCAAGCACAGCGCCTTGCACTGGCAGGTTCTCTGAGCACATTGGTCAGATGCCTTAACGTTCCATGTCCACGGTGACACACTTGGGTGGACCTTTATACTTCCTAAAAGTCAGTTGATATACTGAGCTCCAGAGTTTGGAATTAAATTTATTATCCGAACATCTTTCAGTTTTTATCAAATTTTGTACAACAGCTGGGTAAATGGAAGGCTCTCTGTACTCCCAAATAAAACTTTGTAAGTACCTAGGGTTATTTCTCTCTGCATGAAACTAACCAGCTGGTGGTTTCCATCTCTAAGCAGATGTTTGGCCCTGCATAGACCCAGCAGGGCTGAGCCCCAGGGCTACACCCCTCATGCACACCCCCGCCCTGGTGTTCTGGAGAAGGCCTCTCAGTTAGGATTCTTTGCAATTCGGCTGTTGCTGAAAACTTGAAGTCCATGGAGGGAAAAGCCGAGAAATGATTTCCAGACCAGAGCAAAGTGAACTGAGGCTGGTAGGAGAAAGAAAGTCAGCCATTGGACAACATCAAAAATCAGTCTGTGCTGTTAAGGCAAAAATAAACAAAAGCACACAAAACCCAAACAAGGCAAAAATGCTCATTAGCTGGGCCAACCTGACCCAGGCCACCCACTTTGCAGAATTCACCAAATCCTTGCAGATTCACCCAACGAGGGCCCACCCTTCCCCATGCTCCCCAGGGGCAGGCAGGGCACCAGGGTGGAGGAGAGACCAGTGCAGACCAGCGTCACCCTTCCCAAGCCACTCAGTGAAGGGTATCAGCAGCAAGGCCAGCTAGAGATCAGGAGAGGGCAGTTCCCTGACAGCTGCCTCAGTTTGCCCTTGGAGAGAGCAGCACACATTTCCTTGGCACGTTTACCCTGATGAGTGTCAAATGGAGGTTGGGGCAGATCAGTGACTATGGGGAAGGGCAACATTCTTCGAAAAGGCGTATTCAGGATAAACTATCCCTTTATAATTAAAAACAAACAATTGCTTTCCTATTAAATTTTAGAGCAAATGAAGTCCAGTGGAAGCATCTGGCCTTGTTGGGGGGAGCAGAAAGACAGGATCCTCACTAGCCCCCATAGAGACCTCTCAGGGTAGGAGATGGGGGGACAAGGGTACTTAACCTATCTGTTTACTGAGTTTTCTGTCTTCTGCAATGGAATGGAAGGGTGGAGACCTGCACATTTCATTCATCACTGTATCCCCAACACCTAGACTGGGACATAGAATGTATTTGTTGAATGAAATAGAGAATGAATGAACGTAAGCCCCACTGGGGGTCAGGGACTATGCTTGAAGTACCTTGCAGGACACAGGGTAGATGCACACTAAATATTTGTTGTGCATTGATTATTGAAACAGAACATAAATGAAAAGGAAAAAAAAAAAACTTTTTGAGGAAGTTTTTCTAGAACAAGGCTCACATTTCCCAGTTGAGACACTGAGACCCAGGGAGGGAGGGTTTGCCTGCAGCCTGTGAGCTGTCAGACACTCGTGTGGCCATGCCAAGGTATCTGAGCCCAGGTGAAGGCCCAGCTCAGGGCTTCTCAGTGCTGGGAGCCTCAGGAGGCCTGAGCCCTGTGGCCACTCAAGAAGCATGTCTGGTGCTAGAGTCCTAAGACCAGGCCTTCCAGGCTGCCCACCAACAGAGCAGAGACCTCTCCTCCAGAACACTCCACCTCATCTCAGCAGATGCCACACATCCATTCTCCTCTATAGCCCCTGATGCTCACCTGCTCACTTGTTTTCTGGATTGTGGACAAAAGGAAGCCTGGGCAGGTGTCACATGAATGACCACGGCACAAACACAAGAAGGACCGCCTGGAGGGGCCCCACCAGTGAGCCTTGGTTTTCAGCACATGGAGGAACTGAGGAGGCTTTCAGCAGCTTAAGGAAAAGGGTGAACTCTCAGAAAGTAAGCCTCTTCCTTGGAGGCTGGGCTCAGATCCGTCTCTTCCAGGAAGTCTTTGTGGTCCCCCAGGTCTCCAGACACTTTTCAATTCCTTCCTTCTGCAGCGGGTTCGTCTCTTCTGCCTAGGGCCATGTGTGCTTCATGACGAGGACACGTTCTGTGCTCCATTGACCCTCCTGTGTCCAGCACAGTGTCTGGCTCCAAGGAAATATTCATGACAAGTGGATAAGGCCTCTCAGTATCTTCAAGACCAGGGAAGCAAAAAAAAGACAAAAGATACTCTCTAACAGGCTTGGGGTCCACAAGGTAAAAGACAGGGAAGGTAAAGGACAAGGCTTTTTTTTTTTTTAAAGATTTATTTATTTGAGAGAGAGAGAGTACATGAGAGGGGAGAGGGTCAGAGGGAGAGGCAGACTCCCTGCCGAGCAGGAAGCCCGATGCGGGACTCGATCCTAGGACGCCGGGATCATGACCTGAGCCGAAGGCAGTCGTTTAACCAACTGAGCCACCCAGGCGCCCTTAAGGACAAGGCTTTCAACGAGGAACAAGCATGCCAGTTTTGTGCTTAGTCGTCAGGACCCAGAGGCCTCTGGACACAGTGAAGCCAGCTCCGTGCCCTCCCCGCATCATGTCTCCTTGGTAGGTCAGACCTCATGTTCCGTATTAGATGAAAAGGAGCAAAAAGATCAGATGTGAACAAGGTGAATAAGATGAACATAAACCTTTGTTCAAAATGCTGCATGCCTGATAAAAGTAAAGGCTATTTAGTCCACCTCTTGACTGCCCCAGGAGTGTGGGACTTGTTTATCTGCACAGAGTTGAGGACGGGACTCATGCTGACCTGACCGGTCTGAGTCAGATCTCAGGATGCCAGAGGTGAGGGGAGGGAGGCAGGACAAGGCCGAAGGGTCTGGTTTCTCTTCCCCTCCCCGTCTCTCTCCTCCTTACAAGCCGCTGTACAGTGCATGGGTTGGGTCCCCTGGGAAGTTGATTCTTGAGGAGGAACTGGCTACTGAGTGCTGTTGGGACCCCCATGTGTGGCAAGGAAGCAGGACCGGGCAGAGGAGGGGGTCAGGCTGTGATGTTGTCTCGGTGGAAGGCCTCCGCTGACCTCACCGAGGGTTCCAAAGACAGGAGGACCCTCCAGTGCATCCAGCTCCGGGGCGAGAGTGCTGGGCCTCTAGATACTCTGGACCCCAGCCTGTCAAGCCTGGATGCCCTCACCTGGGAAAGGCATGAACCTTGGGTTCATGGTCTGGTCTTCAGCCCAAAGAATCCTGAAAGGAGCTGACAGCTGAGGCTGGGTGCTCAGGCCTCTCCCAGCAGCTGCGTGAATATATCCTCTACTCCTGAAGGGGCATTTGGGCAGCCCATCCCAACACCCCCCACATAGGGTGATCAGGAGACATATTGGGCTTGACAGGAAGAGGTGGCAAGGAATGCAAATGGAAAACCAGTGGTAATTCTTCCTTATCTGTCCCTTCTTACCCCCAACACACTCAGCATGCCTAACTTAGGGAGGAGGGGAGTCAAGTGTCAAAGTTAAGACTGTTGAACTTGAATGACACACATATGACAAACACAGACTTCTGATCTGGAAGCCCTGCCTTGTTGTTCAAAAAGGGAGTTGAGGCCTGAAGAGTAGCTCAGGGTCACATGGCAAATCAGTGTGTAACTGGGAGGAGAGCCCAGTGATTGTCTCCCATACCAGGGTTGAGTTAAGACCATCTTTCTGGCCTAAGCCTCATGGAGGATGATGTTCCTCCCCACCCAACACTGCACATGTAGACCCAACCCTGTGACCTTTTTGCAACTTCACAAAACAGTGCAAATCAATGAGTTTTTATTGAGTTCATATTGGACGCTCAATATTGTCTTCAGGCCACAGGAAAGGAAGAGAAAGAGGAGTCAGGGTTGGTTTTTGTCCAGCAAACAAGAGGTATGGCCAACTAACAATGGGAAAGCATCACTGCGCAGACCAGAAGAAAACACCCACATGCAGGGTCAAGTCCAAGCAACTCAGGGTGGGCCAGAAGGGAGGAAATGGATGAGGCTTAGAAGTGGGCTTGTGTGAGGGTTTCAAGAAAGATGTAAGGACAGAAGAATCAGGGCGGCCAGGCCCTTCTGCCCCTCACCTCTCAGCAGAACTTGAGTTGGGTGGGGAAGTCGTGCCCAGGGAAGAAAGGCTTTGGTCTGATGGTCACTGAGGAGGACTCCAGCCCTGCCTGGTGGAAGGCCACTCTCCCTGGAGTCCAACCAATGAGCAGTCTAACTGGAGGGCAGAGGCTCCTTGATGCTCCCATGGCACCCAGAGGTCTGCAGAGGACCCCAGAGATAGAGGTGTAAAACCCGTGCAGAAGCCACTCGCCCTGGGCTGCAGAAAGAGACTTGGGGACACAGACATCCCCAGTAGAAGGGACATCCACACAGTAAACATCATAGTGGCTGCAGCCTTGTGCACCTGGGGTAATGAAAGCTATAAGAGAGTTGAGTCCATGACAGCGAGGGAGAACCTGGGGCCCTCTCTGGGAACATTTGGGCCATCCCTAGACTCTCCATGGAAGCAGGGAGGTCTGGTGTTTACCACTGTCAGGTTAACCCCAGTACAGGCAAACGCCTTCCCCAGGCTGCTGTGGGGATGGGCAGCATACTGGTGCTTATGAGCAGGGCACAGGGTCATGTCCAAGTCCAAACCTTGCATTGAGTGAGATCCCTAGTAACTGCATTTCTCAAAGCTCTATCCCAACTTTTTTGGAAAAGTTAAGAGCAACAACTGCAATCTCTACCACCACATTAGCAATCAAACACAAAAGCTAGATTAGTCTTATTTTGGGGGAAGTGATTCTAACTGGGTGAGCATCAGAATGTGGAGTCCATGATTTTGAGGACACCAGGGACAATTCCTGGGTCCCTGGGCCCTCCCTCAACTAGCACATGCCCTAGGTGATAATCATTAGTGCTAGCAGCAAATGTTTCTGAGAAAAAACAAGAAGGTATGACTTCCTTTGTCACTGAAATGTGATGGAAGTTCCCTGGGTTGTCTCTCCCAGGACAGTTACCTTTGAAAGACAGTGGGTGATTCGTTCTCTGTCCTTCATGACATGGGACTAGCAATGTTCCAGATGGTGGGTTGTCTGTTAACCTGGGACTGTTAATGAGCACGGTGAAGGGCAGATTCCCCTCTGATGACTTCAGATGTACATGTAGCCCAAGGGAGAACTTATTTCAAGTTTGTAAAAGTTTGGAGTTGTCCATTACTTCAGCACAACGTGTCCCATCCTGACTGATACACCATGTACCTTAAAGCTCTCCAGTGGTTTCCTTCCCAATGGTCATGCTATCCCAGATCCTTACCATGATCAATAATGTTCTACATTATCCGGTTTCTGCCTCCTTCCAAACTCATTTTCCACTGGTCCTGCCTTGCTCACTTCCTTCCAGCCACGACGGTCTTCTTTCTGTTCCTCTGACACACCAAGTTCATCCCTCCCTGAAAGGCTTGGCACTTGCTGTTATCTCTGCCTGGAATAATCTTCTCCCAGAGTCTCACCCCTGAGCGGATTCAGATCCACTCAGATGCCATCTCCTTGGAAGGACCTTCTCTGACCTCTGTTGAAAGAAACCCCGTCCCTCTCTATTATATGAACCTCTTTTTACTTTTCACTTTCTTCTGAGAACTTATTACTTTCTGAAATTATTTAGTCTTTTGTTTATGTTTGTCCTCTCCCCTAAAGTATGAGACAAGAATGTTTTCTGATTACAGTACCTAGAACAGGGCTTGGTACATAGTAAGAGTTCAGTAAACATTTAATGAGTGAACGAATGAATATGCAAACCAACAAAATTCATCACCTCATGGCTAGGATCCAAAAGAGAAGCTCAATGAATGGCATTCATTTTTACAAATGGATAACAACTCAGCCCAGAAATCCAACAGTGCTAGCTGTACTCAGTTTCTGGCAGAGAGACCCAGCTCCGATTTGGAGCACTGACCATTTCCTCCCAGATTTAGGCACTGGATTCACTGTGATAAATGGCCTGAGCTCCTCATTGCATTTAATGGCAAGCCCTGATCCAAGTGGAACTGCAGCCGGGTGGCCCATGGGAGCCTTGGAATATGACTTCCAGATAGACCACAAAACCTGGAGAAGCTAACACTGTTCCAGATACATTAACTCATAATCCCCAGGAAGCCCACACTTCTGGTGAGAGAAGGGGAAGCTCCCCTCTCCGCAAGCACTAATAGCCTCGGTTAATCCTCATCCCAGTGAAAGATTCTTGCCCATGTGTCTGGAAAAGCTTCATCAACGTCAGCACAAGGGTCCAATGCAGAGAGAGACAATTGCCCGCTCAGCAGCCTTCTTGGGTTATGGATTGTGTAGGTCTTTGCTGGGATTGTCCTGGAGCAGCTGGGGGCCAGCGTGGCCGCCATGGCCCTCCAGCTTAGCTCATCAGCCTCTTCTCTGTATGCAGAGAAAGACAATGGTCATGATGGTCGCTGTACCTGGAACAGAATAAAGGTACAGCCTTTATTCTCAGTAGGGACAGAGGAGGTTGAGTTTCTGCCTCCAAACTTGAAAAGGATGGGGCTCCAGTGCAAGATGCCCATCAAGCAAATGGGCTGTTCTAGCCTTCCAGTGCATCCTCTTTCCAGTGTTTGTGCTCTCCCCACCCCACCCCTGCTGCTCCTTTTGTCTCCTGCTCTCTTTCTTCCTCAAGCCTTTGACTGAGACCTTCCTCCACGTCATAGAACCCAGCCTCTGCTTTTCGTCCTGCTGTCTCTCTCAGCAGTGCGTTCCCTCCAGGCTCACAAATGCACCATTCCCTTCTTGTGGCTACTTGTAATCCACCTGGGTCTTTTCCTCTTGGCTACTTTTGGAGGGTCTGAGCAGTGGTCCTCAAACAGCTGTGCACGGACTGATGTCCCTCATGGGGAAAAAATGAAATAAAAATAAATGCTAAGGAGTAACTTTTTAATGAAATTTTTATTTGACAAAATTATTCACTTGAAAGGGCTGCCTATTATATGTCTTTATTTGGGAAGATGTTTTTTTTTTCTCCAACAAAATAGAGATGGTGGCTATTTATTTATTTTCCTGTAATCATCTGGCCAAATAAAAAGTTGGCAACCTCAAATTGGAGACCAAATTTGTCGCACAGTTGTTATAATGTTTACTGTCTCATGAAGTGCAGAATCCTGAGAACAGGCAAGCCATAGGACATCCCCCCGTGCCTGTCCAGTCTCTGCCTGGGTACATGATGCTGAAACCCTCCTCCTCTTCTTTTCCAGGTCCCAGATCCACAGATGAGCCCTCTGCTCTCAACTCTCAGCCGTTCTGTCTCATCAAAGGCACCACCACACTCTTGGAATCTCCAGCTACAACCATCTTGGGTTCTCCCCTCATTCAATGGACTGCACCCATTGGTTGTTTTTCCTCCACTTCTTTGAGGCCTCCCTCTTTCTCTCTGTGTCACTGCCATGCCCACGATTCAGGGACCTGTCACATCATACAATTAGAGCACAGCCTCCACCTATTCCCAAGAATCAGTATGTTTCCTGGCCCACCCTAGTCTGCCGTGTACAAACTAGGGCATTAGTCTTGTTCAAACACTGCCTCAGTCTCGAAGTCACAACTGTGGGCCAGGGCACTGTGCCCAACAAGGACACATATTAGATACAGAATGGTGGGGATTTTTTTCCTCTCTCTTTTTTTCTATCTTTCTTTTCTTTTTTTGGTCGGCATATATTTATGAAGAGTTGGCCCTGCTGAGTTTGCATTCTTGCATGCCAACACTTCTCTGGAGCTAGAGCAAGGGTCCCTTCTGGGTGGCTGCCCACTCCAGTTTGCCCAGGGCCCTGTTACTCCCCACTGCATACACCTGCCCTCTCCATTCACCAATGTCACCTACCCATTGTCTGAAGCCACTTGTACCCCAGCCCTAGATGTCTCCCGTTGCCCTCCTCTTCAAGCAACTCGAGCTCATGCATTCCACACAGAACCCGAAGAAAAACCGCTAAGCTAGGAGCCATGACTAGCCCTCCAACCTTGGTTTCCCTTTCTGTGGAATGGGGACATGATCTTTGTCTCTGGAACGAGATGAGACAAAATGAAGAAGTGCGTTTTTTTGTTGTTGTTGTTGTTGTTTTTTTAATGCTTTGAGCTCCTTGGAGAGCAGGTAACATAAAAATTCAAGGTGTTATTATTAGAGAGCAAGAAATTTTGTTCTATGCTAATTAAACTCACACCTTACCACTTTACACACAGGCAAGAGGCAGCATGACAGTGTGACATGCTACCAAGCAGGAGGAACTCTGCCTGCGCGCACGAGACAGGCCAATTCTGCCGCCGCACCGGCCGTGATATGTGTGTAAATCTGCCTCCCGCTCCCCACCTCTCTTCCAGCCGGGCCCCCGACATCTGCGGGAGAGGCGGATGGAGCTCTCGGCTCTGCCCAGAGCAGTGACTGTTCTCTGCGCGGCCTAAGGCGTTGTCAAGCTGAGGTCAGGCCGGTGAAGATTTAGTAAGGCAGCCAACAAAGTTTCCCCGCCACTGGGTTGCCACCGCTCACGGATGTGCCTACAGGACACACGCGAGAAAACAGATATTTCTCCTGTGATGGCTTTAGCGCTCCTCTGGGGACGCGGACTTTGTGTTCCTCCGCCACCGGGAAGCTGCTCGCCGGGCAGGTCCCAGGACCCAGGGAGGGCCTGCGAGGGAGAGTGGGCGCCAGTCCTATTGATCCGGTTGCCCTACCGTGAGGGACAATTGTGAGAGAAACAACACTTCCCCCCTGCTTTTTCCAGGGCCAAGGAAGAGACTATCTATGGGAGGTAATGGAGCTGTCACCGAGAAGAGAGAAGTGGAAATTCACGGTTCTCTTGTGAGGCAAAGACATCTGTGTTATTGTACCCTACGCCAATAGTTTTTAAAACAAAGTCATAAAACAAGCTACCGTACGTCAGAGGGGTGAAAGCTATGCGGGGCTCCCCTCCCTCTGTGTGGGTTTCAGAAAAGAAGCAAACCTTAGAAAAACATGAAGGGGCAGGATGACAATGACTGACCACAGGACGTGACCCCGGGAACGGAGGTTGAGGCCGTGGAGCACCTTGGCTTCCCTCCAGAAGAAGATCCCTGTTTGCACTCAGGACAGAGAGGCCAAGCCACGCCGGAGAGAAGGCTGGAGTGACACAGACCAATGGGGGATGGATAGAAGGACGTGGGCTTTGACGCAAGCCCAGGAGAGGGTCACCACACACCCGGTGCCGTGCACCACCCCGCCCCCCGCCCCCCGCCCCCCGCCCCCCCCCGCCGCACGCACCTGTGCTGGGCACCCGCGCAAGCCCGGCTTTCCCAAGTACCGACCCACTCAAGCTCCTAAATCACCCAAGAAGCAGGCCGGGCGGAATCACTGTCTTCGTTTTATGGATGAAGAAACGCCGCTCGGAGGGGTCTCTTGGCTTACCAGTGTCACAGCACAGGCCTTCTGACCTCATGTCCGAGGCTTTTGTTTCTTATAGCACCTTTCTCTGTCTTCTCTGTCAAGATAAGATAGTCTGTTTGTCCCTCTGTAATGCCCTCCGGTGCACAGTGACACACACCAGGTGATGGGAGCCCATCTTGTGGAAAACCGTGTGAGGCACTGACCCACGTTGTCCATTAGCCAGAGCCTGCTAAGATCTTGTCTGCAGCCTGCTGGCAAATGATTGTGTAGAAGGCTTGACTAGGAAGGCTTTAGAGAATGGACCGACCATCCAGACGGTGAGTTGTCCTCTTTGTTTCTGAGGGGAGTAATTTGGGCCTTAGAGTTTCAGACTGCAGAGTTGGAAGGAGCCTCACTGCAAACTCCCAGAAGTATGAGGATCTGCTCCCCACTCCCTGACAGGTGACAATTCGGGCTTGTCACTAGGGAGGGTGTGGGGCCTGCCCTAACACAGAGCCCAGGAAGAGCCCCCACCCCAGTGCGGGCCATAGTTCACGGGGCCGGGATGAATACCCAAATGCCACCATCCATAGACTGGCCAGTGACTTCTGACCCAGCATCAAAAGAAGAGCTAAGCCAGCACTCTGTCAGAATTGAGAATTAGGAAAATGGGGCCAGGGGCAAGGAATGCCAGTTAGCAGACTGGTTTCAGGTAACGAGTTCTGGTTAGACCAAGAACCATAATGACAAGCCAAAAACCATTGCAAGCTGTTTTTGAGGAACAAAAGGAAATGAGGGTAGTTGGATGCCGGGTAGCATGCACTGTGGTTTGGTCTGGCCCCGGTGCAAGTCTGTATCAGCGGAGTTAGGGTGGCTGCGTATAGTTGCACAGGCCGTGCACTACATACACAGTGGTATGGGCCCCTCTACTGGTGGTGGCTCCGAGGGAGCTTCTGCCTCGTTTCCAGGACCTTGGGCTACATGCTGGAGGGTTGTTTGAACCCCAGCCCTGCCTCTAACTGGGTGACTTTTGCTGCAGCCTGATCTCTCTTAGGGCTCAGTGCTCCCCATCTATGAAATGGGATAGCAGTGCGAATTCTATCTATCTCAATACGGTCAGGAAGCAAAGAGGACATTGTAGATGAGTGGGGGTTTTCAAAGAATTTTTTTAAAAATGTAAATATAAGAGTCATCATTCTTAAAAAAAAACAAAAAAACAAAAACACAACTCTGTGATGGCAGTTCCGACAGGAAATGAGTGGAATGAGTCACGTAGGCCAGGGTGGACCCAGCTCATAGGAGACAAGCTTCTTCTCTGGCATGCAGACAAGTGGTGTGGCAGACATGGTGGAGCCCCATGCAGATATCCCTCGGCAGCTGGTGGCCCATCCCCCCAGAGCAGCATGTGGGTACTGGCTCCCGGCTGCCCCTTCTCTGGAGCACTGCCCTCCGCCATGGGTGCTCCCACTCTGGAAAGCTTGCCCCCTGCCCTCCGTCTTTGGGATAGCCCACGGCCAATGACTGCCTGATCTTAAAGGCCAGGCATTTGGCCTCCAGTTGTGGTTTATGTGGTTATGTGATCCCCCGCCACACTGGCTGGTAGTCTGCAAGATGTCCAGGCCATTCTGCCCCACGGCCACCCCAGCCTGGGGAACCCACCTGCTTGTATACACACTAAATGGATTCTAAGAAGCGAGTGACCAGTCTTTCTCAGTTCCATGGCAATGGGCTTTTTTTTTTTTTCATGATTTTCCTCATTTTCCCCATGCAGGAGGTTCTTGTGCACCCATTCATACAGGAGACTCTGAAGGAGTGTGAGTGGAAAAAAAGAATCTTTGCAATGTATATTAGTAACATTTAATTAGCCTTGGATTACTTATTAAGTGACGATTATCCCTATTATATCTGTCACAGATGAGCGACTACATACTGTCTCTGGTTTATGGGCCTAAAGTTCTCCATCGAGTGTCACAAATTCCCATTATGTCCCCAGCACTGGGCTTTCCATTTGGAGGCAAATCATCCCCTCCGCACAGCTAGACATTTCCCCGTTGACCTGGCAATGGAGGAGGGTTGGATCAGCCTTACCTCCAGTAAATGCAGAGGACTCATTAGCGACACTCCTGAGGGGTGGCCCAACCGGTGAGAGGGAGTCAAGCCACTGCACCCGGGCACAATCACTGCAAGGGCATCGTCCTCGGGGGTGCTTGCAGTCAATCCAGGTCTTGTAGGTGTCACACCAGATCACAATCTTCAACCCTTTCATTTTCTCGTTGGGAAAACAGACTTCCAAGGCCATATAGCCCTGAAACTTCTGGTTATGGAGAAGACTTGCTGAGGTACAGAAGGCAGGACACTCATGCTACAGAAAGACCCTTTTTACTCAGATGTCCCCTAGGTCTCTGTCCCTGTCCCTGACCCGCCCCCCCCAACGATGCCCTTGGTATAGAAGCTGGACCTCTCAGAAATATGTTGCCTGCCCCCCCGTGCCAGGTTATGATCTCCCCCTTCACTACCGCCCTGAAGGTCAAGGCGATGATACTTGGACAGGTAGACGTCAGATTCTTTAAGTGGCTGAAAACTCATCTTCAGACTTTTGTCTTTTAAGTTTATCATGCCTTCTAAAAAATGCGTAGCACCCAACACAAGCTATCACCTTTTTAGCATAAATGATCTTTCCAATCCCCTCGATTTAATGTATTTTAAAACACTGAGCTAAGATCTACTGAGGGTGAGACACAGGGTGGGGAGTGGGGTCCAGAGCCTGTCTTGGAGGAACATTGGATGAAGGCGGAGGACTTGCAGGCCACAAAGGAGGGAAGAGGGCAGGTGAGGAGAAAATGGGGGTGAGCCACTGCAGACGACATGGCCCCAGCGGCACAAGGAGGAAGGATGTGGGAGCTGGGGAAGCACCTGGGATATTTCTACCCATCTCCTCATTTCCTGCAACTCAAACTCAGAGCTTTTGTACAACTGCAACCAAAGCAAAAATGTGTACCTTAAATGTAAATAGACCCACAAAACTAATTAAATTTAAATAAAAATTATGAAAAGACAACAAAATTTACACCAATAATATGAATCTAGTGTGACTAATTTGTCCTGCTCTAAAGTAAAAGGCCACTCGTGGTGTTCAGGTGACAGTAAGTGCCACCGAGCGTGGTGTATTGGGGTCGGCAGGCCCACCTTGTCATGGGCACGGGGACCATCTCCCTCCCACCTAACACAGTGAGACCTGCATGCATAGAATGCACCACATACCCTGTGGCCCATCCTTAGGGACCTATCAAGTCTCTCTTATTAGTCTGCAGTGACTGTGCCACTTTGGCAAACTGATCAAACCATATAATCAAACATGGGCTCTGGCATCACAGAGTGCACTCAGAATGCTCTTACATAATTTGTGTGATACACTATTACACATTCGTACATAATAGGTGCTTGTGATCTGTCAGCTGAGACGCAAAATGTAAGTGTGAAGCTCCCTTGATCACCATCCTTGATCTCTTCCCAACTAAGCCGTACCTCGTCAGCACAAGAAGCAGAGTGGAGACTTATACGCATGGAATCTAGAGCCCAGTGGCCCAGCCCTGAGTCCTCATTCTTTTGCTTCTGCTCTGTGAGCTTGGGCCAGTGACTTCTGCACCTCTCTGTGCTTTAATTTCCCCCTTTGTCAAATGAAGATCAGAATGCTAACTGCCCCATAGGATTGTTGTGAGCATTGGAGACATGTTAATATATGTAAAATGTTTAGAACAGTGCTTGGCATGATGTTAGCACTGTATAATATTAACACCCATTATTCTTAGGTTGATGTGGCTCTTTCTAGATCATTTGTACATATTTATTCATGTACAAATATATTCAGGATGTTTTGTTAGGTTAAAAAATATTAAGATGAAACCATCCTCTATGAATCATTCTGCAACTAGCTTTTCCTCTAAATAATCCACGAGCTTTAATATTCCCTCCCCTGCACATCCCCTAGACACTGGCCAGTAGGATCCTCTGCGGCATTTACAGACCCATCGAATGGGGAATAAAGGGGTCACTGGCTCACCCCTCTGTTCTGTTGGTCCGCTCTGATCCAGCCTTCAGAGCATGATGCTGCAGAAGCCCCATACACTGATTCGGTCCTGTTCAGGCCACCAGTTCCTTCTTATGTCGAAAAATGGCTCTGGCGGCCACAGGCACTGAAATCTCCTAAACTGAAGTCCGTTTTAAATGCACTAAGCCACAGAACAATCCAGAGGAGACTTAGCCCATTGGTGTGTGTGTGCGTGCATGTCCACGTGTGTGTGCACGCATGCAAAGAATCACACTGGAGCGGTTCCTGCTCCTGCATTAGGGCGAGTGTGGACGGCGTGCGTGGGAGCAGAGCCACCTGCAGTGGTCACCGCTCTAGTTTTCGATACAAAAACACCCCTGGTTATTGGCAGTCAGGCACCGTCTCTGCCATTCCACGCCTCTTGCCCTCGGCTCCTCACCTTACCTGATGACGCGATAGGTCCACAGACAAAATGTTTGAGGAATGGCAGGGGCTAAAGATAACACGGACGGAGCACCCGGCCCGCAGCCCCGTGTCGCTCCCAGGAAGATGGAACAGGAAGGATGGCAGTGAGCATTTAACTCTGCACTTAGCTATTCTCATTAACGAGCTCTCTGGTGCAAGTCTTCACAGCAACTCTCTGGCTCCCGAGGCTTTGTCATCCCACCCACGGCAACCTCTGTTAGTCAATAATAACAGCTTACTTAAAAATAGCAGCATCAACTTGTTTGCACTGTTATTATCGGTGCCTGGCTTCTATCCCCAGAAGACTTGGGAAAGGTGTGCGACCTGCTTCCTCCCGAGCTTCTCTCGCTGAACCTGTTTCCAGATCGGGGGGAAAGACAGGCACGTCTTTAGCAAACACTCACAATGTAATTGCTAGGCAGTTAGGGTCTGCGACAGTAAAATACAGCAGTTGGCGGCACGGTAGGTTCATTAGTCAATAAAGCATTGCCAAGCGTTGTATTGAATTGTAACCCTATTTTGCCCTGATGCGGACCTTGTGGAGCTTCTACCTCCATATAAATCTGAGTGATTCATTTAGCATTCAAAGTCGGGTAAAAGGAGGATTTGGTCCCATTCCAATGCAACCCTACTCCATTAGCTATCTTTATTATTATCTGCTTCTGCCCCCCTCTTGTCAGTGGGGACGTTTTGATAAAAGCTCATGTCAGAAATAAATCAGGGAGTGAGGGGCAGGTCGTGCGTGCCCAAGACAGCTCTCCTACGGGCCACCCCACCTGTTTATGTAGAAACTGATTCTGCCCCCACAGTGGCCCCGGAAGGGCCCACGCCTGGTGAGGAGGCCAAGTGGGCAATGTCCTAGCTGCCCTGTGTCCACTCAGCCAACTGGCAAATATATCGAAGCTTCTCCTTTTTCTAATGTCAGACTCGAAATAAATTTGACATGATCTAATTAATGCTAGAATGCTGTGAGAAGCGTTTCGTTGTTGAGGCTGTTTATTTAGGGACTGAAATTTAGCCTTATCCCTAAAATTCCCACCCCAAAAGTCAGCTGGATGCTAAGAGGAAAAATAATAATAGGGTATACGTTGATTTCATTCATTCCATATTTGTTCAAAGCATCACAAATATTTGTTTGTAAGCAACATTCTCATATGGTTGCGTCTGGGATAATCTAAGCAAGAAGGTAGATTTAAAAATCATAAGGAGTGAGAAATAGAAAAGCCCCTTATGAAATATTGTGAAATTATGGATAGTAATGAAAAACATATCTTTTGCTTTTAGGAACTGTTATTTATAAAGTGTAGGGAATGTGAAACTTATTACCTGGACCTGGGGGTCCAGGACCTACTAGTTTTTAAATAACTAGCAGAAAATACTAAAAATTAAGGCACACCCAAAATACAATAAGACAAGAAGACAGAGGGTTTTCAAAAACCCAGCATCGAGTGCACACTCCAACCTGCCCAGACAAGTGGAGGGACACCGATCATACCCTCCTCCCTATCCTTGGGCAGAGCCCTGGGGCGTCCAGTTATTTCCAGGACTGTGACACAGAGTCCCACTACCACATTTTGGGGGGGCTGTTTGGCTTTTGGACTACAATAATGCCCTGCTTGCTCCCTCAGCGTGGCCTGCCGGCTGGCGCTCCAACTCAGCACGGTGCCCTCTGCAGAAGCGTTCCACGGAAGCATCCGTGGGAAAGCACCAGCAAAGGGCGCCATGGATGCACTGCTTGTTTTCGATGGCTCTCCTCTTCTCCCGACAGCTGACAGTTCAGCAAGGTGAATTTGAATAAGAGCACTTGTGGACAGGAAGAGAAGAGATTTTTTTTCTAGCCATCAAGCGCCGTAAGAAAAGTCTGTTTCAGTAGCCAGAGGAGCCTGCCAGGGTGAGGCTGTGGGTTTAAGGAGGTCCAAACAAAGCCGGCATGGTCGGACAGACCTGAGGCATGGGCCCATAAAGTGATGTGGACTGTTCCAGGGTTCCAGGTGTCGATTTCCAGGAAGTGGTCCCTTTGCCCTGGGCCAGACCCCAGGAAGCGAGCCCTGCGTGCAGGCAGCCCGGGCAAAGCCCTGATGCCCATAACTAAAAGAACAAGTTCATAATTTAATTTGGGGGGGATCAGTTGGCAAATGCTCATTAAACAATTGGGTCTTTGGAAATGCTATCTTTAGGTTTTTTTTTTTAATTGACCTATTATTTTGCTGGCTCCAGCTGCCAGAACCCCCACCACAAACAAGGAGATGCTCGCTACCTGGACTTTCTTTGATGAATAGTTTTAATTAAAAAATTCTGTACCGTAAGTATTTTAATGTTACAAACATACCAAAGGTATGCAGTCATAAATTTACAAACACATTTAAATTAATCTATAAATATGCTACAAAATTGACAGGGTATATTTAAGCAGGGGGATGTGGCATAGATAGCTAATGATGACAATTAAGAATCGTGTAAAATAAATGAAAATCAATACTCAGAACAGTTTGGAAAAAAGGGAGAAAGAGAGGAACTAAAACAACATGTAGTTTTTCTATTAGGTGAAAAATTAGTGGCTGCTCAGAGTCTTGAAATGTCTGCGGCATGGGAAGAAAAGCTGCTGGAGGCATTCTTTGCACATTGTCATGGATCATAAAAACTCATGGGGTTCCCTCCCCCCGCTGGGGTGACCTGAGGGGCCAGCTTGGGCCTGGTGGCCTGGGTGGAGGATGGGTCAGGATGGGAATTTGTTTGATTCCTTAAACAAAATCCACACCTTGCCAGTTACAGATCTGAAAGGAAACCATCAAATGTTCCTGAGCTCCGTGCCTAGACGCTGACACGCGGATACTTACATTTTTTTTGCACTTAATTGTCTGTTTTCTGCATTTTTAGCACCATGACAGGTGGTGCGGGTGCCCGTGTCCCAGGAGGCAGGGGGCTCCCGGGGCCAAGATGACCAGCTAGCTACCTCTGCTGTGGGCACTTACGTGCCCTCCACTCAACGGGGCACAGAACGCTCTGCGTGCCGCCTTGTAGAAAGCACCATCTGCAAGGAGATGTATGTGCCACTCCCACTAATCCACAGAGTGCTTTGCTAAGCCGAACCAGGAGCTCTGCTCTAACCTTTATTACTACATTCATATTAACAGACAACTCTGCATCTTTCAATCATGTACTTGCCTCTAATTAAGGCATATTCACTTTTTTTCCCCTAATTAGGTATTCTTTGTTGCATAATGTTTGCTCTAATCTTTTGGAATCTTTCTCAATATCCAGTCATTACAGGCTCCCCTCCAATCCAACCAAAGCATGTTATTTTTTCTGCTAATTATATCCTCATTTACAGATTGGCGCCTCTTCTGATTGGCCCTGTGCATCAGTTGCTATGACTTCATTAGCCGCGTCTCCTGACCCTGTTATTTCTTGTGACAGGACTCGCCCCTCATGTCCTGTGGCTCCAGATCCCTGGGTCACTTCTCGCCAGGGTTGAAATCGTGTCAAACACGCGGGGGTTTAGGGTGCAAGAATCACTGCTTGGGTGGCTAATTACTACACACAGCCACGGTACAAATTACCGCTGTCGGCTGGGCCTTCCTCTTCTCTCTCTTTTTTTTTTTTTAAATGAATGTTTTAAAGGTGTCATTAACAGGTTAGTTTCATTTAAAAAAAAAATGTGCCTGATTTAAAAAAAAAAACCAACCTAAATGTGTCTCCCTGCTGTAACTTGTAGAGAAGCCACCTTTTAAGCACAAAACCTCAAAACCTTTAGTTTCATATGGGGTTGCTGCGGTCGTAGGAGCAGAGAACTCCAGCTCAATTCAATTATTGTCAATCTCAAAAAAGTCTGATTTTTAAAATCCCGGAAGTGGTGCTAGTAGAATTTTCTAATTCCGGGCATATACAAAATAATGAAAAAAACCGAGCAAATTTAAAAAACAACACCGATTGTATAAAACTACAACACACTAACACAGATTGTAGTTGTTAAGAAATAGCAAGAGGAAGCTCTCTGGGCAACCAAATTAACAAAAAAAGAGTTTAACTGATTAGACAAGATCTGTATATTAAGAGATAATTAAAACAAATGAATTACATTTGCATGCCAATGCAATCTCTTTAATAAGCAGAGCAGAGTAATGGGTTGTGAACATTTGGGGGTACCCCGGGAGGACAGTTGTGTTGTGATCCCCACTTTCAGATTCTAGGCCATCGGGATAACCCAATTTCCTAGGAATCAGAGACCTGGGAAGAATCAAGCCGGCAGAGTTTAAATGCAAGTTAGTTAATATGAAAAATGCTGTATCTAGTTGTTTGCAAAATTACTTTTGTTGATTAAAAGGCTCTTCAGAACTTCCGGCTGGTGAAAGGGTTTTAAATTGTCTAATGCTGATTGTGATTGCTATGCAGAAAAAAGGCAGTGCAAAGCAAACCATTATATCACTGAATCTTTGTTAAGCAGGCCTTGAAAGTGTCTGACAGCATAATTAATCTTGTGATATGAACAAAGAAACCAACTCAATAGTATTGAAGATGCTTATTAAAAATACTAAATACCTTTTTCCACTTAAAAAACCTTTTGAAACAGTGTGGGAAGTGGCATTACCTTTTTGTTTCTGCAGCATTTTCAACTAAAATTGATACCAGGGTCTACAGCGCTGCAGCAAAACTGTGAAGTGGACAACAATAAGAATTAGCTTAAAAAAAAAACCTGGGCCTCGACAGAGAGCACAGGCTAGGCTCACCAACCTGGCAGCCGCGGGTGCTGACAACTCGCCTTGCAGGAATACTGCTTGCCCACATTGAGGCAGAGTGAACAATCGACAATTCTCCTTCAGTAACCAGAACCTACAAAATCTGGGCTCTTCCCACTTGGGGATCTCAAGTGAGAGCTGTGCATACAACCATTTAGGATTCCCAGGAGCTTCAGAGGCACAAGGCATATTCAGATTCTTTGGGGGTTCCTTTCAGTTAGGGGAGGGTCTGAGTTCCCTGGGGAACTGAGCCATGTCTATAACCTGAGAAAATGACTGAAGCCCCAAGGAGCCACCGGCATGATTTTTTTTTTCTTTTTTTCTTGAAGTATAGTTGACACACATTACATTAGTTTCGGGTGTGGGACATGGTGATTGGACAAGTCTACACATTATGCTGCTCTCATCACAAGTGTAGCTACCATCTGTCACCATACAACGCTGTTACAATACCATTGACTATGTTCCCTACACTGCGTCTTTCATCCAGTGACATACTCATTCCATACCTAGAAGCCCCTACCTCCCCCTCCCCTTTGCCTGTTTTGCCCATCCCCCCACCTCATCCCCTCTGGCCCCATCAGTTTGTTCTCTAATTTATGGGTCTGTTTCTGCTTTTGTTTATTTGTTCGTTTGCCTTGTTGTTTAGATTCCACATGTAAGTGAAATCATGTGGCATTTGTCTTTCTCTATCTGACTTGCCCCTTAGCATAATACCCCATAATTCTTGTCACAAATGGCAAGATCTCATTCTTTTTAATGGCTGAGTAATATTCCATCGTAATATATACCACATCTTTATCCATCCATCCATCAGTGGACATTTAGTTTGCTCCCATATCTTGGCTATTGTAAATAAGGTTGCAGTAAACACAGGGGTTCATATATCTTCGCAAATTGGTGTTTTCACTTTCTTTGGGTAAATACACAGCAGTGGAATTACTGGATCATAAGGTAGTTCTATGTTTAATTTTTTAAGGAAACTCCCCACTGTCTTCCGGAGTGGCTGTACAAGCTTGCAGTCCTACCAGCGGTGCACGAGGGATGCTTTTTCTCCATATCCTCTCCAACACTTGTTATTTTTTGTCTTTTTGATTCCAGCCATCCCAACACGTGTGAGGTGGTATCTCATTGTGGTTTTGATGTGCATCTCCCTGATGCTGAGTGCTACTGAGCATAAGCACTGTTTCTAACCTGTGCTGGCAGTGCACCCACGGTCCTACAGTCCAGAACACTGAAGGGAGCAGGGGGGACAGTATCTTACAAGTGGGGGAGGGCTCTTCCCTTATGGGCTTGGATTTTTACCCAGGATGGTGACCAAAGGGAATGCGGATATGTGACACATTTGTAGTTGGCAATTGCTGAGTAACTACAAAACACATAATTTCAGTGCATATGTCAGTAAGTATTCATTTAGCTCACACATCTGTGGAATGACCTGGGAGGTTGGCTGATCTTGATGGGGCAGTTCCACTGATCTTGGCTGGGCTCACTCCTGCAAGTCAGCTGGACTCGTCTGACCTCTGCTGGACCTAACTGGACAACTCGGCTTCACGAATTCCTCATCCTTACTGGCCCAGGCATGTTCTTCTGATGGTGATGGCAGAACACAAGAGAGCAAGTGGAAAGAGCTGAGGGAGCCTAGGGCCTAGGCTCATAACTGGAGGTTAGTGCCATGGAGTGACCAGGAAATAGTCATTGGAACAGAAACCTTTGCAGAGAAAGTCAGAAAAGGAACTGAAAGGGACCAATTCATACATTTGTATTGGGCATGCTTATGTCCAATACTTTTCGATTAAAGAGGGGTTTAACATCTCGTTATAACTCAGAGCCTTCTGCAAAAGACTGAAAGGCAATTTCTTTACCTTGGTATTGAGGAAAATAACTTCAGATGAACTATTGGTTTTCCAGGATGCTGGTAATCAGATGAGAGGTAAGTCAGGAGAGTATGGATTTGAAAGGGGATGGCTTGAACCGTCATTATTTGCAGTTGATATGTCCATCAACCAAACAAACACACAGAAAGGAAAATCCAAAATCAACAGAAAACATGTTTCCATTAATAAGAAATTTCAGCAAGATGGCTGGATAGAACATCAAACCACAAAAATCAATAGCATTTCTTTTCAACAACTATGACCAACCAGGAAATACAATGAAAAAATAAGACCTCATTCATTATGGCAACAACACATAAAGTATACAGAAATAATACCTTTAAAACTCTAATGATAACACTATAAACATGTCAATTCTACCGTACTTAATCTATAAATTTACTTCAATACAAATAAAAATTCAAAAAATCCAAATTGGGTTTTTAAAAAAATTCACAGATGTGCCTTACCATTTAAATTCAGTCTAAAATTACTTTAAAATTAGATGAAGTAAATATAGAACTAGTTCGTTCAATAAATAAAGAGATCAAAGAGGAAAGAATTCTTGTACCAAAGATAAAGTCATATTACAAAGTCATAGCAACAAAAACAGTATAAAAATGGCAAAGAATAAATAGACAGTAGACCAGTAGCACCACAGATCTAAGGAGAAAAGCCAAATGTATCAGTAGGCATTTCTGAGAAAACTAGATTACTCAAAAGAAAAATATGAAACAAGATCTCTATTCCTCCTCACATTCAAGTGGACTCTAAGTGAATTGAAACGTGAAAATGTGAGGTGTAAATATGAATGAGGAAAATATGTAATTGTTGGAAGAAATTAGAATATTACTGACTTGGGGAGAGAAAGTACTTTCTAAACAAAACTTTAACAACTTAAATGATAAGCAAAAATATCTGACATCAAAATGAAGGCTTCTGGTTCATTGAAAATACCTTGGAAGGGGGGGCGGAGCAAGATGGCAGAGGAGTAGGAGACCTAGATTTCGTCTGGTCTCAGGAATTCAGCTGAATAGGGATCAAACCATTCTGAACACCTATGAACTCAACAGGAGATCGAAGAGGAGAGTAGCAACAACTCTCTGAACAGAGAAGCGATCACTTACCGGAAGGTAGGACGTGCGGAGAAGTGAATCCGAGGCGATA
>NW_027397123.1:7342979-7348972 GCF_003265705.2 Callorhinus ursinus | reverse complement strand
GCCTGAGTGCGCCAGAGCTCCCAGGTATCGGAGTGGGGAAGCCGGCTGCAGAGACGGAGCCGAGGCGCGGGCTCTCAGCTCGGGGTTGCCATAAACCGTGATCCACGGCCCAGTCGGGCCACTGCTCCTCCAGCAGGGACCCAAGAAGCGGCAGAGCCGGGGAGACTCCCCTTCCTTCCCGGGGAGGAGCAGCGTGGGAGCGCACCGCAGGGATCTGCTGGGTTTGGAGACTCCACACGGGGTCGGGTGCCAGAGATAGAAACGCTCGGTCACAGGCCGGGTGAGCACGGAGTGCGGCCGGAGACCGGGGAGACGGGAGTGACTGCTTTTCTCTGGGGGCGCACTGAGGAGCGGGGCCCCGAGTTCTCAGCTCCTCCGAGTGGAGATTGGGAGGCCACCATTTTCGCCCTGGTCCTCCAAAGCTGTACCAAGAGCTTGCAGGGAACAAAAGCTCTGGAGAGCAAACCCGAGCAACTTGCTTAGCCCGGACCGACAAGGGCGGGGCAATTCCGCCTCCAGCAAAGACATTTGGGAACCAAGGCAACATGCCCCTCCCCCAGAAGATCAGCACAAATAGCCAGGAAGCCAAGACCAAGTTTACCGATCAAGGAGAACGGGAGAACTCCAGCGCTAGGGGAATTCGGCACATAGAATTCATGGCTTTTTTTTACCATGATTCATTAGTTCATCACAGTTAATTTTTTTAACTGTTTTTTTTTTAATTTTTCTTTTTCCCTTTTCAACCAACATCTTATCAATCCCTTTTAAAAAAACTTTTTTTTAATTTTTCATTTTTAGACTCATATTTTATCCCTTCATAGTAGTTACCTTTATTTTTGGCATATATATGTATATAAGTTGTTCTCTCTTTAAAATTTTGAGATACAGTTTCTTCTAACAGATCAAAATATACCCTAAATCACTAGTGTATGGCTTTGTTCTAGTCTCCTGCCTGATCACATTCTTTCCCTTTATTCTTTTTTTTAATCTTCTTTCTTTTTTCAAACAACTTATATTATCAAATCCTTTTATAAAATCTTTTATAATTTTCATCTTTACAGTCATCTTCCATCCCTTCATTGTATCAACCCTTATCTTGTACATATATAAGTCTTTCTTCCTTTAAAATTTTAGGAGGCACTTTTTTCTAACAGACCAAAATGCGCCCAAAATCTAGTGTGTGGCACTTATCTATGCACTAGCCTGATCATATTTGATCATATTCTGCTTTTTTTGTATTGTTCTGTTTTTGTTTTTATCTTTTTTTTCTCTTTCTTTTTTCTTTCTTTCCCTTTCTTTTCCCCTGGTTTCAGGTCTTTTCTGATTTGTATACAGTATATTTGCTGGGGACGTTGTTAACCTGTTAACATTTTGTTCTCTCATTCATCTATTCTCTGGACAAAATGACAAGATGAAAAAAATCACCTCAGCAAAAAGAACAAGAGGTGGTACCATCAGCCAGGGACCTACTCAATACAGACATTAGTACGATGTCAGACCTAGACTTCAGAATCATGACTTTAAAGATCCTAGCTGGGCTTGAAAAGAGCGTGGAAGTTATTAGAGAAACCCTTTCTGGAGAAAAAAAAAACTAAAATCTAACCAAGTCGAAATCAAAAAGGCTATTGATGAGGTGCAATCCAAAATGGGGGCACTAACTGCTAGGATAAATGAGGCAGAAGAGAGAATCGGTGATATAGAAGACCAAATGATGGAAAATAAAGAGGCTGAGAAAAAGAGAGAGAAACAACTACAGGATCACGAGGGCAGAATTTGAGAGATAAGCGATACGATAAGACAAAACAACATTAGAATAACTGGGATTCCAGAAGAAGAAAGAGAGAGAGGGGCAGAAGGTATATTGGAGCAAATTATAGCAGAGAACTTCTCTAATGTGGGGAAGGAAACAGGCATAAAAATCCAGGAGGCACAGAGAACCCCTGTCAAAATCAATAAAAAGAGGTCAACACCCCAACTTCTAATAGTAAAATTACGAGTCTCAGAGACAAAGAGAAAATCCTGAAAGGAGCTAGGGAGAAGAGATATGTAACCTACAAGTGTAGAAACATTAGACTGGCAACAGACCTATCCACAGAGACCTGGCAGGCCAGAAAGGACTGGCAAGATATCCTCAGAGCACTAAATGAGAAAAATATGCAGCCAAGAATACTATATCCAGCTAGGCTGTCATTGAAAATAGGAGAGATAAAAAGCTTCCAGAACAAACAAAAACTAAAGGAATTTGCAAACACGAAACCAGCCCTCCAAGAAATATTGAAAGGGGTCCTCTAAGCAAAGAGAGAGCCTAAAAACAGCATAGATCAGAAAGGAACACAGACAATATGCAGTAACAGTCACCTTACAGGCAATACAATGGCACTAAATTCATACCTTTCAATAGTTACCCTGAATGTAAATGGGCTCAATGCCCCAATCCAAAGACACAGGCTATCAGATTGGATTAAAAAACAAGACCCATCCATATGCTGTCTGCAAGAGACTCATTTGAGACCCAAAGACACCCCCAGATTAAAAGTGAGGGGGTGGAAAACCATTTACCATGCTAATGGACACCAAAAGAAAGCTGGGGTGGCAATCCTTATATCAGACAAATTAGATTTTAAACCAAAGACTGTAATAAGAGATGAGGAAAGACACTATATCCTACTTAAAGGGTCTATCCAACAAGAAGATGTAACAATTGTAAATATCTATGCCCCTAACATGGGAGCAGCCAATTATATAAGGCCATTAATAACGAAAGCAAAGAAACACATTGACAACAATACAATAGTAGTGGGGGACTTTAACACGCCCCTGACTGAAATGGACAGATCATCTAAGCAAAAGATCAACAAGGAAATAAAGACTTTAAATGACACAGTGGACCAAATGGACTTCACAGACATATTCAAACAGTCCATCCCAAAGCAATGGAATACGCATTCTTCTCTAGTGCCCATGGAACATTCTCCAGAATTGATCACATCCTAGGTCACAAATCAGGTCTCAACCGGTACCAAAAGATTGGGATCATTCCCTGCATATTTTCAGACCACAGTGCTTTGAAACTAGAACTCAATCCCAAGAGGAAAGTCAGAAAGAACTCAAATACATGGAGGCTAAAGAGCATCCTACTAAAGAATGAATGGGTCAACCAGGAAATTAAAGAAGAATTAAAAAAATTCATGGAAACCAATGAAAATGAAAACACAACTGTTCAAAATCTTTGGGATACAGCAAAGGCAGTCCTGAGAGGAAAGTATATAGCAATACAAGCCTTTCTCAAGAAACAAGAAAGGTCTCAAATACACAACCTAACCCTACACCTAAAGGAGCTGGAGAAAGAACAGCAAATAAAGCCTAAACCCAGCAGGAGAAGAGAAATCATAAAGATCCGAGCAGAAATCAATGAACTAGAAACCAAAAGAATAGTAGAACAGATCAACGGAACTAGGAGCTGGTTCTTTGAAAGAATTAACAAGATTGATAAACCCCTGGCCAGACTTATCAAAAAGAAAAGAGAAATGACCCAAATCAACAGAATCATGAATGAAAGAGGAGAGATCACAATCAACACCCAAGACATACAAACAATTATGAGAACATATTATGAGCAACTATATGCCAGCAAATTAGATTACCTGGAAGAAATGGATGCATTCCTAGAGATGTATCAACTACCAAAATTGAACCAGGAAGAAGTAGAAAACCTAAACAGACCTATAACCACTAAGGAAATTGAAGCAGTCATCAAAAATCTCCCAACAAACAAAAGCCCAGGGCCAGATGGCTTCCCAGGGGAATTCTACCCAACATTTCAAGAAGAATTAATACTATTCTCCTGAAAATGTTCCAAAAAATAGAAATGGAAGGAAAACTTCCAAACTCCTTTTATGAGGCCACCATTACCTTGATCCCAAAACCAGACAAAGACCCCATCAAAAAGGAGAACTACAGACCAATATCCTTGATGAACATGGATGCAAAAATTCTCACCAAATACTAGCCAATAGGGTCCAACAGTACATTAAAAGGATTATTCACCACGACCAAGTGGGCTGCAAGGTTGGTTCAACCTCCGCAAATCAATCAATGTGATACAATACATTAACACAAGAAAGAACAAGAATCATAGGATCCTCTCAATAGATGCAGAAAAAGCATTTGACAAAGTACAGCATCCTTTCTTGATCAAAACTCTTCAGAGTATAGGGATAGAGGGTACATACCTCAATATCATAAAAGCCATCTATGAAAAACCCACAGCGAATATCATTCTCAATGGAGAAAAGCTGAGAGCTTTCCCCGTAAGGTCAGGAACGTGGCAGGGATGTCCACTCTCACCACTGCTATTCAACATAGTATTAGAAGTCCTAGCCACAGCAATCAGACAACAAAAAGAAATCAAAGGCATCCAAATCAGCAAAGAGGGAAGTCAAACTCTCTTTGCAGATGATATGATACTGTATGTGGAAAACCCAAAAGACTCCACCCCAAAACTGCTAGAACTCATACAGGAATTCAGTAAAGTAGCAGGATATAAAATCAATGCACAGAAATCAGTGGCATTCCTATACACCCACAACAAGACAGAAGAGAAACAAATCAAGGAGTCTATCCCATTTACAATTGCACCCAAAACCATTAGATACCTAGGAATAAATCTTACCAAAGAGGCAAAGGATCTGTACTCAGAAAACTATAAAATACTCATGAAAGAAATTGAAGAAGACACAAAGAAATGGAAAAATGTTCCATGCTCATGGATTGGGAGAACCAACATTGTGAAGATGTCAATGCTACCTAGAGCAATCTACACATTCAATGCAATCCCCATCAAAATACCATCTATTTTTTCAAAGAAATGGAACAAATAATCCTAAAATTTGTATGGAACCAGAAGAGACCCCGAATAGCCACAGGAATCTTGAAAAAGAAAAGCAAAGCTGGCGGCATCACAATTCCGGACTTCCAGCTCTATTACAAAGCTGTCATCATCGAGACAGTATGGTACTGACACAAAAACAGGCACGTAGATCAATGGAACAGAATCGAGAGCCCAGAAATGGACCCTCAACTCCATGGTCAACTCATCTTTGACAAAGCAGGAAAGAATGTCCAATGGCAAAAAGACAGTCTCTTCAACAAATGGTGTTGGGAAAATTGGACATCCACATGCAGAAGAATGAAACTGGACCATTTCCTTACACCACACACAAAAATAGACTCCAAATGGTTGAGAGACCTAAACGTGAGACAGGAGTCCATCAAAATCCTAAAGGAGAACACAGGTAGCAACCTCTTCGACCTCAGCTGCAGCAGCTGCTTCCTAGAAACATCGCCAAAGGCAAGGGAAGCAAGGGCAAGAATGAACTATTGGGATTTCATCAAGATAAAAAGCTTTTGCACAGCAAAAGAAACAGTCCACAAAACCAAAAGACAACCGACAGAATGGGAGAAGATATTTGCAAATGACATATCAGATAAAGGGCTAGTATCCAAAATCTATAAAGAACTTATCAAACTCAACACCCAAAGAACAAATAATCCAATCAAGAAATGGGCAGAAGACATGAACGGACATTTTTCCAAAGAAGACATCCAAATGGCCAACAGACACATGAAAAAGTGCTCAACATCGCTCGGCATCAGGGAAATCCAAATCAAAACCTCAATGAGATACCACCTCAGACCAGTCAGAATGGCTAAAATTAGCAAGTCAGGAAACGACAGATGTTGGCGGGGATGTGGAGAAAAGGGAACCCTCCTACACTTTTGGTGGGAATGCAAGCTGGTGCAGCCCCTCTGGAAAACAGTATGGAGGTTCCTCAAACAGTTGAAAATAGAGCTACCATACAATCCAGCAATTGCACTACTGGGTATTTACAGCAAAGATACAAATGTAGGGATCTGAAGGGGTACGTGCACCCCAATGTTTATAGCAGCAATGTCCACAACAGCCAAACTGTGGAAAGAGCTAAGATGTCCAT
>NW_027397123.1:7342474-7342879 GCF_003265705.2 Callorhinus ursinus | reverse complement strand
GGGATGTGGAGAAAGGGGAACCCTCCTACACTGTTGGTGGGAATGCAAGCTGGTGCAACCCCTCTGGAAAACAGTATGGAGGTTCCTCAAACAGTTGAAATTAGAGCTACCATTCGATCCAGCAATTGCACTACTGGGTATTTACCCCAAAGATACAAATGTAGGGACCCGAAGGGGTACGTGTACCCCAATGTTTATAGCAGCAATGTCCACAATAGCCAAACTGTGGAAAGAGCCAAGATGCCCATCGACAGATGAATGGATAAAGAAGATGTGGTATATATACACAATGGAATATTATGCAGCCATCAAAAGGAATGAGATCTTGCCATTTGCAACGACGTGGATGGAACTGGAGGGTGTTATGCTGAGTGAAATAAGTCAATCAGAGAAAGACATGTATCA
>NW_027397123.1:7305371-7342374 GCF_003265705.2 Callorhinus ursinus | reverse complement strand
GGGAGTAAGTCAGAGGGGTAGACGAACCATGAGAGACGATGGACTCTGAAAAACAAACTGAGGGTTCTAGAGGGGAGGAGGGTAGGGGGATGGGTTAGCCTGGTGATGGGTCTTAAAGAGGGCACGTTCTGCGGGGAGCACTGGGTGTTATGCACAAACAATGAATCATGGAACACTACATCAAAAACTAATGATGTAGTATATGGTCATTAACATAACAATAAAAAAATTTTTAAAAAAAAGAAAAGAAAATACCTTGGATAAGTTAATAGACCAAAGACAGAATGGGAGAAGATTTTGCAATATTTTAAACTGAGAAAGTGTTAACACCTAGACAGTAACCCCAAAAAGAAAGTGGGCAAATTATGTGTCCAGGCAATTTACAGAAACTCTAAAAGCTGGCAAATATAAAAGGAGAGGCTGAAAATCATTAATAATCAGAGAATGGGAAATTAAAATGAAAAGATACCATTTTCTACCTAATGCATTTCCAACTATTGGCTGCTAGAAAATCCCCAGTGTTTGCAGGGATGAGGGAATATAAGATTCTTAACCCTGTGATGGTGCATCCATGATCACTCGGTCATGTTAAATGCGCGCACTGTCTGTGACTCAGGTGGGTTCCCTGGCAAACGGATGCTGAGTGTGAGTGGTGCAGGCAGGAAGTTTACTGGGGCCCATGCCCAGAGTCAATAGTCGGGAGGGTGAAATTGGTAGGAGAGGCTGAACTGGAGCTCTGTCACTGTGAAAGCCTCAGCTGTGACACTGTCCCACAAGGGGCTCTGCAGCTGGTATGGACTTTCAGAGCTGTCCCACCTTGACACAATGGGGCTGAGCCCAGGAGCCCAGGAAGCAGCTCTCTTAATTCCCTGGAGGGTGGCGCATTTGAGAACCATTGGCATCCAACTCCTGCAGCAGCTGGGACTCCTGTGGTCTGGAATAGGGCCCCCCACCACAACCATTATGACCCTAGGATCCAGGAATGCTGCCACTGGACCCAGTTCCCAAAGAAATAACCTTAGACAGTCAGAAGGGACACACAAATGTCATTGGTCACAGCATTAATTGTGAAGGCAGGAGTTGGGGGCCTGTATGTGTAGCACTGGGAAGATAAGTAAAATGCAAAAACGTATAGTGATCCAAAGCAATGGATTATATGTACACATAGCAATATGGATCTTAACATATATATAAATGAAAAATACATCCCCACTAACAACAACATGTACCTGTCCAGAACATAGACTAATGAACGGATAGACTAACCATACTGCTGTGGTTGCCAATCAGAGTAAGGGAATGTGGTTAAGAGAGAACAGACAAAGAGAAACGGGGTCTTCCATAGATCAAGGATTGTGAGGAATTCAGCCCTTTGAACCTGAGTTCCAGAAGAATAAAAAAGGCCATAGTAGTGTCAAAAATTTCTAACCAGAATTTAGGCCAACCTCTAGGTAGTTCCTCATACCATATTTTTTCCCCATCTAACCCACACAGGGTCCTCACTGAGTTGTGGTCCTGCTGGTATATCTATTTTCCAGGGAAGCAGGACTAGGAATTATTTTCCAGATGTTTGGGCTTATGTTTTCCAATTTGAATCTAATTAAGGGCTTTCAAAGGACATAAAGAAAGAGGTTTAAGTTCTTTCTTCCTACTTTGAAGTTGGTGTGGAGAGAATAAGTTCAAGCATCTAGTTTGAGAAGATGCTGCCATTGGAAAGTAGACACAGAGAAAAGTCAGGAAAATCGGGAGAGTGAGGAAGAGAGTAGTGCGTTGCTCCAGCAGGGAGAGGAGGCATTCCTGGAGGAAGCACAAAGTGAAAAATGCAGTTTTACAATGAGGAGAAACAACATTAAAGAGATACTCAAGTATTTTTAAACTGTGAAACTGCCAAAGAGATTTTGAGGCAGAATGTATACAGTGCACGTGGGGAAATTTTTTTTATAGAAAAACCCAGTTTCTAAGATATTCTTATCACAGAGTTGGGAGTCGGGGAATAGATTCAGAACAATGGCTTTGTTGAACTCCGAATGTCAAGAGAGTCCAGCCTCTGTCTAAAAGTCTGGGCTCTTGAAAGTAAGAACATATACATGAGAAAGTGTATTAATAAGCAGTCTGCTTTCTAGTACTGATGGTCACATCCAGCTTCTGTTACCTCTGATGAGTCCTGCTCTTCTTTGGGCCCCAGCTTGTCCATCTGTAAAAGGAAAAGGTCTGATTTTTTGTCTGAGTTTCTATGACTTGATGTTAGAGAGTTATGTAAGAAAGTTGATACAATCTCTGCTCAGGGAGTTGCAGCAAAACAACTGGGCCCCATCATATAAGCGACAAACTGATGGGGTTCTTAGCCTAGGAGGAAGAAGGAGGAAGAAGGAAGGGGTTGGGCTGGGAGATGGTACAGGAGGAGAAAGAAAAATAACCATTTAAGTGGGGCATCCACCAGGATTTGTCATACCCTCAGTTAGTTGTAGTGTGAGCATCTCACCACCTTGAAATAAACCTAAGGTTTAAAAATAAGCATATATAAAAAAATTTTAATAATACATACATACATACATACATACATACATAAAAGCGTATGTATATATTTAAATATTGTATGGCTCCTTTTGGAGATTTTAAAAATTTATTATTGAAGTATAATTGACATACAATGCTATAATACATGACCTCTCAATGCAATCCTGTTACATCTTTGGCTGTTCAACTCAAACTAGCAAAAATTTCTTCCCCATGGGGGAAAACCCAGCATTGTTGGACTTCTGGAAAACGTACATATCTGCACATAGGCATACAACTGGATGATTTAAGGGACTTTAAGGGTAATTTTGATCAGATTTTTTTGAATTTATATGCATTATTGGGCCTAAGATTGTACAATTCCTCCAGCATCTGTATATGTGAGCACTTCCCCCTTTTATGAGACAGAGTCCACCTGCTTCCACAGAGGTTGAAATGATGAAATATTTTCCCAGCTTCCCTTGCAAATAGGGCACAGGGATATGAGTCATTGGATTAATCTTTAATGAAACAATGAAAGGGGACTGTGTGGACTCCATTCTGCAGGTGGTGATGGCAGCCAGTATCCATATCTTATTTCCTGAGGTACCAATAGCATAGCGACAACACAAGGGATGGATGTGTAGAGTCTGTGGTGTTGGCGGTAGTGGCCATAAAGTATGGGCTCAGCAGTTGTGACCACAGTGCCTCTGTGGAATGATTGAGTCATCTTTTCTAGTCACATAATTCCTAAATCTGGTTCTACAGCCCTTCTTGATGTAAAGTTTACTCAAAATCCCTTCTAGGATTTTTTTTTTTTGTCTTAAATTAGCTTGCTTTGATTTCTGACGGTTGGAGCTAAAAATCCTGATGTAAACACATACAAATATTAGACATTAACTCCCATGCAAGATACAACACTACTTTTTTAAATGTTTGATTTAATTTACCAGTTAAGCCATCTGGCTTTGTAGCTGTCATTGTAAGAAGTTTTTTCATTGTTTTCATATATAGGGCTATTTAAATTTTTTACTTCTTCTTGTGTCAGTTTTGGTAATTTATATCTCTTTAATTTTTAATTTCTTCTAAGTTGTTGAAATTATTTACATTACATTGCTCATAATATTCCCTTATTATGTTTTAAATGTCTATAGGATCTGTGTGACATCCCCTTTTATTTCTACTATAGTTCATCTATGCCTTCTCTTTTATTTTGCTCAGTCTACCTAGAGGTTTATTGATTTTATTCATCTAGTTAAAGAATAATTTTGTGTTCGTTGATTTTTTCCTATAGTCTGTATATTTCCATTTTTATATTTTTTTCTCTTTATTATATCTTTTCTTCTACTTATTTGGATTTAATCTGCTTTTCTTCTTCTAGCTTCATAAGGTATAAGATTAGACCTTTGCTTTAGATCTTTTTTTTTTCCTGAAATGAACATTTTGAGCTAGGCATACATTTTTCTCTAAATAATTGCTTTAGCTACATCTAACAAATGTGGTATGTTGTGTTTTCATATTCATTCAACTCAAACTATTTTGGATTTTCTCTTGTGATTTCTCTTTTGTTCCATGAATTTCTCAGAAATATTTTCCCCAAATGTTTGGGGATTTTTCTGATATCTTTTACTATTGACTTCTATCATATTAAAAACTTATCCCATGATTCCAGTCCTTTTACATGTATTCACACTGTTTGAATGGTTCTGCATGTCATCCATTTTGGTAAATGTTCTATGTGCAATAACAAAGAAAACATATTTTGTTGCTATTCACTAAAGTGTTCAAAAAATGCCAATTAAGTCCCATTGACTGATAGTGTTACTAAAGATTTCTGTAAAGTTATAAATTTTATACTTGTTCTATTAATTACTGAGAGAGGAGTGCTGAAATCTTCAACTATATTTTGTATTTGTCTTTTTTCCTTTGAATTCTACCCATATTTTGTGTACTTTGAAGATCTAGTTTCAGTTACATACATGTTCATCTGATGTGGCTTTTTCAGTCTCCTTATCATTAGTTTTTGCATTTATATACCTTTTACTGTCTTTTTGTTTTAAGTTACTTGTGTTATTATTTTTAAAGTAGATTTTTTTTCATAAATAGATATTAATCTTTGGTATTCAGTAACAAGTACAATCCCAAGGAATCCTTTATATCCTAAAAAAAGTAGTTATTTTTTTAAAAAATAACTTTAAAAAGGGGCACCTGGGTGGCTCAGTTGGTTAAGCATCTGCCTTTGGCTCAGGTCATGATCCCAGGGTCCTGGAATTGAGTCCCACATCAGGCTCCTTGCTCAGTGGGGAGCCTGCTTCTCCCTCTCCCTCCGCCTGCTGCTCCCCTTGCTTGTGCTCTCTCTCTCTCTGTGTGTCAAATAAATAAATAAAATCTTTAAAAATAACTTTAAAAAGAGTATTGTATAATTACTCATCAATTACCATTTCTGACTCTCCTCATCTCTTTTTAGAGACCTGATTTTCAACTTGGTGTTTTATTCCTTCTACCCAACAAAACCGTCTTTAATATTTCATGTAGCTTTTGCATATGGTGTTGTTTTTGCACAAAATGCTCTTCCCCAAACACCTGCCTGGACAGTTCCCTCACCCCTTTATGTCTTTTGCTCAAATGTCACAGTCTATCTGAAGTCTCTTTAGTCACCTATTTAATATTATAATATCCTGCTCCATGGACACTCTCTATAACCCCTTCCTGTTTTATTTTTCTTACAACACTTAAGACCATCTGACCTGCCTGGCAATTTGTTTTTTGTATGTCTCCCTGCACGTAGCATGTAAGCTCCATGAGAACAGGGAATTTTATGTATTTCTTCCCTGATGCACCTATGTACTAGTGCCTAGTGATATTAATACTAGTGACAAACCTATCATTAGTGCCTATAACTGGGCTTTGCATGTAGTAGATGACCAAGTTATTTATTCAATGAAAGAATGAAGCTTCTTTCTTGTCCCTACAAAGAGCAGAGATGTCCTTCTCAACTCTTAGTCTGAATCTACTCCCAAATGTATACAAGACTAGTCAACTTGTTCTATCCAGGCAGTTAACTTATTTAGTGCTCCATCCAATACCGTGACTTGATCCAATAATTAGACCTGTACTGAATGTGCTCTTTCAGCTCAGTCCAACATTTACCGAAAACTGTTTCAAAACCGGTGCTTTTCCAGGCACTGCAAATACAGAAGGAAGAGGGTACAGATACTGTCTCAGGCTTCCCCTTGGACCTCTGTCAGGGAATCTGGTAAACTGACCCATGAGTACAAGGTCAGGTGATGCCACAGAGGTATGAACAAGAGATGAGACTAGTATTCATGGGGATGTGATCAGCAGCAGGGTTGTCCTGGGAAGGCTTTAGAGAGGAGGTGACAAGTAAACTGGGTTTTGACAAAAATAAAATAGTAATTTATCTGCATGTGAGTACCTATCTAAAGTGGAATAGTTTGACAGTTAAAACAAAAAACAAAAGACCCATGCGGTCCCAGGTTAATGCTTGCTGGCCAGAATATGGTTCAGAGCCTTCCAGGGACTGTAAAATTTATTCAAGCCACAACAGACACCATCCCATGCTCTGCTTAAAGGTGCTTGAACCAGATGAGTTTCTGCGTATTCAGGACCTGTCCCGGCTCTGCAGGTGGCAGGAAAAGCCCCAGAGAGGAAAACCCTTCTCTGTTGGTGAAAGGAGCTCGTCTGGCTCCTGCACGGGTTGAGCAGTTCAGAGCAAGCGTAATAAACTCCCTTAGACAACATCTGATTTCCAACAGCTGTACAACTTCTGAGGTTCTGTGCTCTCAGCACGGCCACCACTAACATGACATGCTCAGGGTTTTAATGTCTGGGACCAATGATGCTCTTGCCAGAGCTCTTGATGTAATCAAGATGAGGCTGTCATGGACTCTTACGACTTTAGGGTCTGGGAAAGAAGGCTCATCCAGCTCCACTTTGGGACTCTACCTCTTGCAGGAAAACAGTCCTATATCTGACTTTGAAACCAGTTTCTTGGGTTAGTTCCCACCTTTGTGTATACCAAACAACAACCCCCCCAACTTTGCCCTCCTCCACCCATCCCCACAGACTTGTACCCTAATGCCCTTAACTTGTCCCTAATCCAGTAAACAAAGCCTCAGTAACATATAAACATGATTTATGAAAACAAATCTTTCTCCAAATCTGCCTGGAAAAGCAGCATCACAGAGCTGTAAGAAAAGATGAAAGACTATGCTTAGCAGGACCTACATCTTCACAAGGAAGGATGCAACTTGGGTCTCTGCCAGCCTCTATCTCAGAGTTTGTGCCCCAGATTGATGATAAAACTAAAGGCCAGTCTGTACCCAGTGCTTCCTGTGCGAAGTGCTTCCCATTGACTGGTTCTCACTGATGTCCACAACCATCCAGGGGCATGGGGAACTACTTCATCTGTATGTTATGGGTGAGGAGACAGAGATTTAGAAAGGCTTAGTAACTTACACTAGCTCACAGAACTAGTGCCCGGAAGAGCTGGGACATGGGCAGCACAAGTGGAGAGAAAAATGTTGACTTGGGTCCCTAAGAGCCACATAGATGGACAGATATAGACAAAGATTTAGAAAGACAAAATCAAACCTGGGCCTGATTTGTTTAATTAGGGTGTCTCCATTGATCTAGTTGTTTGGATTGTTGTTAGTTCTCCACTGTACTGTGTCCTGTGTAGGTACCACCTGTTCACCAGATGGTGACGTGGAACCTGGCATACACCACACAAGATCAATGAGAACAACCGGGAAACTTTTGGGGTAAGGAGAGGAGGGAGATGCAGAATCCCACTGAACCCCAGTAGGAGAGATTGTTCTGTGTGTAAGGCTGTAAAGGCCCTGGACCCACACATCTTCCCTACACAGGTCCCACACCACCCTGGGTAGAATATGGTTCCCTGCCTCTTGGCTCTGAGACTGGCTACATTTAGCCAATGGCATGTGGATAGAAATGACAGTGGACCAGTTTTGAGACTTGGCATTAAGAGGCCCACAGGTTTCTGTTGATCCTTGGATATCAGCATGAGGAGATCATGCCCCAGTTAACTCTCTGGGCCAACAAGATGAAAGATGAAAAGAGCCATGCCAGCCACCCCAGCAACCCCAACTCAGAGCAGAGCTGCCTAGTTAGGCTTATTCCAGAGCAGTCAAACCCCAGGTACACCCTCCTCATGGTTGATAGTACATAACTGTTGTTCAAGTCCATAAGCTTTGGAGTTGTGTGTTATGTAGCAATAGCTGACTAATAGATGCATAACTCGTTTATTCATTCTGAATCCCTGAAATAGTGTAGCTGCTCAGTAGTTGCCTGTTGTTTGAATTAATGGGTGCAGTTGCCTTTTTCTTTTAACCAACTCATCGTCATGTCTCACTAATAACTGGCATACACTGTGATATTCAACCACATGATTTTGGAGGACTAAAAATGAACTAGGCAAGACAACACTCTTTCTTGATATGGGTCACTAAGCATCTAAGGCCCTAGGACTCAGGGCCTGGGATCAGCAGTGCCCTCTGGCACTGCCAGGAGGCAGAGGATTCATCACACACCACGGTATGATGAAGCTACCTCCTTCATCTCCTACTGCATTCCAGTGGAATGAAATGAACCAGCCAATATGATGAAGTGTTGATCTGGATTCCATGCTGACTCTGGTTGCATGGCCACCTTTATCCTGGGGCATGTGAGTCTGGCCAGAGGTTGCTGGTGTGAAGTCAGATCCACCTTTCCTCCTAGTTTTTCAAAGGCAACTTTCCAGTACACCTGAGGGAACGCATGCCTTCCCAGGCTGGCCTAACACCGTTTCCCAAGAACAGCATTCTGGAAGGTGGACCATCAGGTGGAAGAAGTATTCTTCAGAGAGTTGCATTCCCATGGGAATGGTGACAGCTTGAGCTTGACGGGGAGTCCTGTTGTATTCCGAGGTGTGAAGGGAAGGCATGAACCGTGCATATGCTGTACCATACAGTTTTGCCTACTGCTGTTTGTAGCTTCATTGTAGCTGTGAATGCTCCTTTCCTCTCCTTTTCACCCTTGAAGATTCGCGAATATACAGGATTGGGCTGTGTGAGGCAGAGCATCCCCCGTGTGGTAGGCAGGGGACTACCCCCCGTGTGGCCCATTGTGGGTCTGACAGCTCTCCCCACTGGGGCCAATGGGCATGTGTTAGGGAATCTCAGAGCTTGTGGCTAAACAGTGTTCCCTCCCACAGACAGTCTTCCTACCATTGCAGTGTTGAGGTTTTTGGTTTCGTTAAGGTTTTTATGGGTACAGATTTTACAAAGGGAAAACAGGAATGAAGACTATCCAATCAGAGGCTGCATAAATTGAGACATGGATGGAGCTAAAGGAAACACAGATTGATGGCCCATGTGCATTCTCCACAATTTTAAGGCTGTGCCTAGGTGGATGTAAAAACTGTAGCCTAAAAGCTACGGATGTGCTTCCATCTTTGTCAGATGGGACAAGGGATCCTTTGACACTCTCTCCTGCCTGTGAGGGGGGAGAGAAAGACAGAAGGGGAGAGCAGGAGAGGGGAGGAGAATCTAAGAGAAGGAGGAGGAGGGAGAGCAGCGAGAGAAGGAGAAACTCTTGTCAAAATCTTTTTAGTGCACAAAACTAATTCTGTTCATTTTGGATTTGGTGAGCTGGATAATATTCTGTGCACGGCTCCTAAATGAATTATTAAATGTCAACTCAAGATGGCTTAACTAAAATATCCAATTTAATAACCAAAAGTATCTAAGGTAACAATAACAATTTTACAGGTAGAATGTAGAGTTGTCAAGTCAAACCATTATAGACAAGCTTTTGGGGTTTCCACATAATCTCCCTCTACATCTCATCTTCTGTCACTAAATACCCACTCTGGAGAGCATGTTCTGTTTCAATAAAGATCATCCCTCCAGTGCAACCTTTGCTATTCAGATGGAGCTAGCAAATCTTTTTTTTTCCCCTAAAATATAAAGCTAAACAAGATCTCAGTCACAACCACCAAATCTTTATTAATGCATTCCTTGTGCTACTTCTGAATATTAATAAAAATTAATAATTAATTTTGCCTTTGGCATTGCAAGATATACTAGTTTTAATTAGTGTACTGTACTCCTATACAATTAAAAAATAATTGATGTCCACGCTTGTTGGCGGTGTCTGTGATCTTCTTTTCTGTTGTTGTCAACAAATGCCTTAAAAAACAAGTTCAAGAATGTTGTGCTGTCTGCTTGATTTACACACCCAAAGTAACAGGCAAATCTTTTATGATGAAACAGAACAGTTTTCTGTTTAAATTATACACAAGTATATTAACTAGAAAGAGAAAATTAAAAGCTGATGGCTACAAGGAATAATGGAAAGTCTATAAAAATGTTTTATCTATCAACAAATTTGCCTGGAAAATATCAATGGTTGGCGCCATCTCTCAGCTGAAACATGGAGAGGCCATCTTGGATTTGTTATGTCAATTCCATCAAGCATTTAATTCTGATGTCCTCCTTAATCAGCTTTAGTTATTTAAATTCAGCATATCATGTTACTGTTCTACTACATCATTTTAATTGTGCCATGAACTACTTTATTATAGAATGCTAAAGTATCTCCCTGTGTCTCCCTTTTCCTCTTTCTTTCTTAACGATGCAGACTGGAGAACTCAAGATAGAATGCCCATGGGTAAAGGAGGGAAGTAGCTTCCTTCAAAAACATTTGTAAAAGGAATCTTGAACAGATATAAGACGGGTGTTGTTTTGGAAGGAAATAATGTAAATCCCATTGCACATGTGTTTCTTGGATTTATTTCTCAGAGCCAGAATTCTTATTTTTAAGAGATCTCCACTGCACAACCAGGAACACACTTATGATACCAAGAGGTGAGAGATACCCTAAGAGGAAGCCAACTTAGTAAAGCACAGGGCAAAGAAGAAAGGGGCAGTGCGAGGGCACCTGTCCTCTGACTCACTGGTTAGTGAGTACATTTTAAGGCAGAAGATCACAAATCGATGCAAATGATTCTTTTATCAGTTTAATGATCTTAATAGCAATCTTAAGTCAAAAAAATAAGCTATACCAAAGTATCTGTCTTAAAGAATGGAACTTTGGTTTATTTTCCAGAACAGCATCGCCTTCATGGAACTTACCACAATCTAAAATTATCTTGCTCATGCATCTGATTACTTGTTCATGATCCGTGTCTCTGAGCAGAATCTCAATGCCATGGAGGCAGGCACTCTATCATTTTATCCACAGCTGCGTTCATGGTGCCTAGCACAATGCCCAACATAGAGCTGACATTTAGCAAACATCTGCAGAATGAATTTATTAGTTCTGATTAAGAATACTTTTTTTTTTCTTCTTTGAGTCTTTTGAATTTTCTTTCTCCATGCCCAGCAAAAGGTGAATGGAAAAACAAGCTGCGGTATAACTGTATAATGGTCTATTACTCAGCAATAAAAAATAAACTACTAATACACACAATACCATGAATGAATCTCAAAACAATAGGCTGAGCAATATAAGCCAGTTACCAAAGCGTACACACTGCATGATTTAAGGCATATGGAGTTCTGGAGCAGGGAAAGCTAGTCTTTGGTGAGAGAAATCAGAACAAAGCATCAGTTGCCTCTGGAGGGGATTCGCTGGAAAGGGGTATCAGAGAATGTCCTGGAGTCCTGGAAATGTAGATCTTGATTGGGCTGGTAGTTGCAATAATGTATACACTTTGTCAAAACTCATCACACTGTACACTTAAAATCTGTGCATTTATGGTATGCAATTTTGCCTTAATTCTTAAAAATCTTAAGAGTATATATTTCCTTTTTCTATCTAGTCCATTGGCAAGTGAAGGAGGAAACTCAGAAAATGTATACAGTTGAGAGGCTCTGGAATTCTTTTCTGCATGTCACCACCTCTTTCCACAGGTTCCTAGAAGTGCTGCCAGGCAGCGGAGTTGACAGACATTACAGCCTCTCCCTCCTGCTGGTGCATTTTCTTATCTGGTTTCACTCTGACCTGGGGGCGTCACAACTTGCCTCTCTGGTCTAACGCCCAGGTAATGAAGGCAGGGGTTTCTCTGTCACAAGATTAGGTTTTGGATGCAGAAAAGTGCCCAGCTCCTCTGCCAGAAGCTGTGAATAACACTCTTAACAGTCCATGCAAATGTCTGCATGCCCAGCTGGTCTGCTGATCAATTTTTACTTCTCAAATTGGGTCAGTGAAAAAGGATGGAGCTTTCCATTCCTGCGATCTAAATGCTCAATGTGATCTAAATTCTATTAACACTGGGAAACCTGGAAATTCCAAGGCCAAGCCTCTGGCTTCACTGGGACCCTCCTTCAGAAAGGCCTGTTGACCTATTTTCTTTTTAGACTGTCTTTCTTTTAATTAAAAGGCCCAAATTTCCTGGGTGTTAATTGAGGATTAGCTGAGAATTAAGATGCTCTGCATCGCACAGAGAACAAGCAAGTGAACTGATGAACTATACCCCTCTTCTAATCAGAACATAACCACAACAGAAGGGTCTTCTTATCCAAGAAATCACCATGCAATGTCCTCAGTCTGTAAGAAGGACCAAGATTGGTGAAGGCTGCCAGACACCACGCCCTGGAGGGGGATGGGGGGGGGGATTTGGGTGCCTTTGAGTGTCCGGGGCTTCCTCTAAGAACTGCATCTTTCCCTCTTACTCCACTGAAAGGTCCTGTTGGTTTCATCCTGACTTTGTTTTCCTATTTTCATTGAGTTGTGGGTGATGAGTGTGCATTCAGGGCTTGCTTTGCATCTCTTCTTCAGTATTGTGGGTTGGCCTTTGGGGTACCCAGGGACTAATGGGTGTCTGAGCTGCACCTAGGGACCTGGGATCCCTGAAGTGAGTTCTTCACCTGACCTGAAGCTTTGGCTTGTCCAGAGCCATTTCTTGGACAAACTTCTGTTCGGTGTTCCTTGTGCTAGAACACATTTTTCTTTGGTGTTCCCAATCTAGGCCATGTCCAAGGGATGTCGAGGGGCACACAACACAATCTGTCAGGCAATGCCAGCACCTGAGCGTGCATGTGGGGACCACTAACCGAGGAAACAGGATGCTGTGTTGGACCAGAGGAAGAAGGTGCCTCAGGCAGCTGGGACAATCGGAGCGCATCTTGGAGGAGTGAAACTCAGGCTTCATCTTCAAGGAGGGAACAAGTTCAGATGAAGGAGGACACTCTGGGCTCAATAAGCAAAGGAATGTTGTCTGGTGAGAGACCAAGCCTGTTTTTGTTAAAAGCAGGATCTTTTCCTGAAATTCAGGCATTCCCACCTCAGTTCCACCAGCTTTGGGATAGCACATACCCACTGACCACGTATGGTCACCCAAGGGGGACAAAGAAACAAAGAGACAAGAGCTAGGGATGGCAATAACCACCACACAGATCAGGAAAGCATCAGGGGTGCTGGTTTGAAGCCTGGGTCTGCTGAAAATTTCCCCTCTCTGTGCCCCGCCTATAAAACAACGTCTATGGCGCTGGAATGAACGAGAATGTTAATGAAGCACTTGGCATGTAGTCCTTCAGTATGGGGGAGCTATTGTTAACATTTTTAACATTTTTGTTATTTAACATTTTTGTTGGTTTTTTGCCCTATTTGTTAACGTTATATTGTTATATAACATTATTGTTATATTTAACATTATTGTTGACATTTTTCTAGGTTGGAATCAAAAGTAATTACCCTAAATAATGGGCCACCAAAAAAGCATAAAAACAACAGAAAGTCACAGAATAGTGTAAGCTGGCCGCTCCAGTCCCTATGTACCTCTTCATGGCCCAGAAGAAGCCTGGCTCCCAGGTGAGCCCTTACATTGACCCTGAGCTTTACCTGCCCTTCGCGTGCTCACCGTTAGCTCCTGAGCTCGTTTCAGAAGCACCTTCCTCTAAAGAAGCTCATGCTTCAAAATGGATACTGAGGCAGAAGTCCCAGGTGCAATGGCCCTTCAGCCCGTGTTGCTTCTGGACCTACAGGGCCTAGGGCCCAGGGGACCTACAGGACTTCAGGACCTATAGGGACCTACAAGGCGTTTTCAGTCCAGAAGCATTTGGCTACACCGAGATTCCCAGCCTTTCTCTGCTCTTCATGCTCCTCTGTCCTCAACAGCGTAGTGGGCCAGCTGGTGTCTGTGAGTGCCTCTGTGTGTCCTCCAGGGGGCTCGGGGGATGAGAGGGGGCTTTTCCAGTAACAGCATCAGGGGCCCTGAGGCGCTCAGGCAGGCAGCAGTGACCACACACCATGCTAAATGTTTTCACATGGAGCCCTCCTTACTACCCTCCGAGGTAGAGCTTCTTAACAATTATTTGTGTGACCATTTGCTTCACACCACGCACACCCCCTCCCCATATTAAACTGTCAGCTCTGGGATGTCAGGAGCTGGGTGAGCCTCAGTCCTTACTGCGCCCTTGGCTCTGGCCCAGTGCCTGGCCTACAGCTACTGCTCAATAACTAACTATTAATTAGAAAAATAAATAGTCTCATTTAATAGGTATGAATGAACGTCAAGTCTTCTCTTGAGTCCAAAGCCAAGTATAGCTATCATGCCCCAGGGCCTCGAAGCACTCTCGGATTCCTGTCCCCAACCCTCTGTCTCCCAGCAAAGCTAAGGGTCCTCCCTCCCTCTGGATCCTTCATCTTCTTGTGCATATCTCAGCTGCCACGCTTCCCACGTTGAACTGTTGTTCACACAGGCATCTGTTCCCTCCACTGGATCCTGGAGCGCCAGAGGACAGTGGGTGGCACTAGCCACCAACAGGGAGTGCTTGTATAAAGTCAGGCTTGTCATTCTCCAGCCCTGCCTCCTAACAGAGTTGACCTACGAGTGGGCTCCAATCCTGATTTGCTACCATGATCACGAAGGACCTGCATTATGTTTGCCAAACTGTTTCCTAATGGTGCCCTTTGAGAAAGCAGCCAGGTGTCCATCATTCTAAAGGACTCGCTCTGTCACCACTGCAGAGACAACCCCCAGGTGTCGGGGACAGAGGCCTGGCGGGGCGGCTCATGTTGAGGCTAGTGCACACCGTGCCTCTCTGTGGCCAGTACAGGGAGAGGTCACAATGAGGGCTTGTGGGCTGGCCCAAAGGGGGTTGGATATTGCATGTGCCTGACTTTTTGTGTACCCGGCCAATGTGGCAGGTCTAACTACACAAATGGAAGTTTTATGATGATAAGATCAGTTGTAACTGAGATATTTATGTGACAAGCTGACAGATATAAAACTACAAAACTTGCTTTTATGCCTCTCATCCTTTCAAAGGAAAAAAAATAAATACTGAGATGATGGGTCACTTTGAAGAGAATTTATGATCTAAATTACCTAATACCTGGTGAACTTCTAATATGTGAGATGAAGTCTCTCTATGCTTTTATAAAAGACAAACTTCATTTCCCAAGATTGCAGCAAATTGATGCTTCCTGAAGACGAATACGAGGATGACGCCTTCCCCTGCCCGAGAAAGATCCCGACTCTGCCAGGAGGAAGGGGTATCGAGGTGGCTGTAGGGCACAAATATCTCCAACCCATCCAGGAGAGCCTAAATGCTGAACTGAGTGTCCACAGGACATCAAACTGGAAAAGAGCACAGTCTTCACGACAAGTCTTGTGGATAATGGGACAGTGGCCACTGCCAACATCCTTCCTTCAGTCCAGGTGACAACTGAGAACGCAGCATCTCACCTGGAAGTCTGGGGTCAGCCTCCTCTCCACACCTGGCCAGTGCCACTTTTCCTGCCCCAGTGGGTGTGAAAGTTGGTGCCAAGCCAATGCTGGTGGTGTCTGCAGTGAAACATTAGAAGCTTGACAACTTGACCTTTTTTATTGGCTCAGGTGCCGCTCGTTACCCACTTCCAGAGCACAACCAAGCCCTGGGGCCATGAACATGTTTTGTGGGCCAGCCACTCTGCAGGCCTGGCTTTTGTTCACACTCCCACCTGCTCTGCAAGTGAGTGCATTGTTATCCTCCACTGCAGAGGAGAAACCAGAGACCCAGGAGAGAGGGAGTGAGCCCCCACCCCTGTCCATCAGTGGTTTGGAAGGCTCGGTGAAGCCGCACACATGGAGTCTTGACCAGGGGGCTTGGATAAATATCTCCTTCTCACCTTCTTGCTCAAGGTTGCAGGGTCATGGTGGCGCTGGTGTTTAAAACCCAGCTTCCCTGTGTCCAAAAGACCCTGGGGAATAGGAGATTCAGGACAGACAAAGCAGCAAAAGTGTATTTCTCTTTCTGTGGTTGTTCCCTTACAATGATGTCGCTTCTGGGGAACCCTGGAAGGTCAGAGTTGGGTGGGCTCATTTCTAAATAGAGAGATGGGATTCCAGGGAGGAGAGGGCTGAGGCAGTCAGTGGGGGACTATAAGCCTGGTTCCTTGGGACCCCAGGCCAAAGCCTTTTCACTGTGTTCTTCCTGCCTCCTCTCTGCTTCCCCAGCACCCAGCCCCTCCCAGCATGCTCTCGCAGTCTGATTACTGCGGGGGTAGTCGCAGGGCACCGACATTTCCTCGAAATGTGTCGTATCTCAGGGGAAAGCGTGGAAGGTGAGTGTGGATGCGTGTGCAAGTCTGTGTGTGTGTGCACGTGAATGTGCTATCAAACCCAAATTAAACTCTTTTACTGCATTTTAGCAGATCGATCTTCTGTGCACTCTTCAGCATTGTCTCATTTAAATAAAACTTCTATTTGTAACAATCCTATAAATAGAAGTCCTTATTGATCAGGGCCGCATGGGCAAGCTGCACTTTGGTTATCGCTGAAGCCTGACTGGTTAATGTGAGGGCCACCCTTCATTATGCGGCAAGACACAATGCAAGACCTGCCATTCAGGGCTCTAGACACAGTGTGCTGAGCCCCAGCAAGCAAGTTCAGCGGGGCTGCTCTCAGGATTACAATTTACTCTTGATTTGCCATTTCACAACCCCAAAAACCTCCACGAGAAGGATGGAAACTCCCTGGTCCCGGCCATGTCTGATACGTTGGTCTTTCACCAGGGCAGTGAAGGTGTTAGTCCCAGAGCACCACAAAAGCTGGATTGTTTTATCCTTGGAGGTCAAGCCAGGGAGAGGTAGTGGGCCAATGGTTGTGCTTCACCTGCTGGAGATGTTGGATCAACTGCCCTGAATCATCAGTATCACTAGCACCTACTAAATAGTCACGGTGCCCAGGCCCATCACTTTCAGCCATCAACTGCTCCCTCCTCTCTCCACCCCCAATCACCTGTTACATCTTCACCCTTCCTGAAGTATTTTCATCTACTTCACGCGCACTTGGGAGGCAACAGAGGTGGAGGGCAGCTCTGTCTGCCATCTGGCATCAGAAACTCTAGGATGCAACTGTGGAAAGGCTCAGGCCTCACCGCGTGCTACAAGGAAATCAGAAGATGATCATACCTAGGAGGAGCCATGCTTGCATTTCCACACTCAGGTCATCCTGACAACGTTCCCACAGTCCCTGGCTTCCAGGGGCCAATGCACCCCACGTCCAGGCAACAAGCTGTCTTTGGAGTTCATGTCCACATGGACATGAGCCCAAGAAAGATGAGAAAGTGCTCCCTTGACCTATCTGACTGTTCCCCATGTCCTGTCTCCAGGGGAATGGCCCTGTTCCCCCGACCAACACAAAAACCACCTCAGAATATAATAGTGTACTTCCGCAAGCCAGGATTATCATGTTATAAAGCACATAATGGATAGGGCACCAACTATATAATGTAGCTGGACTGAATTCATTAAGCTTCATCCGTCCCTCCTTTGGTATTTCCTACAGGCCCAAGATGAAGTTCATGCTTCCATGCCCCTCCTACAGGCCTGGCTCCTGACTGTCTGTGAGCCTAAACACACACACACACACACACACACACACACACACACACACACACACACGTATGCATACACGTGGCCCCAAGCATCCGTTTATACACACACAAATGGCCATAGCAGAAGCACCATTTTACATGCACTTTGCCATCCAACACCAAATCAAAAAAACAAAAAAACAAAAAATAAGCATCACCACACTTCTCTCCAAGACATCAATGAAGCCTGTAAAAAATAATCTGTCTGAACACTCAACCTAAAACATAGGCATTGCCGGGTTTCTCCAGGAACGAAGGGTAAAACTTGAGTAGGTACTTGTTCTATATCCAAGTAATTAGCAGGTTCATACAGGTAGGTGTTTGTCCCAGGAAAAAGAAACTGTATCAAAGGCATAATCACATCTCCTTTGGAGCTATTTGCTATTTGCAGGCAGAGATGATGGTTTTCCAGTTTCCCCCAGTTCCATGGAAGTTGCAAATCTCACTGGGTGCAAGTTTGGGCCAGGATCATTGGCACTGAAGGCACTATGCCGACAGGACCCCTAAGCTCTCATTGAGGCACACAGCGCTCTCCTCGTTAAGAGTGTTGCTGAACCTGCTTATCTGTTACGCTGTAATACAGGTCTTCATAAAGTCTTCTTTACTGTTAAATTTTAATAACTTGGGTTATAAGTAGGATAGAAACAGTATCTAAGTGGCATTTAAAAGCGAATCTATTAAATTTTAGGGTACATGGTTGAAGACATTACCATTTAGATCCTGTTGGGGGAAATGGCCACCATATGAGAGAATGAGAATTGTGTACTTTGGAAAACACAATCCAAGTCTAATATCATGTGTGAGAAGAAATTCTCTGCTCATTACCAGGAAGATTGTTTTTATCCTCCCCATAACTAAAGTTATTAAAGTTTGAGAACTGTAAAATGCCTGATGAGAAACTGCAGAATAGATGATAACACCTAGGATCTGGACTGGGTTTTGCTGATGATAAACCGTATGTCTCTATTGTGAGGTAGTGCTGTGGTCCACACGGCAGCCCCCTCGTGAGTGTGAAATCATGAAATGGTTGAATAGTAAGTGGGTAACCATGGTAACCATGATGCCGTCCAAGGGAGGAAAGCATTCCTGGTCAGATTCAAGGGAGGATTTGATAGTTCAGCCAAAGTCAGAGAAGTTTGACCCGCCTTCCTACACTTGCCTGAGACCATCTTCTGCCCGTATCCTCTGTGCAGTGGAGACCAGGATGTCCCAGTGAGGACAGAAGCAGTGGCAGCATCGCACATGTGAGGGAAGACAGGGGAGGTACAAGTGGCTGACTGCAGGCACACGGCCAGCTGGGGGACAGGTGCGTCCCCACGGACCACCCCAGCCACACAGCTCATGAGAGTTCAGTAGGAACTCTGGGCATCTGCAAACAGAGACCGAAAGGTCAATATGAGTAGCCAAGGACGGGTTGGCTCTCCACTTCTTTAGCGGTGGGTGTTGGAGTTATTAATCGAGCCCTCGGTGCAAAGCCAGGCTGTGTTGCCTCAGGTGCAACTTGGTCGGACTGCAAGCTAAATGGTCTTCACTCCGTTACATGGGATGGGTCACTTTCTACTGAGACATTCATTGTCCTCTAAAAGCTCCACTTTAAAGAACCTCCCAGACATTGCTGTATATCAGTGGTTAGACTCACCTGGGGAGCATCTTAAAAATATTGATGGCTAAGAACCACACTCAGAGATTCTCATTTACTCGTTTGGAGTGAGGCTTGGACATTTGTATGTTGTACAGGATCCCAAGGCTATGCCAAGGAGCTTAGGTGGAGAACCATGAACTTGGAGCAGCAGTTCTCAATCTTGCTACACACTGGACCCACCAGGGAGCTTTGAAATTCTCAGTGCCCTGTCCTACCCCCAGGAATTCTGATGATTGTTCTGGAGGTGTGGCCTGGCTGTTGGGATCCTTCAGGCTCCCAGGAAAGTCTAAGGTGCAGTCACAACTGAGAACCACTCAGCCTTGGAGGATGGTTCCTGAGCCAGTCTCAGCAGGTGGGAAAGAAAACAAAGAGTGCTTCAGATGTGTCTCTTGATGATGCCCAGAGGTGTGCTGCAGTTGCAGAGAGGGAATATCAGCTAGTTGAAAGTGGCAGCTGGACCTAAGAATCTCTCAGAGTTCCTGCATACCCCAGCCTGGTTCAGAGAGAGGGAGAATTGTTTCCCACGCATGCAGGAAGAGTATAAAAGTGCCAAGTGGACTTATATTTTCCTACTGTATTTCCTCAAGTCCCAGAGTAAAGACATGGAGCACCCACATGCTAACTGAATCCCCAGTGGGCACAGGAGCCGAGAGAGGGCTGGCATCCTAGTGGAAGAATGATGGTGTTAAGGTTGGAAAGGTATATTGGGACCAGGTGTGAAGGGTCCTGGGTACCAGGTAGAGGGATCCAGCTGTCTTGCTATAGGCAATGGGTATCTCTGAAGGGTTGGGGGTACAGGTGGGGAGGACGTAAGCACCTGACTTTAGGAGATTTGCAGGATGTGATTTAAGGAGACAGTAGAATAGAGAGAGGCTGGCTAGGAGCAGTGGTAACCCTTCAAGAAGAGGAGAAGTTTGCTATCTTTCTCTCTTATAAAAACCAAGAACATCCTCTCAGAATTCTTTCAGGGTCTATGATCTCTCACAGGTCTCTCTTGGTATGAATGATACAAATGTGCTCAGATAAAGGGGTTGCAAACTAGGCTGTAGAGAAGGCATCAGTGAATGGTGGGTCCTACCGCAAACTGTAGAATACATGTGGTGAGAGGTATTCCAATTCAGAAATATGAGAACACTGTGTTGGCCATATGCTATATCTCTCTGGGTGTTGTTTGCACTCTAACTTAGAATGTAGGTGCTGGATTGAGTGACCACAATTCTCTTGCAGTCCCTCCTTATCCTTAATAGGAGGCACCATCCTCCCATTCTTTGGTTCCTTCCCATCTTATTCTCTGCACTCTTCACCGTGCAGAGGGGCTGTGTGAAAAACCTGCATGAGGTGATTGTGCATGGATGGGGTTAAGTGCCAGGAGAGGCTTAGGATCTCATGGGTGGCTAATACCCTCCATGTGCTGATGGCTGTGGGTGGTCTGGGCACCAGCCAGCTCAGGATCAGCCTGGTGAGACTGCTCCATGTTCTACCCCCAGCAGAAAGTGCAGGCACCCATCACTACCAACCTCTCCACAGTCCCCTCTCTACTCTGTTACAAGCATGCAATTACCCACAGCTCCATGCCTGAGAGGGAGTGGGGAAGGAAAATGGCTCTATTAGCAAAGTATTGAAGATTGACTTGCATCACTTTCCTTTAATTATGTAAGAATGTTGTACAAATCATTAGGTAAAAATTTGATGTAACTCTTCTTTCAATTAAACACAATGATGGAAGCAAAGTCTGTATTAGTGTGCAAATTCCCCCGGAGAGCATCCTCTCTGCAGACTGGAATGTCTATTAGCTTCCTGCCAAAATAAAGGTCACCAGACAGGAGCCCCGCCCCCCCCCAACTCTCACTTCCTTGAACATGCAGTGTAATCAGGCAAGATGTGTCACACTCGGGAAACCAATGGTGCAATTATATTGAATAGGCCCAGAGCATTGCAACCTGGTCCCCTACTTTGCCAAGGTGCTGAGAATGTCGTAGAGCCTGGGACCTGGCTCAGGAGACAGATGTCTGATTAAAACGACTCCCATTCATGGAGTTCATCCTTCCTATTGTCCTGATTTAAGGAAAAGACAAATAATCCCAGTGCCTCATCTGAAGCACCCTGAGTACCAGAAGCTTCCTGTGGATGGTGTAATCTGCAGAAGAATACATAGAGAGTATGAATCTCGATCCACTAACTCATGTGTGCAAGAATGCCATCTTCATTTTTCTACAAATGAATGTCTAATTTCAGTTTTTATTTTGCTATATGGCAAATTAATCTCAGATAATTCAAAGCTTGGGGGATTGAATTATCTGGGATTGGCCTAAATTCCAGAAAATTATACAGAGAGAAGTGCTTAAGGGAAGCAAAGGTCTAGTCTTTGGTCTTCACTCCATGTTGCTATCCACCAAATAGACATAGTCCTGACTGATCCTTGGTTACCAATCTAGGCTGGTCACAGCTCATAGCATCTAGCTCATGTGCACAGGAAATAGGATCCAGGGCATGTTGAAAGATGTCTTAACTTAGCCAGCCCAGCACCTACTGTCCTTACTTCTAGTAACACCTCATTGATTTTCATGTCAGGTGATTTGGATGGAACTGAACCCACCACATTCCAGCTCTAGGAGGGAAGATATGACTTCATTAACCTCCCCATTTCACTACCCTGGCCAACCTGATCGGTTCAGAGAAGAACCCTTCAGAATTGTCCACTGAGGGTCTTTTGCTGGAAAATTGGCTGGAATTGCTGAGGGAGAAGCACTATGTTCTGGGGAGTTTACAAAGCTGGAAGGCTGGAGCTGGGAATTGCTGGGGGATGAAGCCCCACCTTGGGCACCCTGCTCAGTGGGGAGTCTGCTTCTCCCTCTCCGTCTGCCCTTCCCCCCACTCATGCATGCGCGCTCTCTCTCTCTCTCAAATAAATAAATAAAATCTTTAAAAAAATTAAAAAAATAAGAATAAAGCAAAAGGGCCAATCTAAGTTAAATCTCATCCAGCTCAAAAACACCACATGTTCACAATCTTCACTGAAGAAATGACATCACTTAAAATTGTTTTTTTCATTATTTGCTTGGATGAAAATGAAAATCTCTCTGCCTGTGTAAGACCTGCCTGGGTATTCTGATGGATCTGGACCTCTGCATCACTCTTCCATAGCCCCCTCTGCAGCCCGCTCCACTGTTCTGTTAATACCAGCCCAGGAGATGGGCCAGAGATTCAGAGTCATTTGCTTCCACCATCTTGTAGGGCTGACCCGGGAAAAGGAGGAGGCTGATCTTGGGAGAATAATGCCAAGCTACTGAACTCTCTTAGGAAGTGTTTCTTCCTCAGCTGTCTGGGTAGAGAAGCTTTCTTAAAGAATGTTTTCATACAAAATTTCTAAAATGCTGAAAATACAATAAGATTAACGGCCCCTGGAGGCTATGGCTTAAATATTTTATCTTCTTAGATATCAGTTACACTGCACTTTCCTCCAAGGATCTAAAGTCTTTTAAATATAGCATCTAATTAATCCTCCTGTCATCTGTGGATGGAGCAACATCATTACCCCGATTTCACAGGTGAAGACACAGAAACTATGGGACGGGTATGACCAGTAGAAACAGCCCAATTCCCATCAGTGGAGACCCCAGCCACACCAGTCGTGGACTGCCCAATGGAGGCATGCTCTGCAGTATCCATTCAAATGATGGTACTTCTGGCCCACACACTGCATGGCATTCAGACTACAGCAGTCACCAAAAAGATGTTGAGGAGGATTGGGGACATCTGTGCCCCAGATGCACAGACAAGGTCTCAGAAGGTGAGTGACTCACCTCACCAAGAGGTGGCAAATTCAGGATCCAGAGCTCCCGATCTTTGTATCTTCACAAAAGACAAGACAATGCTTCAAAAACAACCCCATTGGACTAAAATGGTGTTTTTCCCCCCCAAATAATGAGAAAATAATGCAGATTACCATTAGCTTCTGTTTACTGTGAGCCTCCCACATACAAGGCAACATAACATTCAGTGGCCACACACAATCTCTGACCCCCAGCCCTGAAATGTACATGTCACCATCTCACTTTATTGAGGCAGAGACAGAGCCTCCATGAGCTTAAACTGGTTCCAACCAGAGAGCCGGTGATGGCAGGACTGGGATTCTCTCCATGACTATTGTCCTACTGCTCTCGTGTTTCATTTTCTAATCATTTGGATGGCTTAGATCCAGCATTAAGCAATATGGCCCATCACTTCTGGTAACTTGTGCCAGAAACACACAGAAGACGGAAGCTCAGGAAGGAGACCCTTCCGCTGATGACAAGGACTTCATTGTAGCCATCCCGTTGCCACTGCAGGTGGGAGACAGGGTTTTAAGAGATAGTAGTTTAATGTCAGAAATGACCCAAAGTAATCCTTCAAAGAATGGCAGTGCTGTCATTGTCAAAACTCAAAATTGTTCAGTCTTAAAACCTCTGGTCCTGCCTCCTTTCTGAATCCAGAGCACCAACCCGAGAGCCAAGGCCCAAAAGATGTCCCCAAACATCACATCCAAAAGATTCTCACTTTTGGCTTACATGACAGTGCTTCTAGTGAGAGAAATATAATGGAGATGAAGGGGAGGAGAGAGATTAGAAGAGAAAAAGAGATAGGCATGAGGGAGAAGGCTATATAGATAGATCAATGATGGATGGATGGATGGATGGATGGATGGATGGATGGATGGATAAATAATGGATGGATGGGTGGATGGATGGATGGATGGATGGATAAATAATGGATGGATGGGTGGATGGATGGATAAATTAATAGGTAGATAGATGATAGATAGATAATAGATCAATAGATAATAGATGATAGATAAGAAATGAACAAAAGAATGAGAAAGAGAGAGGAAGGAAGGAAGGAAGGAAGAAAAAGAACATGGGTGAGCTTATGTCACAGAAAGAGCAGGAGCAACAAAGACAGAAATTAAAGCCACCAAGCAGTGGCAGGAGGCATAGAGAGAGAGGGAGAGATGCAGAAAGGGGTGCCGGGGAGAAAGAACAGGAGAAGGGGGACACTGGAAGAGAAAACCCATCACAGAGACAGGAGCCTGTGACCCAAGTTGTAAAATGACAAGGATCGAGTGAGCAGTTTTTAATACAGATAATATTGTCCGTGTAGTCTATAAATATAAAATTAAATGCTGACCTCTCTGGTCCATGTCAAAAGTCCAAGCCAGTGTCAGCACATATTGTTTTTATTTGTTTCAAGAGAAAATAGATCAACAACATTAACCTCCCAATGAACAGAGAATTGAATGAATTAAAAAGCAGAGCCATAAATCGGGCAGGTTTTATTGGCACCGTGATAAACATGCCCCAGGCTTCTTGGGGAGTGGGGTCTGGGATATTCGCAATACCCCGCAGCCTCTTCGCCACCAAGAGAGGAAAAGAGATATTAAGGCCGGGGCCCTGTTCTCCCACCTCCACCACCACTATCCATCACCATATGACAAAGGCTCCAGTACACGTTTCGAGAAATATTGGAAAGGAGGAGAACCCAGGAACAGGGCAATTTGGAGAGGCCCTCAGGGATTGGGGGTGCCCAGTGGCCCACCAGCCAGCTGCATTTGACAGAGGAGCTGTCAGGGGAAAGTGGAGTCGTGCCTGGGACTTTCAGGACACACCTGGAAGGCGGGGGCCTCCATCCCGGGTGCTCAGGCCAGCTCCCCACACACTACCCCGGCTCCGGCTCTCTGCAGGCCAGCTGCTTATTCCCTGCAAGAGCTGCTTGCCAACCAGGGAGATGCGTTTTTATTTCCAGCTCAGGAATTCACACCATAACACGGGCAGTTGCTAAATAAAGCACCCTTCCTTTGACAGAACCAGTTTCATGTGAACCTTTAGCACCGACTTCATGATGAATCCGAACAATTCTTAATTGTAGAGCTGAACTGAGCTCAGGCGCGTGCTGATGGGAGATGGAATGCTCAAGGGGGCCACACGCCCAGCCTTGCTGGTTTGGCCCCAGGAAGCCACGTGCAGAATTCCCAGAGGCTCAGAGCTTCCCGCTGTCCCTTCCCCTCTTCTTTTATTAACTTTCTCTCTCAAGGCTCTAATTCTGGATGTTGAGAGGCAGGCAGAGTGGAGATGGAATAAATTCTCTAACATCTCTGCTAGACTTTTCGATAATCCCTTAGCCGCCGCCACCAGTTGAAAAGAGGAGGACCCCTTGATTTGGGGAGAAGAATCTTCTAGGAAGGAAGGACATAAAAGGCAACATAAATCGGACTGAAAATAGCTTTCATTTATAAAAGAAAGAAATGTTATATATTTATAAACCAATGGTAAACAAATTGACTAGATCATTAAACTCAAAAATAATTACCCTTTGGAGCAAATTTACAAAGCAATAAGGATTCTTCAGCTCTTACAGTATTTTCAGATAAGGGATTATTTTACAAAGCTATCATGTGCTATTCAATTTCTATTGATTTCGTCACTGATTCTTAAAGTCTGTCACCGATGGTGACGAAACTCAGTCAGATGGACCTCGGAGCATGGATGGAAGTTTTTTGAACCAGTTAAGATTACAGAAACTTAACAAGATCAGAGAACGTCCTCTCTGACCGCGGGAAGGTATGCGAGTATATGCTTTGGCACTTTGTTCTCAGCCTCTCCTGTTAAGGTTTTGTCTTTTATCATAAAAACAATAAGAATAACGGCCAGCACAGTGGGCTTCACTTATATAAATTCATTTTGTTTCCACAACACCCCAGTCAGGCAAAGTACCAGTGGTGTGTCCAGGAAACTGAGATACAGAGAGACCGGACACTTGCCCAAGGGGAACTGATAAATGGTAGAGACAGGGTCCCAGCCCAGGTAGTCAATGGAGTCTCTGTTCTTGGTCACTCTATCATACTCCTGTTTCTCTCCAGGCACTGCCTGGTGGCAGGCCAAGCCTCACATCATGTCATCTCAAAGGCACATTGGGTCTCAAAGAGATGTGTGGACCCCCCATGTTCACAGCAGCATTATTCACAATATTCAAGATATGGAAACAACCAAAGTGTCTGTCAACAGATGAAAGGATTAAAAAATACGAGGAAAAAAATATATATATATCTGGAGGACATTATGCTAAGTGAAATAAGCCAGACAGAGAAAGACAAATACAGTGTGGTATCATTTATATGTGAAATCTTTATTTTTTTTAAATTGCTCCATCTTTTTATTTTTATTTTTTTAAGATTTTATTTATTTATTTGAGAGAGAATGAAAGTGAGAGAGATTACAGAGGGAGAGGGAGAAGCAGACTCACCACTGAGCAGGGAGCCTGACGTGGGGCTCAATCCCAGGACCCGAGATCATGACCTGAGCTGAAGGGAGACCCTTAACAACTGAGCCACCCAGACACCCCATATGTGAAATCTCAAAACAACAACAACAAGAACAACAAAAACTTGAACTCATAGAAACAGAGTGGAATGATGGCTGGCAGGGCCTGGGGGGTGGGAAATGGGGAGATGCTGGTCAAGGGTACAAACATTCAGTTATAAGATGAATAAGATCTGGGGATATAACATACAGTGTGGTGACTATAATTAATAACACTGTGCTATGTACTTGAAATTTTCTAAGAGAGTAGGTCTTAAGTGTTTTCACCACACACACACACACACACACATACACACACATGCATATGCACGTGTGCGCGCACACACACACACAAAGAACTATGGGAGGTGGTGGATATGTTAATTAACTTGATTGTGGTAATCATTTCACAATGTATACATATACCAAATTGTCTCGTTTGTACAGTTTAAATATACATAATTTTACTTGTCTATTATACTACAATAAAGCTGGGAGGAAAAAGGCCACATTTGTCCTTCACAGTTCACGCATGGTGTGGATCTCTTAGGCCTGCCTGAACAAGACTACAGTATGGTTTGTGTGGGCCATTGGAGCTTGGCTGACGCTGAGCACCCAAGACCCCAGTCCCTTGAGAACCACCCCCCAGTATCTCTGGGTAAGATTTCAAGGGAGCTTACATACTTGTCAGATCATAAGGTAGCCCCCATCCACACCTCCACAGTGGCCCTGGGGTCAGAGCAGTGCCAGACTCCGGGGACAATGGGAGAAGTCCCCACTCCCCAGCTTACTCTTCAGTGTTCCTCAGTAGGCTGGGCTTCTCCCCGCAGCCTCACTGCCTCAGGGCGGGGGGCGGAGAAGAAGAACACCACTCTGTCCCAAGGACCCTCTCCTTGGGGTTCCCAGCATGCACCTGAGTCAGGCACGTTCCTATAAATCTGCCCATCCGTTTATCAGACTTGCTCAAGCATGGGCAACATCTACTGTTGACACATAAAGCAGGCTTATACAAGTAAACATAATTTTTATTTTAATATCACCACAAAACAATTGCAAATCTCAATGATCTGATTTCTCTACTTCCACTGGTTCAGCTGATCAAGATATGTTGGAGAGCTTGGCTCTGGTCAACTGGGCAGAACGTACCACCCACCATGGCCCAGGGCTTTTAAGGCTAGCCGCCAACCCATCTGTTGCTGTGAGATCTAGGGAAAGTTGCTCTTCTGTGAGCCGGTTTCCTCTTCTATAAAAATGGGAATTCCTAAAGCACCAGCCTCATAAGGCCTTCCTACGCGAAGCAACAGGCCAAGGACCTGGCACAGAGAAGATGCTCCATAAAAGTCATGAAGAAGGAGACAAGATCAGGGACCACAATTTAGGTCATACTGGAGCCCTTTGCAGGGGTCAGGATGAACAAACCCACATGACTGGCAGCTTCCTACGGCCCCATACTCCCTTAGGTGGTCGGTGGTCCACTTTTTGAGAAACAACTCTGAGAGTTGGCTCTTGCCCACAAGCTGTGAAATGTGATTATCAGGGCTTCTCCTCTTGAGAAGAATTCAGTTCTCGTTCTACCAGGTCCTGTAAGCTCATAACCTTCCAAGGACATGGCTAGCTAGTGGCAAATGTCTTCAGTGTGCCACATCCCTTCCAAGCATGAGCACAGATACATAGTCAGGGCTCCAAAGCTCGAAAAATTCACCCTTGTCTGACCCGATGCCCACACCATCTCCTCACCTTGAAGGATGCCTTTTGATGAGGGCTCAGAAATGTCCAATATGAAAAAAAAGAATGGTGATCTGGACACACACCATGTTGGACCCCAAGCAACACTCATTCCATCCCAGCTAATAGATCTAGAAATAATTTCTGTTCATTTCCCTGCCTCTTAGAGAGAGACATTTCTACTTCAGATAATGTATGGCCAAGCTACATGCCAATGGATGGTCTCAGACCTTCAAGATCCGGGTTTGTTTGTCAGGGAAATGCAAGTAATTTTCTTTGGGGGTAAATGTTGAAAAGAATTTCAGAAAAGTGGCTGTACCGGCACAAACCTACTCAACTTCCCAGGCTGTGAGTGCCCCTGCGTCTGTTGGTATAGAAGATTTTCCATTTAGGAAGCAGAGATCTCATCTTGTCTATGGCGATTTGGATGGATTGGTGAGTCGACAGTGATAGGTTAATTAATTCAGGTGGTGTAGACACTCCAACTGGGTAATTCAAGATGAAAAGATGGAGTTCAGCACGTGTGAGAAATAAAAGTATTAATCTCCTTTATCACTCTGTTTTATATAGAACTTTTATTAACATGTGCTAGAGAAGGAGGGGCAGAGGATAAAACATCCACATGTCAGCCACTTTCTAAGGGAGACTGGCAGGGGGCTGGTCCATAGATCTTCAGAGAATGATGTTGAGTTATTACCCACCATTAGGCGGGAGTGTTCATTTCTCATTTGTCTGGGATAGAAAAGCTCCTTCCATAATATTGAGAGCTAATAGCTCCACAAAGAGTAGAGTTTTGGTTCCTAAATTACCAGGGTTGGCTAGGTACCAAGCTGAAACTCAAGTAACTTTCCATTTCTCACCTCCCACTTGAGTGCAAGCCCTGCCATACCCACATCAGACGTCCTTGGGGAGGAAGGGGGAAACAGCCAGAAATCCGAGCAGCTGAGAAATATCCTCTAGCCCTCAAATGGATCTATTTTGCTGAATTTTAAGGTTTGATCCAGAGGCTTGACCTCATGTGAATTCAGCCTAACATTTTCATCCGAAATGTTAACAACCAACATCCAAACTAACAAAAGGTTTCATGCCCCCAACGGAAGGGGCTCATTTTGAAACTGATCATTTCCCTCCGACTCTGAAGGGGGCTGAGGCAGATGCATTTTTTGCGGGCCTGTGGACATCTGTCTTCTTCTTGGCTTTGTGGGCATCCAACACCCCCATCAGTGGGGGCAAGTCTCCTAAAGGCAGACAGGAGGTGACCAGTTCAGGTATTGATCAATTCTTACTCACATACAACCTTTCACCTCTCTCGGAGCATGATGTCCACAGCCAACATCTGATACTCATATGTGGAAATAAACTGGAATATAAAAAAATCTGCATCCATGACAACATGGGCTATGATCTCATTTGATGCCCCACACCAAGCAGAGGGCAGCTCCCAACGAGCCAGAAGGATTGTATGCAGGGGATGCTGGAGCAACACAGCCTGCTGGACAATCAGACAGACAGGAGGCTTTGTCACCTAAGCTATCCAGGATTGGCAACATTGGAGGGAGCCTTGGCCATAAAGGTGATCACCATTTGCTAAGTGTGTCCAAGCACCTCACTATGGGCTCTGCACATACCTTCCTACATGATCTCCTGGTTGTGCAGGTGACATGGGACCAGGGGCCCATAACCAATGGCTCAGGCGGAGCCCCTCCTGGGAACCAGACCTCCATGTTGGGAAAGAGCACTACACAACCTCAAAGCACCTTCTTATTTCATGCTACAATTCCTCCATGCAGCAGGCCTGAGAAGCTTGCAGGAAAGGATCAACACATTTCTGATGACCAAGTGGAGGTCCAGAGGTTATGTCACCCACTTAAGCCCTCACCAAGATACCCACAGTGTTTTAGACTTTGCACATAGCCAAAAAGTGAAGAAATGGCAAGTGTGGTTGATAAATTATGGCATATTTTAAATATTTACTTTTTACAAGTTAACATCTTTAACAAAAAAAAAAGCAATGTAATATTACCGTGATAATTACAAGGTTTATTATACCATGAATTCAGAATACGTTATAGATAGTGTGAGCTGGTGATGGGCCACTCGTTTAAAATCTGCGAGACAAGCCCACCAGCCTCTGGCATAACTGTGCGGAGGCCCAACTGGAGGTCAGGCGGGAGTTCTCTGTGTCAGGCTCTGATTCAAAGTAGCACAGGTCTGCCTCCCTTGACTTCCAGGTGTGTGGGTCTGTGGCCATCCCAGGGCCATTAAGTGATCAACTGTCCAAATGGACAGTTACATGCCTGGGCGGTATCCATGGGACGGGGCGTCTCTCTACCCACAGACCATCCTTTCTGTGCAGCGAGGTCATCCTACATAGTTAAACAGTCACTGCTTGCTCCAGAGATCAAGGATTCCTACAACTATGTAGGAATACGACTAACAGGGTGTAAGGCATCCTGGGGTGTCTCCAGACCAAAGGAAACCCACTGCTGCCATACTTGACCCCCAAGGGTGGTCCTGAGTGATTCATTCATGAGCACTTGGTGTTAATCCAGGAGTTTGCTGAAATGTGGGAGTTGGGAAGAGAGGTAATCCACTCAGGTACACTTGGGGAAATTCTCCAGGGCAAACGAAATTGCTTCTGTCTGCCAGGTCATGGGTCTGAAGCAGAATTGGGGGAGAAAGAGGAGACCACATTTCCCTGCCCTTAACCCTTCTTTTGGGCTTCGCAGAGGGACACGTATTGTACATTATGAGGCCCACATATAAATATGCACATATGCAAAGATACGCATACATTTTTCACACAAACACATATGAATATATGAACATCTATATGCAGGTGTATGTGAACTCACTTTCCCCCAGGCTGCTGGAAGTCCTGCTATGGAAATAAAATAGCCCTGAGTGTTCTCATTCATGCCCAGACCGGACTCTCCCTCCTACCCAGTCTCTGGGCATCTCATATCAAGCCTGTCTTTTACTTCCAACACCAATTTACAGCTTCAGGCTTTTCTGAATTAGTGGGTATGTGTCTGTGCTTGCTGCATAAAAAACTACCCCAAAATATCGCAGCTTCACCAACAAGCTGGCTCACCATTCTGTCAGTGAGCAGTGCATTCTGGGCTCAGCTGGGCAATTCTTCTGGACTTGGTGAGGCTCATGCGTGTGTCCGCACTCAGCTGCTAGGTGGTCAAGAGGTGGACTGTGCTAAGCTAACCTCCACCGGGTGGCGTATCTTATTCCACTTGGCCTCTGGTCCTCCAGCAGGTTGACCTGGGCTTGTTGATACGGGGTTCCCAGGCTTCTAAGAGGAACAGAGCAGAGGCATTCAAAGCCTCTTGTGGCTTGGGTTCAGAAACAGTGTTAGTTTTGCTTGTGCCGTGTTGTGTGGCCAAAGCAAGTCACGTGGCCAGCTCAGATGCAAGAGGCGGAGAAAGAGACTCCATCTCCTGAGGGGAAGAATGGCAACGTTGTATTGCAGAGACAGAGAAAAGGCAATATTTATGGCCTTTTTTTTTTTTTTTTTTTTTTTTTGCAAACAATCATGGGATATTGAGCAAAGGGCCCCAGAAAAGACTGGGTCTGGAGCATCATGGAGAGTCCCAACTGAGCAGGGCAGGCCAGGCTTTCCCACGACACTGGCCCATGCCCTCCACCCCTTTGTTGCTACAGTAACCCTACTGTTTCCCCAAAACATGAGAAAACCATTTTGCTCTGTTGCGTTTCTCACTGACAGTTGAGAATACTTTTTTATCCATTTATGGGTGCAAATTAATGAGATGACAACAGACTGAAACCAATGACAACTGCTAATCTGTAAGCAAAAACAAGGGATGAGGAGCCGAGAGCAGTACAGCTGTTTTATTTTAATTGAGGAATGATTTTATGTTAGAAACACTCAATATTCACAGCAAATTAAAAATAATGAAGTGAATTGATACCAATGATACTTTTTTTTTTTTGCTTACTATCCCTTTGTAAATCTATTTCTTCACACAAATTGACAGGCCTAATTGATACATACGCTATTATTCCTCATTAGTAAGCTGAATAAAATAATTCTTGATTAAATTTATTGCAATTTACCAATCCAGCATAATGTTTGCAAGCTATAAAAGTCAATCAACAGGAAACCAGGGGGAAGCCAATGACATTATTACATTTTATACAACACAAAATTGGTCTCCCCACACCGGCAAAGGGAAAGCCACCAGGAGACCCCCAAGAGGGTGACACACCATGGAAAGGGGGCTCTGATCCCATGCTACTTTTCATAGATATCAGCAAGAGCTCCAAGAGTCCCTCTCCCCATGCAGCTGGGTTGGGCTCAAGCCATCCCTGCTCTCCTGGCCCATGCCCATTCTCCAGCTGCTAGTGACGATGAGCCACAGTGACCTCCACCACCTTGGGGCTGGCAACGAAACCTGTCACCCACGCCTGTCTCCCCCCAGCCAGATATCAGAAGGGAGGCTGGCTAGAGCGAAGATGAGAGAACAAAGCCACAACATGGCCCCCAAGAGCCTGTCTGCTTCCAGCCACCCGTCCCCGGGCTCACAAGTCAGAGGAGGTCTTGAGCCCAACTGTCCTCCAGAGAAGAAAAATCTGCGTGGAGCATCTGCCTCCCCAGGGTCTCAGATGTCACACACTGGCAGCATTAAATGCTGTATCTGGTGCCATGGTTATGTTCCTTTTGGGTCAATGGGATTTAAAAAAAAAAAAAAGAAGAATTCATTGCCAATCTTTAAAAACCTGAAGATTGCACATAAATCCCTGGTGTCCTGGTTTCCCACGAAGGATAGAAATATCTGGCCACACAGGACGCCTTTCTGTTATGGAACTGAGTCAAAACCGCCCCCCATCGGCAGACGTGTGCTTTGTACCCCCCACGATCTTAGCTTCTGTCCCTTCGTTGCTGTTACCTGCCTTGCCCCAAAGGTGTCTATGTTTGTGACTTTTGTAGGATGGTCTTTGAGTACTCGGGGCTCCACCCTCCATAATTCTTGTCTCAAGGTGGCTGTACACTCTGGACGAGGCTAAATTAGTGGGCCACACCCTAGGCATGGAGGTTTGTCCACAGCACGTCCCCACCAAGGCCTTCTCCATCCCGTGCCTGATATCACATCTGTGCTAGATTGTTACCTTCCCTCCCTGCTGCCCAGTCCTCCATAGCCCCCTCCACCCTCTGTAAACACACCCCTAATGTGTCCCATCCCCCAGGGTCCTACTTACCAAGCGATCAGCTGTGAATATCCACTCTTTCCTAGGGTCATGATGATGGAAAAGGGTCTTCTGGACCTTCTCCCACCTTGAGCAGTGCTCTGAGAGCAATAGAGACAATGTTCTTTATTTTGACCAGACTGACCTTCACTGAACCTTTCCAGTCAGACCCATAGCATCAGCCAGAACTCCTGGAAAGTACTCAATAAATGGCTGTGGACCTTGGTCCTATGACCACCTCCCTGATCATTCCTGTCACTTCCTTCTTGCTTCCAGTAGCAATCAGGTGTCACCTGGGAGGATATAGAGCAGATCCAAAGGGACCTCGAAGTCCCAACTCCTCTGGCCCTGGGATTCTGTGGGTCTGCGAGGCATGGAGGAGCAGAAAACATCTCAATGGGGGAACCACGTGAGGCAGGACTGATAAGAAAATGTCTCTGGAAAGAGAGAGGAGCTCCCAGACCCAGGACACCAAGTGTAAAAACAAATGCAAATAAGACACAGCAAGACAAGGTCTCAGGGCAAGGATCATCACTCTGCTGGGAATCCCCTGGGATGAGGCTGGAAACATGCCAACTTCTCTGCAAGGGCCTCATATGCTCCTGGGACCTGTGCACACACATGGGCCAGGTAGCTCTGGTCCAAATCTCTTTATGCTCCCATAGTGAGAATCCAACTTCCGACAGACCCTTCCCCCAGAACACATACAAAGTACCTCACCACTTCCCCTCCACTGCCTCCGCCTCCTCCACATGCCAGTCTTCCAGCCATGGAAGGCTCAGCCATATATACTCAAACTACAAACCCGGGAGACACCTCCACCTTCCTTCTGTATGTTACGACTCTTCCTGCGCCATATCCCAGCCTTCATAGCGCCTTCAGCATTCCCGGGACTAGTCCCTCCCTCTCATCCCCACGCCATTGATTTCGCTCAGGCCACCAACATGCCCCTGCATGCAGGAGACTACATCTGTCTTACCTTCGTGGCCTCACCACCCCACACAATACATAACACACAATAATAGAAATAGCAAGACTAACGATAGGATGGTTCCTTGTATGGGACACTGACACGCCGGCTCTGGTGTAGATGTTTGATGTGCATAATGTCACATAATTAATTCTCTAGGGTGATACCATTATCATCCTTATCTACACGTGAGGAGAATGAGGCTCAGTGGAACTGTGCCCAAGGTCCCCCGGCGGATAAGTCCCAGAGCCAGGATTGCAAAGTAGGTCCGCTCCACCTGTCCCCAGAGCCTGGTCTCTTCAGCCATAGGCTGCGCTGCCTCTAAGGGAGCTCAGTGGATATTTGTTCATTAAGCAGAGGCATCACGGCAACTCTGCTCAACCTCTTTGCCCCCAGCAGTGTTCCTTCTACATCACTGCCCATGCTGTAGCCACAGAGCTACAGCTGAATATCATCAATGCTCCCCAACTTCCGAGCTTGGCTTGAAAGAGCTATCGCCTTTCTCCTGCTCCACGCTCACCTCTTCACTCTTGCATCAGCCATACTGATCTCCTGTCATGTTCCTGGAACAGTGCTCCCGTTATTTCTTGCACATGCCAGCCCCTCTGCCCAGTACACCTCCCTCCCCTCCTCCCCCCAGACCTGGAGCTCTCAGCCCGGATACTGCTTCCTCCTTCCCCATCCTGCCAGCCTCGTCGGGGAGCCCGTCTTCTGTGTCCCATCTTACCCCATTAGAACGGTAATGACCAGGTCCTTTGGCCACTGTCTATTACTCTGCCAGTTCCTTGAGGTGCCATGGGTGCGTCTTCACTCTTAGCTCCCCACTGGCCAGCACGGCGGCTGGCCCGCAGGTGCCAGCACCTGACATCGGTGCCTCTTGCTCTAACGAGGTGACTCAACAGTTACTGGGGACCAGAGACAAACAACATACAACTTAAGTGGGCTGAAGGAATCAACGACCAGAAAAACTCATGCAACCCGAGGAGGCAGTGTGCCTGATGGTCCAGGGGAGGGATTGCAAGCCTTGGTGTTGTCAGAATCACCTGGTGGGTTTATTAAAACAGATTGCTGGGCCCCGTGCCCAAAGTTTCTGAGTCAGCAGATCTGGGAAGATGTGGGTGGACTGAGACATTTTTAATCCATTTCCAGGTGATGCTGATGTTGCTGGGCCAGACACACACCATGCGAGTTGCTCTTCTAGAAGACGCTGCAAGGGTCCATCAAAGAACAGTAGTACCCAGTCAGACAAGGATGAATGCACAAAGAGAAATGAAAGGCAGGCTTCTGTTATATAAGTTTATGATTCACCAAACTCCAATGCGAAGTTTGCTCTCTGAACAATAGTCATTTTGGAGGCCCAGCCACATTCAGCCCAATGTCAAGATCCTGGCTTCCCGTGGCCATGCTGGTACAGAACAGCCACATTCAGCATCGGGCTCTGGGAGCCAGGCATGCCAGCCCAGAGCACGGGTGTCGCCAAGATGCTCTGTGCACTCCCCCGGCCAAGCAAACAGGGCCTGACCCCTCCTCGCCGTCGGGAGCAGCTCCAGGCAAACCAATGGCATCCTGCAGGCATCACAAACGGGGAGGAAACAAACAGATTAATCTCTGAAATTTGATACCCGTTCCAGACACAAGTAGCAACAAACTTAGCGACAGAGCTGTCAAAATATGTTCCACAGCCTCATTGGCAAGAGATCTGGACACATGAAGGAAATTCAGCAAAACCAAATCAGTTGCCAAACTGGGAGGTTCGACAGCGTGTTCGAGAATACATTTAGATCAAAACAGGAACACGTCCAAAGGAGCGAGTGTCTCCATAAATTATTATGGAGTGATTAGAAATAATTAGTCAGTGATTTCAAAATATTACATATATTTTTCAGTGGTATTGAGGGGATGTGTTATATAACGTGGGATTTTGTTTTCACATTGGGTTTTTCTGTTTTTTTTTTCTCGCTGCTCTCCAGCAGCTTTTAAAAAAATGGGGGCCACAGATGTGACACTCCACTGTGCAAATGACTGCAGCTTAAAAGGATGTGGTTGTAGGCAACAGGATTCCTTCGAAAAGGGTCTAATGGAAGGGAAATGGCAGAGAGAGAGGCTCGTTCCTTTTTGGGCCTTGTTGGTGGGGGCTGGTCTTTAGTTGCTGTTCCCGAGTTAGAGATTGGTATTGGTGACCTCATGGGCCAGCCCTAGAGTCTCCCATCAGAACTGAGACAGCCACCCCTAAATAGGGGCATTGGTTAATGCTCCTTCAAGCCTTAGGATCCTACAAGGGAGACCTGGGAAGACCTCCTCTCCTCACAAGCCAGAGGGATGGTGAGAGCCCAGCTCTGCCCTCCTTGCACAGCAGGGAGAAAATTCTGGCCCCCCAATCATAAGGAGCCCACAGGCCACACGGAACTGACTGAAATGCAAAATATACATACCTGCCCCGCTGACCTCTCTGGCCTTGTTTTATTTTATTTTTTTTTTTCTCACTTTCTCTTTAAGAGTTAAGACTTAACACCCAGCTAAGGAGCATTAACTTTTAAGTTGCCATAAAACCAAGTAATTTTATTTATCAATTTGTTTCAATTTACGGAGCATGGCTAAACATATGTATGAGTTAGCCTAAAAAGCCATGCACACCTGCTGTGAGGAATATTTTCCCAAAATAAAACGTGAGGAAAATATTTGAATTCCATTTCCCTGTTCTAGAGTCCCCTTTGGGGAAAAAAAAGAAAAGAAAGAA
>NW_027397123.1:7231143-7305271 GCF_003265705.2 Callorhinus ursinus | reverse complement strand
GAAAAAAAAGAAAAGAAAGAAGAAGAAGAAGAAGAAAAAAGAAGAAGAAGAAGAAGAAGAAGAAGAAGAAGAAGAAGAAGAAGAAGAAGAAGAAGAAGGGGAAGAAGAAGGAGAAGAAGAAGGAGAAGGAGAAAAAGAAGAAAGAAGACAAGACAAGACTTCCAACACAGAGCGGGCCTTTACAGTTACGGCCTTTTACAAGATGATCCTGAGCTATGTTCCCTGTCTCTGAGGAAGGCACCAGCATATAAAATGGTAGTGAATTTGCATTACTTCCAATCCATCATTCTCTGGGTGTTCAGGAAAAACCAGGGGACCCGCTGCAACAAAGCTCAGCCTTCGTGTTGACAGATTCTTATTTAAGTGACTATGAATACAACAATTCCACAAATAATTTGTCAAGTGTGTGGCTGAACTGGCTCTGAACCCTGATAAATACCGACTCTCCTCCTGCTACAAAAGCAGCCTGTTTCATGTGGGGACACCGCAGAGCAGGCACGAGGATTTAACAATCAATGCTGCTATATTTCTCTCTTCTTTGTGGTTTAACAAAACAAAAAAACACAAACAAACAAACAAAAAACCCAACAACTTTGAAGGCAGCTTTTCCCTCCACGTCGAGTGCCCGGGATGGAGATGCCTTTGGGCTCTACACCAGGCACCGCAAACCAAGCGACAAGGGGATCACTTTGCAGACCACGTGGATGGCTGTTGCCCACAGAAACCTCTGCCTTCCTTCTTGGATGTGCCAGCCGAGTCTCCTTAGGCTTCCCGTTCCCCTGGCTGCTGGCCTAAATGGTGTTCCCCACGGCTGGGATCCCAGGCCCCGGAGCCCCCCGTGACAGTGACCGCACAGGGCAGCCGGCCGGGCAGGCTTTGCGGTTCAAGACGCGCCTGGAAGATGGGGTGACAAGTCTCCTTGAACAAAACGTAAATCTAATCATCTTTGAAGACTGCAATATACACCTAAATGTCTCTTGCAGATGTAATTTAGTATGCATTATTAATTTATTTTTCATAAAGCTCCCCAGCTCCTGAGAGGGTGAGTGAGAGCACAGAGCTGCCCAGATGATAAGGCTCGTTTGTCAGGGGAAGGCGGGCACACAATTTCCCTCCCTGAGACCCCGTCCAGGAAAACACACGGACTCTTCTTCAGGAAAGAAGCTTCCTGCAAATGAGATTATCCCAGACGTTTTAATAAAGCGCCGACCTCTAACGGGACATGAACACTCCCGCACCATTTGCAAAGTGAAGCGGTGACTTACAGATGCGGGCGGAAGGGATGTCCCCGTGTCAGTTATACTGAAACTTTTCGCTCTGGGGCCCTAATGCCTATAGAAATAATTAAGAAATAATTAACTTGTCCTAACATAAAATGCTAATTATTTATTGTTTATAAAGCAATTTTAAATAATGCAAAAGCTCATGCGGTTGGGCTATCGTGATTTTCCAGTCATTAACTTAACCAGAATTTGCATTTTGGGACTGTAGCCAGTGACTTACATGCAGTTTAAGTCATTTTTCAAACACCCTGTCCTATCTTAATCTATTCATCATTAATCACATTTGGTCACTTTACATAGAGAACACTATTCAGATGAAAGATAAAAGAAATACATTAATAAAACGAAAGCAAGTTGGAATACTTCAAAACATAAGGTAGGGGATGAATATGGTTATCAAAGCAATTTATACCTTGTGCACTTAGTGTTTAAGTGGGACTGGTGGAGCTCTTGCTTATTATTTAAAAGGGATGGTAAGGAGGAGCCGGGCTTTTATCACATCAGACACCCTTTCTCGCTGTTCTGAAATGAGAGCATGCATCTCCGCTGGGCCTGGGAGCAGCTCTGTCTTCAGACAGTTGAGGGCATGTCCACAGAGCCCGGTGACATTGTCACTCAGGCAGGCCACCGCTGCTGGTGACCGTGGGCCGGTCTCTCCAAGACGTAGCCCCAGGAGCACTCGGTCACTCTTGGGGCCTGCTTCATCCTCACCCAGTGCCATCACTCCAGTTTCCTTTGGGGGGGTCACAGGGAGGTCACATGGGGCCCCACGCAGAGGCCCCAGTACCTCCCTGCCCTATAATGTTCAATCTACGTCCTCTGGGACATGGGGTCCGGCCCTCTGTGGGCTCACAGATATTATGTGCAATGGCCCCTTCCTGGGGCACAGGCAGAGCAAAATCATGACTAGATTCCCGCACCAACAGAGGCAAAGAAAAGAGTGTGGGAAAGAAAGGCAGAAAAGAGAGCAAGGAGGCAGGGAGGGAACCTCCATCTGCCCTCCGCCATTCTCCCCTTCCCCCCACCGAAGGGTCACAGTCTCCAAGCCCACACGCTGCCCACATGCCCATATTTCTTGATCAGGGCCACCTGGGGGCATGTCCTAGGGCTGAGCCTCCAGGGTCCCATGGGAGACGGCCTGACAAGAAGTCGGGGTATGTGGAGGGATTGGATTGTAGCCAGGCCATGGGCTCTTTGGTGACCGAGGGGTCCAACTGACATCATCTGAAGAGAACAGGTAAGTCCACACCCGGCTGTACAGTGGGAAGGAGAGACAATAACCCCCCAAAACAGGTGGTGCTAATGCTGGGGTCAACTACGTTTTTGGTAGGTATGCGTGAAGTTCAGGTTGGAGGCACCATAGGACCCGAGGGAAAAAACATATCGAAAAAACAAACTCAGCAATTTGGGCCACGATAGCAAAATAGTATAGACTGGATGGCTTATAAACAATAGAAATCTATCTCTCACAGTTCTGGAGACTGTGAAGTTCAAGGTCAAGGCGCTGGCAGACTCAGTGCCTGGTGAGGGCCAGCTTCCCGGTTCATAGAGAGCTGACTTTTCTCTGTGACCTCACATGGTGGAAGGACTAAGGGAGCTCTCTTTTATCAGGGCATGAACCCCATTCCATGAGGACTTCACCCCCATGACCTAAGCACCTCGCTAAGGCCCCACCGCCAAATAGGATCACATTGGAGATGGCGTCAGCGTGAATTTTGGAGGGCCACAGACATTCGGTTGATAGCATTTGGATACAAGACTGTTAGGGCAGACAGGAGTCAAGCAGAGAGAACTTTGAAAATCTGACCAAAATGCTTTAAAATTACATTGCAAGAAGCAGAAGAAAAGTGATATTTAGAGCACACATGTCCCAGGGTTTTTTGGTAAATGCACTGAAATGCGTTGCTGCGTTACAGTCTCCAGCAAGGTCACCACTGGACATAAAGCAGCTCTGTGAGGACAGGGGACCGCATCTGATTGCTCCACCTCTGTATTTCCAGCACCCGCAACAGTGCCTGGCATAGAGTAGGTCTCCTGTCTACTGCCCACTAACGGGATGCTAATTAAAACTAAATGTAAGTGGAGTGGTTTTAATGATGCTAAGCACGTTCCACTGACCCGTATGGAAAAGGCTTGACTCTGGACATCTCCGACATGCAGAAGGATTTGGAATCTGGAATAAATAGTTTGGATTGCTATCTGGTACCCTTTGGGCCCTACACTTTATCATTTTATTCATGTCATGTTTCGGAGCTCTCCGAAGGGCTAAGTGCTGGATGAGATGAAGCCACGGCCCAGACCCTGCTCGGGGGGGGGGGGGGGGGGGGGTTCCCGCCTCCCACCGTGAAAGCTGACCCAGGAAGTCCCTCCAGGCAACTCCAGAGTGGCTGCGACAGGGGTCACCAGGGCACGGAGTGCTGTGGGAGAGACCACTGGCTAGGCAGTGCCATGCTGTCACCTACACAGTGTGCCATTCAAGCAAGGTACATCTGGTAGCCATCATTAGATGAGAGTGGGATGACGGGGGGGAAAGACAGGGGATCCGGAAAAAGAAGTCCAGCACCGGTGGGGCCGATGACGGAGCAGGACAGCAGGCTCTCTCAAGGGTCTATTCTGCTCCTGGGGGGCATCATGAGGCCCACACCCCAGCCTCCAGCCCTTGCCCAGGCAGGACTGCACTGGGATCAGGCTGGTGGCTGGAGCCCACAGGGCACCACCTGGATAAAGGAGCAAAGAGACAGAGGAATGAGGGATTTACTTCCAGGGCCCGTCCCTCCCTCCCCCCTCCCTCCCTCCCTCCCTCCCTGCCTTCTTTCCTTCCTTCCTTTATTAAGTAGGCTTCATGCCCAGCATGGAGCCCAACGTGGGGCTTGAACTCACGACCCTGGGGTGGAGACCCGAGCTGAGATCAAGAGTTGGATGATTGACGGAGCCACCCAGGCGCCCCCAGGCCCATCCCTTTCTATGTGACCTGTCATGCCACCAAAAGGAAAATCAGAAGCAGCATTATCCCACCCTGGATTTCGGAAATGGTGGGATTCATGATATTTAGCACAATGACAACCAGGGCGGATGCTTCTTCGCAGGCTCGTTCTTGCCATTTACCAGCTTGGACTCAGGTCAAAAAAATAAAATAACGGAGTAATTTGATGGGTGCCTTTTGAGCATCTCCCCAAGTTTTTTTTTTTCCATGTAACAAAACTGCCCAAAGAAACTGGTTTCTGAAGTCCCAGTCAAAAAGTAGTAATGTTCTAGCCACACATTAATGATTCCAAAATTCTCCATTATGAACAATATTTATCAAAAACAGCCCACTATCAGATGAAAGATGTGCCTTATCTTTTCTTGTCAACCAAAACATTATTCACTGAAAGTTTCTTTCATATCTGTTTCAGGGGGTTCAGTGTCATTTTAAATTGCAAATCAATCATTTCTCTCGTAGCCCTCGTTCCGTAGGGGAGATTAACGCTCTGGCTAAAATTGTTTACAAAGCCATTTGTAAACCTTCTGCGGATGCAGATGAGGAAAGTTTACCAGTTTAACATTGTTGATCCCAGAGAAAGCCTTAAGCAATGACTTCAGAGGGCAAAAAAATTTGTTCATTTATCATTATTGTCATGGGCTTTCGCAAATGATAACAATTTGTCTTCATCCTATTTTTAGACAATGAGCCACAATAGAGTCCAGAAAGCCATTTTGCCAGATGGGAGAAGGTGCTTTCATTGCAAAATGTTGTCTTTTCTTTCCCCGCCCTATAAAATTGGCTTAAGTGAGAACCAAGGATATGTTTTAATGTCAGGATTCCCAGAAGACATAATGACATACAATAAAGGCATTGCCAGCCCCAGGAAGGATGTGGTTCAAATGCATTGAATACTATTTTCAATCTAAAATAGTGACTTCAGGGATAGATAGAAGCGTGGTAAAAGCTGGGAAGCTAGTTATGGATTTTAGCATGCTTTCATTCCTTATTAATATTCCTCCTTTTTAAATGAAACACTGCAATAGGAAGCCCAATTACTTCTCATTAAGATGAATAAAAATGTTAGAATAAGCTGGACATAAAATAAACATTTAAAGTGATATATGGTTAATTCCACCGAGCTCTGAACTACTAATCAGGAACAGTCTATGGAAGAAAAGATAAGAGAATCCAGTTTTCATTAGAAATGTTCCAGATTCTGGTGAACTTCATCAAGCTCCTTGTGTGTTCCCCTCAGCTGGTTTTGGGCAGCAACCTCAAGGGGAAAGGTACTTTTGTTTTTGGGTCTCTGACAGCCCAGGGCTCTATGAACCTGCCCTTCCCCCAAACAGCCCCAAACCCCCCTGCCTGGTTCGAGAGGCTGACTCCCCCAACCTCCCTCGGCTTTGTAAGCCTATCGTCGATGATCGTTTTATGCCTAGTCCATCTTTAACACAAAGGAATATTCCACCTGTGCTTTTCCTCTATTGAGGACAACAAACAGACAAGCTATACAGAGATCCTTTAGTAAAAATCAGCACTGACGTCATAATATGTGGTCTTTTTTGGTTTGGGTCCAGATGCAGGGGAGACACAAAACTTCATATTCTAGAAGCCTTTCTCATTGAGCTGACATGTTCTAGCCAACTGTCCTATTGGGTCACTGGACACACGCTGGAAAAATGAGAGCGTTACTGAGCATTCATGAATCTGAACATATGTAACATGATCTGAAATAGCATGCACACGTGCGCACACACACACACACACACACACACACACACACACACACTCATCTCCGAGTTGCATGGGAGAAAGATCTCGTCTGGGGCAGCAAGAGAGCCTGATAGCACAGGTCGGGCTGTTGGGGTGCACACAGTGGGCCTGCTCCTGGCCCCACTCTGCACAGGGTGGCAGCCCCTCTAAGGAGCTGACAGCCCGCTGTGACTGTTGCTTGCTTTAATTTAGCAAACTGGGTAATGGCCCAGTTTCTGCTCCGGCTCATGCTGTCTGAATTGCAGACCTTACCTGACAGAAAGCTGCTTCTTCACCCGGCCGCTTTCTTAAAAGCAGACAAAGAGACACCTTTTCCGTGTGATCTCTGTGCTGCTTCCGCACTGCGAATCCTAATCACAGCCCCATTCCACCACCCGCAGGCACACCCTGCCCTTCCCCTTCCTCCACGTGCTCCCTCCCGGCCACCCTTCCAGGCACAGCCCTGTCCACCCCCACCCTTCCCAGACCGCACCAGCCCCAGCCACGCTCCAAGTCCGATCTGAAGAGGGGCAGTTTCATTTCCCAATCATGATCATTTTTTGGTTTTTCTTTCTTTATTTTTTGGTCAATAGAAAAGGATTTATTGGCTGGGGATTTTATCACTCAATCATTTTTAAGACAGCCTAGAATAAGACATAATCCTGTAAGTAAATTCCTTTTTTTTTTTTTTTTGCTTTTTAATTGCGGCAAAATACATAGAACAAAATCTGCCATCTTAACCATTTTAAAGCGTACCAAGCTCCAGAACTCTTCCCAAGTACAAACCAAACTCTATACCCCTTAAGCAACTTCCCATTCCCTGCCCCCGCATGGAGTAACCAACCGTCTCATCCTTCTGGATCTTCTGTGATCCCGCGGCCCTCCCTCCCACTCAAACCACCAGAGGCCCATTGCATCGACAAGGAGATGGCTAACAGAAAACAGAGAAAGATCATTCTCTTATGATTTTCAGTCTTGAAAGCCTAAGCCTGGAGAAGAGAACAAGAACACCCCTAGGCATGAAGACTAGATGGGGAAGAATACATGATGAATCAGTGCAAGGCTGCCTGCCTGGGAGAAAACCAACATTCTAGAGGAGAGAAGATGGAAATGACAGGTGCTGACTCGTCCCCATCAAGGGCCTGATCCTCCACTATGCCGGGGTTGAGCCCCAGCAAGATGAGACCATCTGCAGGCACCCTGGACCCGGACCTAACCCACCACTGGACAGAGAGATGACCACAGGGACACCCCAGCCACTCCATCACAAAGATACCTTGTCACTCTCCAGGAGTCTAGAGAAACCTGGGAAGACCCCCAATTTGGCTAACATTGTCCTCACCGACCTGCCAAAATGAGGGCTTGCATTAAGCATTAAGTCCAATAATAGGGAGAGAAATTTATTTTTCTTTCCTATCAGCCTCTCCTCACTCTGCCAGCAACCACACCTCACTCACACTGCCCTAAACTACCCACTGCCTTGCTCAGACTTCATGCCCGGGGGGGCACAACAAACACACCTGAAGATGGAAACCACAGAGCAGAAAGACAGCAAACCATTTGCTAATTGATAGCAATACATAATAAAGAGTAAGTGGATAATTATTGAGGACCTACTGTATGCCAGGCACTGTTTTAGGTGGTCAGGATTCAAGGAAGCAGACACAAATGCCAGTCCTCAAGGGTCTTATAGTCTAAGGGAGGAAGACAGACCATCCAGGAAGTAAGTGGATGCTGGTGGGAGGGAAGTACATCACTCGAAGGTTTGTTCCTTGGGCCACCTGCTTTCAATAGAACTCTTGTGTGCCTGGCCCCGTGGTAGACTTTAGGAACAAAGCATCCTGATTACAATAGGCATCTGAGGCCATTTCCTAAGATGAAAGAGGTCAATGAATAAGAAATGCGATAAATCAGGTAAGGTTTGGGGATTCTGTCTTCATACTTCCTTAACCAGCTAGTTTGAAACTGGGTAAAATGAACTCTATGACAGATCACTCAATGATACTCTTTGTCAAGCCCTACTTGGATGACTTCTGCCCACCACCGGCCCACCCCCACTGCACACAAGCATGAGTATGAATGCACCCAGGCTGGTCACCCAGGATCCTCCCCCTTTCTTCTGCCGTAGAACCAGGGTAGTATCTGTGGCTCCTCCCCAGCCCCAGGCAGCCTGTGTGTGTCCAGGGAATGTGATGCCTTCCCAGATCTGATCTTGGGGCGATTCTGGCCTAAAGTAATCTGGCCCTAAGCTAATCAGAGTAATTTCATCCACCCGGCCACAGGGACGCTGTTTACCTGCAGGTGCATGACCTCAGCTGTCCAATTGGAGGGAAGCTCTGGGACCTGCCCTTCTCTGCTGGTTGCAAATGAGGAACTAGAGGCATGGAGTTGCCCGAAATCATGTTAGAACCACAGAAGGCTGGGAGTGAGCTGCTGAGTGGAGTGTTCATGGTTTTCAAGTGCAGGTGTCTCTCCCCCATGATCTGCAAGGGTACATTTCAACCCCCCCCCCGCCGTGGATGGCCAAAACCGCAGATAGTACTGACCCCTACATAGACTGTTTTCTCCTGAACATACATATATGTATGTAAGGTTTAATTTATAAACTATGCACCTTAAGAGATTAACAAAATTAATAATAAAATAGAACAGTTATAACAATAAATTGGACTAAAAGTTTTGTGAATGTGGTCTCTTTCTTTCTTTCTCAAAATATCTTCATTGTCTTGTACTCACCCTTCTTCTTATGGTGATGATATGAGATGATAAATGCCTAGATCCTGAGATGAAAGGAAGTGAATGACATAGGCATTGTGACACTACATCAGAAGGAAGATCATCTGCTTCCAGGCCACGGTTGCTAAAGTGTGAAACCACAGATAAAGGGGGAAATCTGCTCACTCACTGCTCACATGACATCTCCCCAAAGGGGGATGTCACCTAATCCCTCTCTCCTTGGATGGGCTGGACTTAGTGACCTGCTTCTATTGGACAGATGTGTTGGGAATCATGTTCTCTAACTCCCAGGACTCCACCATAAAACAAATAGCTTCCACCTGGCTCTCTTGCTCTTGGGTGATTTGCTCTGGGGGAAGCCAGCTGCCATGTTGTGAGGAGGCCCATGTGGGGAAGAACTGAGGCCTTCCTGCCACCAGCAATCAGTACACTCTGCCCACCAAGCAAATAAGCCATCTTAAACACATATCCTCCTGGCCCAGCAAGCTTTCAGATGACTGCAGAACCACCTGACATCTTCAGTGCAACCCCATGGAGATTCTGAGCCAGAACCACCCAGCTAAACTGCTCCCAGACTCCTAATCCACAGAAACTATGAGATAAAAAAAAGTTTTTGTTGTTGTAAATGACTAAGTTTTTAGGTAATTTGTTATGTACTGATAAATAACTAATACAGTGATAGATAACTAATATCATGTCAAGACAAAACCATTGAGTTGCTGGATCAACCCTTACCTGAAGCTAAGTGCCTCTAGATTTTTCGGTGAAATGCATCAAATAGAGTCTCTTGATTGTTTTAATTAGGTTGAGTTAGATTTTCTGTTATTTCTATTAAAAACATATTGGCAGATACATTCCCAATTCTTCCTCCCAGTCTCAGGCTTCTGAAGGGAACTAAAAATATGGATTAGCTGACTCTATTTAACTTCAGCTCAAGAATCTTCATTCCAGCTACTCCCACTTGTAACTGTGGCATTAATGTTAATAGAAGCAGATACTGCGGCAATCTCCATGCAGAGAATTCATTCTCTTGCTTAAGGATGTAATAAATAGAGATGGGAAGGTAGTTTACACCTGGTATATAAAGAGTCTACAGGTAATAATCCTTAAATGTAACATCACTATAGAAACCAGCTGTGATTTGCCTGTCCAAAGCAGCCAAAGAGAAGGAGTGAGGGAAGATGTTATTCCTACTCGACAGTGGGCCTCTAGCCTTCTTGAAACTAAAATGAGAAATGAGAGAACTATGTAGTGGTCACAGCACTTTGGTGGCTGAAAACAAGGTGTGGCCTTTCTGTTCCTTTTGGATGTAGCCGCTTGCAATTCAAAAAAGAGAGCAGGTCTTTCTTTTAAGAGGAGTAAAAAACAACGGTGTGTGTGTGTGAGAGAGAGAGAGAGAGAGACGAAGTGGAGAGATTACAAGAAGAAAACGTGACTCGTTCTGGCTGATGATGCTCGGAATGATCTGGAAGGAATAAGGTTGACAGTGAGTTCTGAAAGGCAAGAAATCAAAGTTAAAAGGAGGCACTGGATGAAATACATCTCCAGGAGCCCTTGGCATTCTCCCTCCTCTGAACGAAATGAACGCTGGCCACTTATCAAAAAGAAAAGAGAAATGATCCAAATCAACAAAATCATGAATGAAAGAGGAGAGATAACAACCAACAACAAAGAAATACAAACAATTATAAGAACATATTATGAGCAAGTATATGCCAGCAAATTAGATAACCTGGAAGAAATGGATGCATTCCTAGAGATGTATCAACTACCAAAATTGAAGCAGGAAGAAATAGAAAACCTGAACAGACCTATAACCACTAAGGAAATTGAAGCAGTCATCAAAAATCTCCCAACAAACAAAAGCCCAGGGCCAGATGGCTTCCCTGGGGAATTCTACCAAACATTTCAAGAAGAATTAATACCTATTCTCCTGAAACTGTTGCAAAAAATAGAAATGGAAGGAAAACTTCCAAACTCATTTTATGAGGCCACCATTCCCTTGATCCCAAAACCAGACAAAGACCCCATCCAAAAGGAGAACTACAGACCAATATCCTTGATGAACATGGATGCAAAAATTCTCACCAAAATACTAGCCAATAGGATCCAACAGTACATTAAAAGGATTATTCACCATGACCAAGTGGGATTTATCCCTGGGCTGCAAGGCTGGTTCAACATCCGCAAATCAATCAACGTGATACAATATATTAACAAAAGAAAGAAGAAGAATCCTATGATCTTCTCAATAGATGCAGAAAAAGCATTTGACAAAGTACAGCACCCTTTCTTGATCAAAACTCTTCAGAGTATAGGAATAGAGGGTACATACCTCAATATCATAAAAGCCATCTATGAAAAACCCACAGCGAATATCATTCTCAATGGGGAAAAGCTAAGAGCTTTCCCGTAAGGTCAGGAACGCGGCAGGGATGTCCACTATCACCACTGCTATTCAACATAGTATTAGAAGTCCTAGCCACAGCAATCAGACAACAAAAAGAAATCAAAGGCATCCAAATCAGCAAAGAGGGAAGTCAAACTCTCACTGTTTGCAGATGATATGATACTGTATGTGGAAAACCCAAAAGACTCCACCCCAAAACTGCTAGAACTCATACAGGAATTCAGTAAAGTAGCAGGATATAAAATCAATGCACAGAAATCAGTGGCATTCCTATACACCAACAAGACAGAAGAGAGACAGATTAAGGAGTCGATCCCATTTACGATTGCACCCAAAACCATAAGATACCTAGGAATAAATCTAACCAAAGAGGCAAAGGATCTGTACTCAGAAAACTATAAAATACTCATGAAAGAAATTGAAGAAGACACAAAGAAATGGAAAAACGTTCCATGCTCATGGATTGGAAGAACAAACATTGTGAAGATGTCAATGCTACCTAGAGCAATCTACACATTCAATGCAATCCCCATCAAAATACCATCCACTTTTTTCAAAGAAATGGAACAAATAATCCTAAAATGTGTATGGAACCAGAAGAGACCCCGAATAGCCAGAGGAATCTTGAAAAAGAAAAGCAAAGCTGGCGGCATCCCAATTCCGGACTTCCAGCTCTATTACAAAGCTGTCATCATCGAGACAGTATGGTACTGGCACAAAACAGACACATAGATCAATGGAACAGAATCAAGAGCCCAGAAATGGACCCTCAACTCTGTGGTCAACTCATCTTTGACAAAGCAGGAAAGAATGTCCAATGGCAAAAATACAGTCTCTTCAACAAATGGTGTTGGGAAAACTGGACATCCACATGCAGAAGAATGAAACTGGACCATTTCCTTACACCACACACAAAAATAGACTCCAAATGGTTGAAAGACCTAAACGTGAAACAGGAGTCCATCAAAATCCTGAAGGAGAACACAGGCAGCAACCTCTTCGACCTCAGCCACAGCAACTTCTTCCTAGAAACATCGCCAAAGCCAAGGGAAGCAAGGGCAAGAATGAACTATTGGGATTTCATCAAGATAAAAAACTTTTGCACAGCAAAAGAAACAGTCCACAAAGCCAAAAGACAACTGACAGAATGGGAGAAAATATTTGCAAATGACATATCAGATAAAGGGCTAGTATCCAAAATCTATAAAGAACTTATCAAACTCAACACCCAAAGAACAAATAATCCAATCAAGAAATGGGCAGAAGACATGAACAGACATTTTTCCAAAGAAGACATCCAAATGGCCAACAGACACATGAAAAAGTGGCTCAACATCGCTCGGCATCAGGGAAATCCAAATCAAAACCTCAATGAGGGACGCCTGGGTGACTCAGTTGGTTAAGCGACTGCCTTCGGCTCAGGTCATGATCCTGGAGTCCCGGGATCGAGTCCCACATCGGGCTCCCTGCTGAGCAGGGAGTCTGCTTCTCCCTCTGACCCTCTTCCCTCTCGTGCTCTCTATCTCTCATTCTCTCTCTCTCAAATAAATAAATAAAATCCTTAAAAAAAAAAAAATCTCAATGAGATACCACCTCCCACCAGTTGGAATGGCTAAAATTAACAAGTCAGGAAACGACAGATGTTGGCAGGGATGTGGAGAAAGGGGAACCCTCCTGCACTGTTGGTGGGAATGCAAGCTGGTGCAACCACTCTGCAAAACAGTATGGAGGTTCCTCAAAAAGTTGAAAATAGAGCTATCATGTGATCCAGCAATTGCATTACTGGGTATTTACCCCAAAGATACAAATACAGGGATCCGAAGGGGTACGTGCACCCCAATGTTTATAGCAGCAATGTCCACAATAGCCAAACTGTGGAAAGAGCCAAGATGTACATCGACAGATGAATGGATAAAGAAGAGGTGGTATATATACACAATGGCATATTATGCAGCCATCAAAAGGAATGAGATCTTGCCATTTGCAATGACGTGGATGGAACTGGAGGGTGTTATGCTGAATGAAATAAGTCAATCAGAGAAAGACATGTATCATATGACCTCACTGATAGGAATTCTTAATCTCAGGAAACAAACTGAGGGTTGCTGGAGTGGTGGGGGGGTGGGAGGGATTGGGTGGCTGGGTGATAGACATTGGGTAGGGTATGTGCCATGGTGAGCACTGTGAATTGTGCAAGACTGTTGAATCACAGATCTGTACCTCTGAAACAAATAATGCAATATATGTTAAGAAAAAAAAGAAGAAGAAGATAGCAGGAGGGAAAGAATGAAGGGGAGTAAGTCAGAGGGGGAGACGAACCATGAGAGAGGATGGACTCTGAAAAACAAACTGAGGGTTCTAGAGGTGTGGGGGGTAGGGGGATGGGTTAGCCTAGTGATGGGTATTAAAGAGGGCATGTTCCGCGTGGAGCACTGGGTGTTATGCACAATGAATCATGGAACACTACATCAAAAACTAATGATGTAATGTATGGTGATTAACATAACAATAAAAAATACAAAAAAAAAAGAAATGAATGCTGGCCAATAAGAATTTCACATTTTCTGTAAATTGTGGATATTGATGACTGCATAGACATGGTCATGCGAAATCGGCAGATCTATGGTCTATGAATGCCCAGTGAGAATTATCAGTAAACTACATCTTTATTTGTGCTCTTATGCCCACTTCCTGAGTTTGGTTGTTTATTTATTTATTTATTTATTTAATCTATTTATTTATTTATTCAGGGTGAGACTATTGGCTCGTTATTCAGGGAAAAAATCTTGAAATTCACTTCTATGCATTTCATCACAGAAATTCATCACAAGAAGGCCCTTTACAGGTCACTTTTTTTGTGAGGAGGGACAGAGTTAATGTCTGGCTTTGGAGCCATAGGAACTTGATACGGACTTTACTTTCCTCTTAACTACCATATAACTCTCAGCAAGTGGTCGAGTCTGTCCAAACATCGGTCTCTTCATCTGTAATATTAATTATGTTGTTTGTGATGATAAAAAGAGCATGCATGCTCATAAAGCTTATTATGTTTCAGACCTGGTTTCAGTGTTTTCTGTTTCTTAACTCCTTTGATCACATCACCTAATGTAACTCTCTTCTCCCAAAGCTCAGCACATAGTAGACACTGCAGGGGCAAAGCTCCCTTTCATTTGGAAATGAAATATAAAAAGGCATAATTAATAGAGTATAAAATGATCTACTGTAACATTTCTCACACATCTAGGTGACATGCATCTAAAAAAAAAGTATTTTTACATTTTCGCTCTATGACCAATGTCCTTAGAGCACACACACATGCATGGTGAAAGAGCATGATTTCTAAAAATCAATGTATCATTGCCTTTTCTATAACATCTATTTCTATCTAGTCCACCTGGTATCACTGGGGACATCAGAGGGACACTGTACTTCAAAGACAAATGCCATCTTAATTGGACAGGTCTCTTTTTAACATTTACCATTTCCTGTTGGGTCCAACTCAAAGCAGTCAATACTTTTTTTATAAACAGGGGAAGAAAAAAATGCCATCCAAAGCTCAGGTCTCTAAGTTACTGCTGTGTGTTTGGGGCAAGTGTGTTTATCCCAGCACCCATGCAGGTGTAATGCCATGCATAGGTATTAGCCATTCTAGGCACAGCGCTGGGGCTGTGTCTGCATCGTGCCATCTGAATCAGTATGCATGACAACCCAGTGCAGGGCTATTCAACCACAATCTCTGCCATCATTCACAGTGGTAGGGCCCAGAATTGCTGGGGTTGACCCAGGTCTGCCCACGACGCCCAAGTTCTCAGCTGGGACACTAAGAGATGTCTTGCTCTTGCTCCTGTTAACTCAGTTCCAGCAAAAACACTGAGGAAATGCGGTGGACCATACCACCTTATCTTCAAATTCAGACCATACACCAAAGCAATGTGGTGAACCCACTGCAGAGGTGCCATGATATAAGAGGTTGCATATTTATGGATTTGGGCATCAGAGAGACCTGGGTTCAGACATCAACTTTGCCAGCCGCTGACAGTGTGAATTCATTTCTCTGAGCCTGTTTTCTTGTTAGGACTTAGTAAGACAATATTTATACACTCCCTGAAACATAGCAAACTCTCAATAAATGGCAGAAGCAATAAAATAATAATGATCTTTGCCTTCATTCCTTACCACTTTCTCTGAGCTCCAAATTCATACAGAAGACTAACTGCTCAACATCTCCACCTGGGTGTCCCACAGGCCCACAGAACTCAACAGGATAAATCAGGCTCACCCTTTATTCCTTAAACCTGCACCAACTGGAAACCCAGGCCACCACCACGTCTTCCCCTCACCCTCCATTCGCACTGAGTTCATGACTCGGTCAAGGTGTTCACTGGGCTTCAGGCTTGAATTCTGCTTCACAATTTCCAGGATTTTCCTCCTCCTGGAAATATACAAAAGTAAGATGGGAAACAAACAAAAAATATGCATATAAATTTTCAGGGAATTTCAAAGACAAACATCATGCAAGAATCCAGATGTGTGTAAGGCTGTCAAAAATAGATATGACTGGGCAGAAGCCACAGAAGAGGTGGTGAAAAGGAGCTCCCTGCGTGGCCGGAGGATTCAGTGATGGGATAGCTCAGGAAAGTCCAAGAAAAAGACATTAATTCAAGGAAAAGACTCAGCCTCAAGGGCAAAATGATCCCTGGTTTCAACAATGGGTATCAAAAAGAGAGCAAGCAAGGCTTGTGCCAGGAGCGCACTTAGCTGGTTGGGACGGAGTGGCAGAGGGAGGCATAGTTGCAGGAAGCAGTGTGACTCTGAGGCAGCAGAGAAGGGAAAACCCTTGGCCTATGAAATCTGAAAAGTTACCTACCCTGTCCTGCCCCTGTTACCCCTCCCTGAAACTCACACTAATACCTGATAGAGGAAAACCAAATACACCCAATGATGAGTAATAACAAGGTTTCTATACAAAACCATGGAAGGAAAAATTGGAAAAGGGTAGCAAAACATAACAAAATGGAAAACCCTCATGAGCAGTCATGTTTTCATAGAGCAGCTAAAAACTATGACCAAACATTGTGTAGTGAATTTTTTTTAAGATTTTATTTATTTGAGAAAGAGAGGAGAAAGAGTGAGCACAAGCCGGGGGCGGGGGCGTGGGGGCAGGCAGAGGGAGAAGGAGAAGCAGACTCTCTGCTGAGCAAGGAGCCCGATGTGGGATTCCATCCCAGGACTCTGGGATCATGACCTGAGCTGAAGACAGATGCTTAACCAACTGAACCACCCAGGCATCCCTGTGTTGTGACTTCAAAAAAGAATGGAAAGCTATGACATCTCTGAAGAAAGATCACAAAGAAGAAACACTTGTCTCACATATACTAGCTTGGTATTAAAAGGTATCATTCAAAAGTGATAAATCTGGTGATAAAATCATGCGCATATGTCTAAGCACTGAGGAATACACTAACATAATATTACAAACTAAAATTGGGTGGTGAAAAACAAAAGAAGAGAAGGAAAGGAAAAAGAAATGTGCTAATTGTAGCCTTCACTGTGGTAGAGAATGGAAAAGATAGAATCTAAAGAAATAAGAACTAAAGATGTCACACAAAGTTATAATTATAGGAGTTATGGCTAGAACAAAATATAAACCCTCTTAAATATCAGGGGACCCAAAGCAAACAAAATAGACCACAGAGTAGAGGACTTGAAGGAACAAACAAACAAAAATCTAATATACAATGACATTTCTAAGACCAAATATGTGTCAGGTCAAATGTAAATGGGCTCCACTGATCTATCAAAACAATTTTCAGGTGGGTCCAAAAAGCAAAGCCAACCCCAAGCTGTATTCCAAAGACACACATCACCAAGTTGTTTCACAAAGCTGAAAATAGAAAGCTGTCCAAAGGCGCACCAGACCGATGTCAACAGAAGGCAGCCAAGGTCATGCCGTTAATATCCGAGAAGGCAGGATTCAAAATAAAAGCTTACAATGAGATGTGGAAGGTTGCATTCTGATGGTAAAGGGAAAAATCTACAGTGATGATATAACTGTTCTGAACACCCATACATCAGATGACACAGTGGCAACGTTAACCAAGCAGAAACTACAGGAGATATGGGAGAATCCACAGTAACACCAGCAGGAGGGGACGATTCAAATTCAACACTCTCCACTCATAACAGACCAAGTGGGCAAAAACTCAGGATCTAGCCGCCTAGATCCTAGATAGCATAATTAATAACACAGACTGTACTGAGCCATACACATTACACACCTTGACAATGGATCATTTATTTTCTTTTCAAATGCCCATGAAATATTAATGAAAAAATTGATCACGTTCTAGAACACAAAGGAACCCTGATAAATCCTCAAAAACCAGAAACAATATAGACAATATTCTCTGATCACAATGTAATAAAAATGGAAGCAAATAACAAAATCGGCAAATGAAAAAATCCTTTCCACCTGAAAATTAAAACTAAATTTAAAAAAATCATTCTTAGATATACTCTGGGGTCAAAGAGGAAGCACAGCCCCCAAATTAGGAATTTCTGAAAAACAATAATGAGAACATTGTATATCAGAATCTGTGAATGCTGCTGAAAAACACTCAGAGAAAGTCATAAACTCAGAAACTTAGGTCAGTAAAAAATAAAGAATAGAAGCAAATAAATTGGGCATCTGACTAAAAATGTTAGGAATAAAACAAAGGTGAGAAGTAAAGAGCTAATAAAGAAAAAGAAACAAAAGTTAATATGTTAGAACATTAGAAACCCACAGAACTAAAGAATAAACCCACAAGGTGTGCCTTCAGGAAAAGAAGAGCAAGAAGTTAGATAATCCACTAACCTGATCACAAGAGACGTGGGAGAAAATGCAAGAAAATATAAAGAGATGGAAAATATAAATAGACCAATTTCCACTGAAGAAAAAAAAAAAACAACTGCCTAAAGTCTTTTGATGAAAATGGAGCTGGAAAAAGGCTAGCCCTGGGGAACTTTTATAAGATTTTTTTAAAAACCAGATCCAATAATGCATAAACTATCGTAAGGCAGGTAAAAAGAAGAAAAATGCCCCAAAATCTTTTATTGAAGCAAATACAAAATGACACCTAAACCTGGTAGAGATTGGGAAAAAACAAGACCAAACAGAAAAAACAACAACAAAAAACATAGCCCAACCTTATGATGCAGATTGGTGTACAAATCAGATATACGATATTAGTAAACAATATCCATTAGACCATTAAACAACAGTACACTTTAAAAAGTGGACTTCATTTCAGAAACTGAAGAACAGTAAATTAGTAAGGAATCCATTACATAAGCCATCCTGTTACTGGATGTAAGAAGAAAAATCATATGACCATATGATTTTTGACACTAAGAAGACAGTGCATATAAATTCAACAACAATTTTTGATAAAAAAAAGACAAAAGCTCAATATAATATGAGTCATATATAAAGATTTCCTAGAAATTTATAAGAAAAAGACAATGACTATGTTGAAAATGGGGCCAAGAGAGCTCACAGAAAAGGAAATATAAATGGCTATACATAGGAAAAGAAGCTCAACTTCACTTTAATGAGAGCTCCCCAAATTAAAGCTATCTTGAGATGTCATTGACACCTACTGGATTGGCAAAAATCCAGAAGTTTGAGAATACTCTGTGCGTGAGGCTATGGGGAGACAGGCGTCGTATATTGCTGGTGGGAATATAAATTGGTATAACCCCTGTGGAGGGCAAATCAGCACCATCTATCAAAATTACATATGTATCTACCCTTTGACCCATCAATTATACTTTTGGGAATTTATCCTCCAGTTACACTTGCACACGTGTGAAATGATGTCTGTGCAAGGTTATTCATTAACATTACTTGTAAAAGCAAAAATGGCGAGCAACCTAAATGTCTTTCTGTAGGGAACTGGTTAAATAAATTATGGTACATCCATACAATATAATACCATGAAGTTGTAAAGACATAGTGACAATTTCTATATCTATATGTGGATACAGAAAGACTGCCAATATATATTATTAAGTAAAACAACAATAACAAAACCACAAGGTGCCTTTTGTGGAAAAAGATATATACACACATAGATAGATATAAGATATTATATGTGTAATATATGAAAGATGCATCTATATGTGAAAGATATATCTCTGTCTATCTATATTATATATATTTGTGCTAGGTTGTAGACAATTCCCTATAGTTTCAGGGAAAAGTCCTTCAAATGTTGGCCCCAATCTATTCTTCCAGGTTGATCAATCACTCTTATTCCCTCCAACACACATACCCTCTGGCTATATAATGAATGCTTTAGTTACACTGAGCCACTTAACAGTCTCTGGTCATCTTTGTGCGTGTATCGCTCCCTCTGCCTGAAGTACCAAGATGCCCCCTATCTGCCAGATGACACTAGCTACTCTACTCATCCTTCAAGAAGACCCAGTTCCAATAATGTCCCTGCACTAGGGAGAGAGAGAGAGTGTTTCCCTTCTGTGGGGTTACATGCACAGATTGTCAGATTGTACTGAAATGCTTTGCTCAGATATAATTCCCTAAGAAGACTATGAGAAATTCAGAGGCAGCAATCATGTATTATCTGGCCCAGACCATGCACACATTAAATATGCCTTCAAATAGTAAATATAAACAACCGACATGTTTATGGATAGGTGAACAAGTTAACAGACTGTGGTATATACATACAGTAGCATATTATTCCACCTTTAAAAAGGGGCAGTTCTGACACATGCTACAGCATGGATGAAACTCGAAGACATTATGTTAGCTGAAATAAGCCAGATATAAAAGGATGAATATTGAAAACATACACTGGAAACATGAATTTTCTAGGACAAATACTGGAAATTTATACAGCTTTTCTCAAATGGTCAAATTCATAAAGACAAAAGGTAGAATGATGGTTGCCAGGAGCTGGGGAGAGGAGAAGGTGGGGAGTATGATTTAACGGGTACGGAGCTTCAGTTTGGGAAGATGAAATGTTCTGGAGATGGGTGGTGGTGATGGTACGCAATAGTGTGAATGCACTTAATACCCCTGAACTATATACCTAAAAATGGCTAAAATGGCAAATTTTATGTTGTATGATTTTTACCACAATGCAAAAGTATGCTTTCACCTAGGGGTCTCCAAGGAATCCTTAAGGTAGAAAGTCTCTCTCCTCAAGAATACGTTTTTATCCTGTTCTTAAAGATGGTAAATATTGTACAGTGTGTCCCGATCATCTGTCAGAATCTATTCTATCCTTACAAAGTTTTCTCTTGGGACTTAACTGAAAGCTGTAAATGAATGGTCACTAAGACCTTGGTAAATATGCTACGCCATTCATTCGTCAATAAATATCAATGACTCACTAGGTGGTGGACACCAGGCGCTGGGGTTACAGATGCAAGAAAGGTGGACATCTTTTCCTCACCTCAGGGAGATTACCACACGACTTTGAATCTAAAGATTCAATGGAACATGGTGAAGACCCTTCACCTACAGACCCTTCCAGTCTATGGGGTCACCCTCTCACCGGCCCCCTGACCTCCTCTCTACTGTCTGTGATCATTTTCACTCAGGATACCGGGAATCTGTTAACATCCCACAGAAGAGAAGCAATTCCCTTAAGTAAACAAAGCACAAAAAGTTTATGAAATACAGGTCTGGGTAGAAAAGCACTGCTCATTTTTATGTTTTATTTTCAAATTGGTTATTGCTGGGGTAGAGAAGTGCTATTGATTTTTGTATGTTGATCTTGAGTCTAGCAATCTTGCTGGACTCTAGTATTAGTTCTAATAGTGTGTATGTGGATTCCTTTGGTTATTCTGGGTGGATGATCATATCATTTGCAGATATTGTCCATTTTATCTCTTTCCTCCCAATCCTTACAACTCCAATTTCTTTCTGTTCCCTCGTAACATTGGCCATGACCTTTTAAATAAAATTTCAAAAACAAACACCACAAGGCAGCAAAAAAGTGGATTAATTTTATTATATTGAAATAAAAGATTTTTGTTTAAAGAAAACATGAGCAAAGTTACTGAACAATAGAGCAGAAGATATTGGCAATGTCTAAAACAACAAGAGTTTACTATTTCTAGAATATAGAAGGAACTTCTGCATGCCAACAAGGAGAAAATGTCAAGCCAGTGGGAAAATAGTCAAAGGATATGAATAGTGATTTATAGATGAGGAAACTTGAAAGCTAAGAAGCACATTGAAGAGATGCTTAAAATCATTAATAATCAGAGAAATGCAAATTAAAACAAGAATGAGATATCACTTTATATATATCAGACTGGCTCAGTTAGAAAGCTGGATAATGCCAAATGTTGGAGGGAATATGGGGATATAAGAATATACTCCAATGTTTGATTTAATAGGAGTGGTAATTCTGAAGAGCAAACGGGCAGCTTTCAGTCAAGTTTGATATACACATCTGCTACAAGATTTGTCCCGAAACCCCACACAGGTCCGTAAGTGGATACATACAAGGAAAGTCATAGTAGCATTATTTGAGATGTTGAGGAGTTGGAGACAGTTGGGTTGTCCACCATCAGGTGAGCAGAGAGGTAAAATATGGTAGATGCAAACCACGGGGTCCCATACAGCAACTGGCAGAAACAGCATGGATGTGCACATACCGACATGGGTGGGTCTTAAAAACATAGTGCTGAGTAAGAGAAATAAAAGTCGATGATGTCTCAGCCAATGCCACTTATATAAAATTAGGTTGCATGCATACAAATCAAGAATAGACATTTTTCAAGAACATATATGAACAAAAATAGCAAGTACATGTTAAGTCCATCAAAATAGTTGCCTGTAGGGGTAGGAAATGGGGAAAATGAATAAATAAATAAATAAAATAGGAGCAGGCCTTTGCACAGAGTGATGGTAGCAAAGCTCTATGACAAAAGAGAGAGATTAATTAAGAAATAAATAAATAAATAAATAAAAGCAAAGCTGAGAGGCCAAAGGATTCCAGAAAGAGATGACAGGAGCCAAGCTGGTGTCTCAGAAGGATCACTCAGGGCTTCTAGCTCAACCAAAGGGTCATCCCAAAGCTATCTCAGAAATGCCCACAGGGGCGCCTGGGTGGCTCAGTCGTTAAGCGTCTGCCTTCGGCTCAGGTCATGTTCCCAGGGTCCTGGGATCGAGCCCCACGTCAGGCTCCCTGCTCCGCGGGAAGCCTGCTTCTCCCTCTCCCACTCCCCCTGCTTGTGTTCCCTCTCTCGCTGTGTCTCTCTCTGTCAAATAAATAAATAAGATCTTTAAAAAAAAAAAAAAAAGAAATGCCCACAAAGGTGGAACCAACCACACTTGACATTATGGGATTAACAGTGAACTCCAAGAAAAGACACGATAAGGAAGAAAGAAGAGCCCTTTTGCCTGCTTCCCACCTACTGAAGAAAGAGAGGGGTGCAACCAAGTGGGAAGGGAGGGGTGGGACCATCTCAGCCCACTCACTGCCCGTTACATCCTGTGCACAAGGAGAGGAGGACTCAGGGAAAAGCAGCCTTGTCTACTGAGCTGACCAGGCTCCAAACCCCTGCGGCTCGTGTGATATGTTAGGGCACAGGAGGGGCAGGCTGGGGGGACAGAGAGCCCAACTCTGTATTCATTACATATGGAGGAGTACTTAGTTCTCAAAGATCTGATTTATAGAAAATAAATAATTGGCCTAGAAGTCCAGTAGTCAGTCAGCTAACACACACAACCTTCTCTTGGTTGCTTTTCTTGGATACACCATTTGACACGGCAGCAGGTTGGGGCTGCACCCCCGTGTCAGCTGAGGCCCTCCAGAAAGTTTTGGGACAGCAGGAACCGGGCCATAATGGAAACGGTATATCTATTAATATCTGTAAAAAAAAAAAAAAAAAAAAAAAAAAACCACAGTGGTATAACAGGTGGGGTGTTAGGGATTATGTATTTACCTGGCTTCCTGAATTTATTCTCGGCTGGTTGTGGATTGTTATATACAAGTTTCCTGGAAAGTTAGCCAGCCTGCTGCTCTCAAAATATGCTTAGGGTTGGGGGTGGGGGCACAGGGAAGTGTCTCCTGTCTCTGGGCATTTTGGAAAGCAGGAACAGGAAAGAAAAATAAAGATAATGCAGTGTCTGCAGGGAGTGCGTTTGGGGTGGGGGGCTGGTCATGAATTCAGAATAAAGGCTGCCAATGAGAAGCAAGGAGTGATCACTGTCCTAATTTAGGGTGGTTCTATTGCTCAGTGATTTCCAGGCAAGTCCCAGGGTGATCAAAGTGAGTTTAAGATGAACATGTTTGGTGCCCAAAGTTAAGTGATTAGATTTTATCTGAGAACAATGGCTCAGACCCTGAAGGGTAGCACTGTCTTACCCACCCTGTGTAACCATGTGACCGTCTGGAAGGTGGCAGTATCCAGGGGTCAGGGCTCTGCAAGGTGGAATGCCAGCAGCACTGGGTCTCTGACACCAGAAGAGAAACAAGTTTAGGAGCAAATTGCCAATATAGATGGTGCTGAAATCATTATTCATATATACACCTTCATAAGAATTTAGAAGGAAATTCTAAATGCAAAAGCTTGGAAAGCAACCCAAATCCAAACCCACTCACAAGCACTACATGGAAGGAACATCTATTTTAGATGTCATAGGCCCACAACTGTCACCCCTGAGAAAGAGCACAAGAAGAAATAAGCATGGTTTCCCCGAGTCTCCAGGGTGGGGACAGCTGGCCTACCAGCCCCTCCTGGTTCCTACAGTTCTCTGGAGAGTTGTCTCTTTGGCGGTTCCTGAAATGCCACTGGGTACCCAGCACAGTCCCATAAGTGAATGAATGAAAAAATCAGTCTCGAAAATTCACCCTCACGTGAATGTACAACAACTGCCTGTAGCTGAGAGACCGGGTAGGTCTGTTTTGTGACATCCTTGATCATCTAAAGCAATCCCTCTGGGATGTGGCACCACAACCTTCCCATCCGCACCACTCTCCCCATCTCCGTGTGTTGTACACCACTCAGAGTCCCTGAACATCAAACACTCCATACACCAATGTGACAATTAGCAAGACATGGCCCCAGTGTCCTGAAAGAAATGGCAACACCTCTGAAATGCCAGACTCACACCCAAGGCTTGGTTTAGACTCCCCCAAAATTAAGGTCAACATGTGCCTGGGCATCAAATCAGAGAGAACTGTCAACTCCTTCAACTTGTCAGTTCTGTGGTACTGAAATATCTTTCTTAAAACAGTATCCAATTTCAAGGATAAAGGAAGAGAACGTATAATACAGATGTTTCATGGAGTTTGAAGTAGTAAGAGTCTAAAACTATCACTTTTACTTTATCAGCCACCTCTGAAGACTTCAAAGCATTTTTTGGTGAGCATTTTAACACAAAATTTCACAACAGCCGACTGGGCAGACATTGTCTTCATTTTACAGGAAGAAATGAATGAACTGCGAAAGGTCTGCTGACCAAGCCTCTTTCTACTACATGTCGTTGCCTAAACCCAAAGGTCAAGACCACATTTTTAAAGCAGTGCCCATAGATTCCCCGGCTGTCCTGATCTTCCAGGGCTGGAGAGGCAAAAGCAAAAGTCAGGCAGTGAAGGGAAGGGCTGCCTTGGGGCTGGTGCAGGCGGTGCCAAGCCAGAATGCTCTTGATCTGTTCAGAGAACACAGCTGAACCAATGGCCAATTGCTGCCACAGCAATGAGGACCTCCGTGTTGCCAGATAATCTGATTTTTAAAGAGAAGATACACATGTAATAATTTTTGGATAAAATCCACTGATTTTTAAATGTTAGCTTTTTTTTTTTAATTTATAGCAAGCCAAACAAATCACATCTCTGAACCAGACACTGTCCAAGGCAGCCAGTTTGCAACCGCAGTCCTAACATATCATCACTGAGAGCAACTCCTAATTATGTTTAGGAGAGGGGAAGAAAAGAACCCCTATTTAAAACCACAAATGACCACAGCCACATCTCTCTGCTAGGGGAGGTATATCCTTTCTCACCAGTCTGGAATATTTTCGAAAAAACATAGTGATAGGCCTGGGCTGGGAACCTCCCCTGTCCCAATCCCCAGGCATTGTCTGAAAGGGGAGAGTAGATTTTAATCTGCTTAGAAATGGGATACAGAATGTGAGGTTTGGAGGTCTGAGTTCTGCTGCACAGAATGCCCTTCCATCCTCCTTCCCAGTCTTCAGTGAAGGTTTACCATAAGAGACTGCCATTTGCTAGGAGAGCTTGGGATGAAGGAAAAGGCAGGGGTCCCCCGCCTGTGTCTATGTGGTTAGTGAGGAAGCAGCAACCATAGGGCAGGTCTCCAGATATGTCAATAGTTCTGTGCGAGAAGTGGGAGAAATAAGTCACCCAAGACTCCTCTGGGAGATTGAAAGGAGGTTTCCCTGCTTCACATGCTAAGTGGGACAGGATTTGGGATTTTTTTTTAATTTTAAAGATCAGCATGACCAGGGTTTGAGGCCATGTTTAGGCAGGCAGCCAATAAGCTTTGAGTCCTTAAGAGCAAGTCACATCCCACAGGCTGCTTCATGGTGGACAATGAAGGCTTATGTCCTGCCAAGAGCCCCAGGGTTATCAGGCCCAGGGGCCTAGGAGTGGGACTCATAGCCAAAGTTTGTATTCTAAAAAGTGCAACCTCTCTGTACTAAACCACCAAATGGAGGTGCCATGTGGGACATCACCTCATGACCACAGAGTAAAGCCTAGGGCAGCCAGGGACAGGGATTTTGTTCCTTCCCCTGCTCCTTCAGCTTCCTGAAAACCCAATCTTGATGGCAGCAGAGGTGGTCTTCAGTAGATAGAAATGCCCTGAGGACCCTTCTTGGACGGTTCCCAGGGGCTAAAGAAGCCAACACGACTATCAAACAGAAGAACAGAGGGGAAGATCTCTATGGCTATCCTTGGAAATAGCTCTTTCTGCCCTGGACACTAGAAGGTTTTAAATACCATCACCGCCCACCCCTCCAACACCTGGGGAAGTGACCTCAACCTACAGAGACCTGGCCTGAAAACTTGCAGTTCAGACCTAGGGCAAGTGACATCTCACAGCTGGCCTAGGGACTTTGTTATTCAAAGGGTCTTGCAGAAGGTTTCTTTCTTCTTGTTTCCTCTAGTGGATTTTAGAGCCGCTTATCAGGAGTCACAGTGGAGAGAGGAGTTTTCCTTACTTCTGCTTGGCTATAATTAATGTATGAATTGTTGGCATATTTTTTAAGAGAAAAATAAACAAACAACTGGAAAGGGAGAGTAGTGTGCCCACCTATGGTCTGACTACCATCATGTCTCATAACCAGATCGGTTTATTTGGTTAAAGCAATGTGAACTGTAACCCTGAATAATTTATTGAACTATCGCACCACTTGCAAAATAATTGAAGCTTGAGCCTAGTGCTACATAACAGATTCAAACTGGAGAGAAATATATGAGCAATATCTCAACATTTAGAAATAAAAAAGGCAAGTAAGGAACCTGACAGTCTTTACCATAACACCCAACACACATCTATAAAGCATTTCCCACTGGCCACTGTTTTTGGCATTGACTCGGTAGCATCTCCCATCTCACCCCAACTGGGCCCTACCACACAGGGCTGGGAGCTGAAATGGTGGAGGGCCAAGGAGACAAAATGAGAGGCAAGCCCAGTGTTGGAGGAGGTGGGGAAGCAAGGAAACCTTTTGGCCACAGCAGAGGACATCTCGACAGTGACCTATAACCCAAGAGTCTGGTGAGGACAATCTGGAGAAGTTTGCTGTGCACAAATAAGAGGGGATCCACCGGTACAGGGAAAGGAAGTTTCGGCTCCACCTGGCTCTGAGCCCTGATGAGAAAACACGTGGAATTTCATGTGCATATCTGGGCCCACATGATTAGAGGAGCACTGATAGGCTAAGGAATCCTATAATTAGCATTCGGGAAGGAGGGCAGGAATTTCAACCATGTCCAATGGGGATCCATGAAGGAGCATGCTTTTCCCCTGATTATTAAACTTTCTTTATTATGCAAGTGTTTTGATACATATACTATATACAGATCCTATTTTGATACATATATTAGAGTAACAAACTACGGAAACTATAGATAAGCAAAAGAGAAAAACATTAGAAATCACAATCTCAACAGCTAGAGATGTATATCCTTTCCAGTTTTTACACACTGCATTCCATGATAAATTGCATTTATACAGTGGAGTCATGTGATTTCATAATCTGTTTTTGCAATTAATACATCTTGTTATTATCTATAACAATATACATTTTGAATGTGCATGTGTCTCACGTCCATAAAGTATGTGTACAAAATTACTTTTAATGACAACATGGCGTTCCTGTACCATCACCTACTAATGAAGGTAGGTTGAGTCTGACTTCCAGATCTACAAGCAACGCTGCGGAGACATTGGTATTCCAATAACCAGAAAGACTTTGTATTAAGGAAGTATCGTCTATGTTTTGTCCTTTAATCCGTCTAAGCCTAGGAGGGAGATGCTGTTAATTTCTCTGTTTTATCGATGAGAAAAATGAACTTAGAAATTTTAAGTAACTAACTGGCAGTGACATTCTGGGCAGGGAGCAGAGCTGGAATTTCAACCCAGGCTGCAGCCAAGACTCATAATTACCACAATCTAGAGCTGTCTGCACACATCTATTGCATTTTTTCTGACTACTTCTTTAGGATAAATGCCTGAATGTACACTTACTAGGACAAAGGAAACCAGAACTTTTAAGACAAGAAAACGGGGGGGAAAAAAATAAGTCACTGCGTTCAGAGATCTGCAGGCTCATGGGGTGGGAGGGAGGAGTCGGGCTGCAAGATTTGATTCACTCTGGGCTCTTCCACCCAGCCCACGGAGGACCAAAATGCTAAGGGTGGATCACGGGTGTTCCAAAATGGAACAGCCTCCCTGGTGAAGAAGGCCCTCTCCAAAAGCATCCCAGGTGATTTTGGAGGGTCTCTGCAGAAACAGGAGCCCTGAGAGGAGAGACTGAAGGAGAACACCCGGGGCCCTCCCCAGCCCTCCCGTTCTGTAATCCTGCAGCCCAGCCAGCCGTCTGGTACTACAATTATGATATAGAATTTGGGGAGTCTTTGTTTATATGCCACACTTACTAAATCAGTGTTCCAAAAAAATTTATGTAAAAGAAAAGTCATCTTTGATCTCTAAAAATGTATGGGGGTAGGTGGTGAAGGAGGAAGGCATGAACCCATATATGGAAATGTGTTCAATTGGAGCAAAATGCAAAACGGCTTCTGTTTCCAATTATGAGCCTTTGTTCCCTGACAGTGGCCGTCTTCCACCTTGCTGGAGCCTGCTGCCCAGCCTTGTTTTCTTTGCAAGAGCCACACATTATTATAACTGAAAATGCACACTCACCTGAAGAAAGCCGCGGAGTGGGCACCAAAAGACACACAGACCGCTTAGCCTAAGCTGGCCTTTCCTCCCTTCCATTCTGATAGATCTTTTTTCCCCCTTTTTGTCACTCAAAATGAGTGTCTGATGTACCAGCATAAATTGTTAAAAGCAGTTTTAGGTAAAGGAAGAGAGAGTAAAGTGGAGTTTTTTTCACAAAAGCCAACCTCAATTTATGTCAAACAGGGTTAAAAGACCTTGGGATTAAAGCAATAAACTTGCTGCTGTCAAAGCTAAAACCCGCTAACAATTTAGTGCCAAACGCATGTTGTTCAATATCATTTCATATTATATTATGTCACAAAGAGCTGACGGTTCTGCATCACTCTGACAAGGCTGATTTACTCTGAAGAATTCATCGACATTTTGCACAGTCAAAGCTGACTTCATTTTGTTTGGATGGACGGTGCGAAATGTCTCTGTACTTGAATTCGAATATTAGTCTGAAAATCATTCTCAGATTAAAGATTCAGGGGACCATTGGTCCACGGCTTTGCAAAGTAAGGACTTTGAAAGGCAGGAATAGACTTTTCACGGCTCTCATTGACGAAGTATTTAGACCAAGGCTTTAATAAAAATCAACAGAGGTTAAGTCAGATTTTTTTTTTTTTGGCATCCCCTAAACTACATGAATTGTTCAGCCAACTCCTCAGAAAAAGAAAATCGTACGAGAGGATTTTCCCTGATCGAGACATAAATCATTTATAAACTCCTTAGGAGACGTTAATCACCTTATTTTCTTAATTATGTGTACTCATGATTCCCTTTGCCCATTCTCTTTCTTACCAATAAAAAGGCACAGGTGCAGTCAGGGGCATATCAGGATGTTTCTGGGCTCAGAGACTATGGGACAATGGATTTGGAAAAGTCAGAGTCGGTGAGACAGAGGTTCTTCTTGGGACAATTACAGAGGGGAAAAAATGGATTTGAAATCATCTGACGTGTGCCTTAAAGAGCTAGAGGCACACCAGGCTGTTTTTAAAATCAAACAAGTGAATATACTGCGTATCGTGACTTGTATAAGAGTCTACCACATGTGAAATCTGAATCTATTTTACATACTTAGGTGAAAGATGATGCAACAAAATATTGAGTGGTTATCTCTGGTTGATGGGATCAGAGGCACCAGTGAATGTTTCTCATCCTTATGGGTATTTTCAAGTTAAAAAAAATCTACATGACTGGGGCGTCTGTGTGGCTCAGTCAATTAAACATCTGCCGTGGGCTCTGGTCATGCTCCCAGGGTCCTGGGATCTTTTTAAAAAAATGTTTTAAAACTGTACTAAAGGAATTTGTTGTTCAAAGCAACCCCACACTGAATGCCCTTTTGAAGTGTGAACCTATTCTTTAGATCAGGACAAAATAGTCTTAATGTGATAACGTTCTAAAATTAAAGTTTTCAAAAGTTGCTTTCTCTGAAGTTGGGCCTATAGGGTGGTCCACTCTGTAACCTGCAGGGAGGGGAGTGAAGAAATGATTTCTTGAGGGTGCACGTCAGGGATCCTCACTGTAGTTCCTTGGGGTTGCTGTGAATATTCCAGTTGACACCACCAAAGGATGCGGAAATGTCTCGGCATGTGGTCAGAACAATTCCAGGTGACAGTCAGAACTGAAGGGTTCCATAAAAGGGAAGCATGTGCGTGTGTGCTTGTGTGTGTGTGCTCGCACACGCACGTGCATGCATGTGTGTTGTGTCTCCCACAACTAGGAAAGGAAACTCTTCTCAGCCTCACCCAGCTTCCCTCTCCCAGACTCCGAAGCAACCATCTTATCCTTCTGTCTTCTGACAGGACCCCAGTGCCACCTGCCTCCCACCTGAGCTTTGCCATAGTTTCTACCATAGCCCAAGGGAGCACATCACCAAGGTGACGTTCTCAGCAGAGTATTTTTCCTCCCCAAACAAGGAATCGACAAAAGGTGCTATGTATACAAAGGAATAGGACACCTGGAGAGCAGGTCTCTGTTCTGCCCAATACAGTTTTGTGGCCTCAGTTTCCCCTTCTGTATGATTGGCACCAGGGCCCATGCTGTCTGCCTTGCAGGGGTGACATGGAATCCGATGGCAGCAGGTATGGATGGGGTACCTGCTATGCCCAGTTGGGGATGTCACAGTGACCTGAAAAGTTACCTCAATCTAGGGATGAACTATAACCAGGGCTCAGAGGCAGCAAGGCCAAAAGAGAGCAGATCAAGCGGGGTGCAGACCCCTTACTTTTCTGGGAGAAGTACAGAGAGGAGTCATGAAGGAGGGAGAGGTGGGACTATGTCTGGAGGATGAGAAGGCAGTTGCCTATGATTTGCATGGGTGGTGGGCACTTACAGCTAGGAGATGAAGAGTGATTGTTACCTCCAGTGACACAGAGATCCTGGAGAGCTGGGTTTCTCTGCTCATCTCTCAAAGAAGGCAGCATGCTCCCCTTCCCCATCCCAGTCCCTCGTGATGCAGAGACTACAGTTCAACTGTTCCCAGCCCTCTCTCTCTCTCCCTCCCTCACTTCCACAGGCAACCTCAATGGGTGATCCCCCTTTTGCATGTTGGTTCGTGTTCCTTGATCAGTGTTTCTGTTCTAGGTCACTCTGTCCCCAGTGAGGCCAACCCTGGCTGTGCATCTATCACCCGTGACTTCTCAACTTGACCTTCAGCCCTCACTCTGGCCAATCCTGCCCCTGATAGCACCTGAGGGTCTTGGCCACCCATGGGAGGAGACCAAGATGAGGACAGTGGTGTGGGGGACAGGCAGGTCTATAGACTGTAGACTCAGCCATCCTAACCTACCACTTGCTTCCGCCTGGCCCTCTGTGGAGAACACAACTCTGGGACCAGAGGTTGCTTTCCATAGTGCCTGGGGTCAATGTGGGAAGCAGAGAAGAAATAGCAAGAAATCTATAGCCCAGAGCACAACAGGCTTGGCTGCAAGTGCTGGGATGTAAGAGGAGGAACATCCTCGCCAGGGGCAGAGAAGGGTGTTCAGGTGAGAGGGCACCTGGCCGAGATCTCCATGATGGACCTGCAAAGCCAAGTCCAGAGGGGGAAAGAGCAAGAGGATTCTAAAGAAGAATTGATAGGATCGTGCTGGTGGGGGAGGGACAGAGGATAGAACTGGAAAGGGGGGCTAGCCTAAGATGTTTTAGGGAGTCTGTACTTCATCCTCTAGATGCCTGTCAGTGAAGGCTTTGGGCCAAGTTTACGCTGTCCATTGTTTGGGCTGGTAAAGGCTACCTCATTGTAGCTATGATTTGTATTTCCACAAGGAAGAATGGTGTTGAGCATCTTTTCATGTGCTTACTGATCATTTGTATGTCTTTTTTAGAAAAATGTCGATTCAGAGCCTTTGTCCATTTTTAATTGGGTTACCTTTTATTATTGAATTATAACGGTTCTTTATATATTTTGGATTCAAGTCCCTTATTAGATTTATGATTTACGAACATTCTCTTCCATTCCCCTTGCATCTCAACTATTAAAGCAGCCTCTTGTTGGTGTCTTTCCTTCTTCTCTTGCTCCCCTGCAAGCCGGGAGCCTGGGTGGTGCAGTCGGTTGAGTCGGTTGACTCTTGATTTTGGCTCAGGTCGCGATCTCAGGGTCGCGACATCAGGCCATGTTGGGCTCCGTGCTCAGGGAAGAGTCTGCTTGTCCCTCTCACTCCCCCTCTGCCCCTCCCCTCCCTCAGATAAATTAATTAATTAAATCTTTAAATCATTTTTAAAAATAAAACATAAATCAGGTTATATTTCTGCAATATGACCTTGAAAAAAATGCTATTTTAACCAAGTCACTCCCCTGCTTAAAAATAGGTGTAAGAAAATAAACTCCTTGTTATACGCAAACAATGAATCATGGAACACTACATCAAAAACTAATGATGTAACGTATGGTGACTAACATAACATAATAAAATAAAATTTAAAAAAAAGAAAAGAAACTCCTTCTCTGGCTTCTTACCACTATTGAGATGAATTCCAGGATCCTTTCCCCAGTGCAGGAGGCTGCAAATGATTCTACTTCTGCCTGTTTCTCCACTTCCTTCCCACCTGTCTCTACACCCTCATCACCCCTAACCACACCCATTTAGTTTCAAAACCCCCACACTCCTTCACACCCAATGCCCTCTGCATTCCAGAAGCCTTCCTCTCTCCTTTTCCCCTGGTCAACCCCTTCCCACCTGTATCAGATTAAATGCTGCTTCCCTGGGCAGAACATCATTGATCCTTCCTCTGTGTTAGGTCCCTTCGACACAAGACTGGCCACACTCATCAAACGCATCCTACTCTGGTTGAAGGAATTATTGATTGATGGCTTTGGGCTGAAAGCTGCAGAAGGACGGGGTCACTTTGTTGTGTGTCCAGCACTCTCTCCCAACAGAGTGTCTGCAGAGACAAGTGGCAGGATGTGAGTCCCTGAGGGGACAAGGCCCCTCTCTGCGAGTGCAATCGGCAAACCTGAGAAAGTTTATTTTATTTATTTTTAAAGACTTTATTTATTTATTTGTCAGAGAGAGAGAGCACAAGCAGGGGGATCGGCAGGCAGAGGGTGCCAAGCAGGGAGCCCGATGCAGGGCTCAATCCCAGGACCCTGGGATCATGACCGGAGCTGAAGGCAGACGCTTAGCCATCTGAGCCACTCAGGCGCCCCGAGAAAGCTTATTTTGAAGGGTATCCATTATACTTCTGCCCTGTTCTGTATGATCTGCATACTATTATTCTCAACAGATTTGGAAATCACAAAATTTACCATTTCACCCAAAGTCCTCACTGACGTTTGGTGTTGAAGAAAGTGTCATCAAAATCACCCCTACAGTTCATTAGCAAGCCATCAACCTTTTTTTTCCCCAGAGAACAAAGGACCACAATTCCTAGAGTTTGGGAGAGATCCACTGCCTTTGTTTTATTTTTTTTTTTTAAGTTCTATTTTAAGAGTGACTTTCTAAGAGGCCTTTGAAGTATAAAGTAGCCAACTTTGCTAAACCTAATGTCCTTGTGAATTTTCACCATGGGTCTGACAGGAATCACGGACAGAGCTGAAAGGGACTCCAGTGATCGTCCTGGATAAGAATAGGTCCAGAGGGTGACCAAGGTTCATACAGATATTCTGTGATGGAGCCGGGACCGCAGAGGGTGCCTCAACCCCACCCCTCCATGCTCTTCCTCTTTTGTCTCCATTCACACTTCACTTGGAAATCCTACCCCATCTTTCCAGTTTTGCTCCTAGAAACTCCCCTCTTCAACACTCTTAGCCTTTTTCTTTAAGTTGTCCCACACCCCGCTCAGAGGTGGAGCCCAAAAGCCATAGTTCAAGCCACCAGCCCTTCACATTCATCTGTCCAGCGGGATTGGTTTAGAATTAGACACAGGGCCCAATTAGAGCCAGTGAGACGCAGACAGCTTGTGAGACTGCTGGTGTGGGGCTCAGGTTCTACCCGAGGATGCACCGGAGGGTGAGTGCAGGTGCTGGAGCTGCTGCAGCCATCCTGGAGACAGAGCCGAGAGGGACAAATCTCTCAGACCAGCAGGGTCCTGTCCACCCTGGTCTGAGAGCACTGTCCCAGCCCTCAGGCAGCTGGGTCTGCAGGCAGCATGCAGTTATGCATGTTGGTGAATTCCCTCTACTCCAGGTTCCTGCCACCTGCACAGAAAGCATCCTGCTGAGTGCACTTTGCTGGCTTCCGTGCCCTACACCCAAGCCTGCCTCCAGGACTGGGACGCAGCAGCTGCAGCTCATGCAGTCACAAGCGGGTGAAGGGGTCTCCACTGAAAAGGCCAGAGCAGCCTGCAGCAGCCTATGGTGGTCTCGCTGCCCCACGTAGCCCATGACAATCGGCAGCGCCCTCAGCCACCCGTCTCTCAACTGGTGAGTTCTTGCATTTGGGGGGGGCTGACTCCTCCTCCTCGGGAGGCCCCACATGCTACAGTGTGTTAAGCAATCTGCCCCCAACCCCCGCCTCATCACCTGACAACCTTAAGTTCCCGGCCCATGCACATTTGCTGGGACCCCTGGAACGTGGGGCCTGCATTCTCCCTCCCATCCTTGCCTCTAGTCCTGCCCTCATTCATGGGGAAGGAGAGTCGCCGGCCCAGGTTCACTCCATCCCATCACTGCCTCCTGAGGTCTCACTTCCGCTTGGTGGGTCAGAGGAGGACACAGATGCTTGCCTACGTGTTGTCAGGGCCCCCCCCCCCAAGGCTGTGAAGCAAACGAGGCTTTTATTCTCCAGGCAACATCCGCAGACAACACCGCCTGAACGGCTGGTCCCCATCTCCTGCTGGAGGCTTTTCAACCACTTAACATGGGTTTTCAATTTCCACTGCTTATGCACATACATCTCCATCCCGGCGAATGGATTGCCACGGGAACTTTCCTCTCCAAAATTCTGATGGACGGTATTTTTACCCTGGAATGATCCCTAAGTTAAAGTGATATTCACCAATATTCATTATGTGGTAATGGCATAGAGCACCAGATCAAAAATTCATGGCAAGCACACTCTGCAACATTCTATTCCTTGAATGCGTGCAGAGCAAATATATGACTCCATGTATATGTATGTATGCACACACGCCGCATATCTGTATGTATGCAGTGCACGTGTGCACACACACACAGGCAGCCCGTGTCGCACCCTCTCCTCCAGACTCCGTCCAGCGGCATCACAGGAACCAGCCATTCCAGGAACAGGCCTGGGTGACAGGATTTCTCAACCAAGGGGCTGGCAGATGTGAATTTAGAAGAAGAGAAGAGTCAGTGTAGCAGGGCGTTTGGTTTCTCCCACTCTACCACTCTACCACCAGCTAGGCGTTAATTTAGACACAGGGCGTCACCCTGGTGGAGATGCCCGCTCTCTCCGTGGAGGCAAGCAGGGAGGATGGGGGCGGGGGGCGGGGCCTGGGCTTCAGCACCAGGACTGTGTCAGCCAGTGCCTACGGCCCAGTGGCCCAGACCCACAAAGGGGAGAACAGAGAGCCCCACAGAACCCTCCCCGGCCCTGTAACTCAAGAGTGTTTGTTGAAATTAAAAAAAGACTCTTCACAAGTTATAACAAAGGTCCTTGCTCCTCACTCCCACAGGGAGCAAGAGAAGAGAGGGCCCCTCTCTTGCCATGGTTGAACCTCTCCTCTTTGTGTCCTGCCCCATCTGACTGCCCACCTCCACCCCACCTTGGGAACATTCTATAGGAAATTGCTTTATTTCTTCCTTCCCTATTCTTATGCCTCTAATCTGGTTTTATTTTCTCATCACTGTGCACGGAAATGTCAATGCAGTGTAAGTAGAAGCGGACTTGGGGCGCCTGGGTGGCTCAGTTGTTAAGTGTCTGCCTTCGGCTCAGGTCAGGATCCCAGGGTCCTGGGATCGAGCCCCGTATCGGGCTCCCTGCTCAGCAGGAAGCCTGCTTCTCCCTCTCCTACTCCCCCTGCTTGTGTTCCCTCTCTTGCTGTGTCTCTCTGTCAAATAAATAAATAAAATCTTAAAAAAAAAAAAAAAGAAGTGGACCAGGAGTCAGGGACCGAGTCCTGCCGTTCGGATCAACTTTTAGCCATTCAAATTCGTCACACCTGTTGTTAAGCAGCCACCGTGCTCCATGGGGAGAGCACAGGAACATTGTTGCCGTGGTGGGAAAATATTTGGTTCTCATTTTTCATATATATATTTCCTTTTCTTCCTCCTTTTGACCCACAGGAAAGAGAGCCCTAAATCCCTACACCTTGCTACTTCATAAATCTTCTGTGCCTAATTATGCCTCTGGGGTCACTCCTGACCAGTGTTTCAGAGGAAATGCTACCTGGCCTTCCGTGGCTTTGTTTATCACCTAGGTTGCTTTCCGCCAGGTCTGCTCCACCATGAGAGAAGTGTCTTTAAAGACTTGAATTATTTACCAGGGGGATATAGGGTGTTGATAATCAGAGCTGGGGGTTTTTGCTTATATGCTAGTGTGTGTGTATGTACATATGTACATATGTATGTATATAACACTCATGTTGTCCTCTTCTACTTCCTGAAAGACTCCTGAACTAAGATTTCCCTCAACCCCAGGGCTCCTTGGGTGGGGGTCTGAGCACACATGCCACAGGGGGGTCACAGAGGAATGGACATGAATGGTGTGTCCCCACTAGCACGTCCGGTCACTAGAAGGCTCCCCAGGTGAAGGCACGCCCATCTTCTCCTCTGCATCGTAGTCTGTGTTGTCTAATCCCCTCAAGGGCAAAAGGAAGGCAAACCTTCACCATTTCCTATTCCAAAAGCGTTGAGGATGAAATTGCTAAGTTCACGAGGAGGGAGAAAGGAAAGAAGTAGAGAAGCCTTAACCTCACAGCAGAGAGGACGGATGAGGCACTGTGGGATAATGGCAGAGCCTTGCGGACAGAGGCCCTTATATGGAGGATCTCCCTGGAGGGAGGATGGGCAGTCTCACACCCCAGCTCAAAGATTTTGAAACACAGATATAGGGAATAGAGAACCCACTCTCTGGAGCTCCACCTCCTCTACCTACTCCATCCAAGAAACTCTGGGTGCAGCAAAAGTGTGCCCCCCCACCATGCACAAAGGGAAAAAGCAAAGCTGAAACCCAAAAAATCAGTCTCAAGGAGAATTGGTGGGCTCTTGGAAACATCCCTCAACCAGAGTATCCATGTTCCCACTTTTGAAACTGAGGGAGTTTGGCTAGAGTTGCCACACAAAATACAGGACATCCAGGTAAATTTGAATTTCAGATAAGCAATGAATAATTCTTTAGAATAAGCATGTACCAAATATTTCATGGGACATGCAAATACTAAGATTTTTGTTTATTGTTTATATGAAATTCAGTTTTAATGGGAGCATTCATTTTCTTTCCTTTTCTTAAGTGTTGCCGGATTTAGGTCAGGCAAAATTTTCTTGAGTTCTGCCATCCTCCCCTTTCTGTCTCGCAGCTCTTGGTGAAGGGACACACACATGAGAAGAGAAGAGCTCCTGGATCAGTACTGCCCACTGTGGGGAAGGCAAATATAGGGACAAAACCAAATGAGTCGAGATTTGTAAAAACACCCAGTTCATCAGTAGTTAAGGCTGATGCACTGAGCCTGGACATCACAACCTGCAGTCTGGACCATCCGCTGCCAGGAAGCACCCGGGAAACCCTAATTCATAGTTAAAAGGATAAAATTCTGTGTCATCTGTCTTGGTAACCCCAGAAACTGACACTCGTACCAAAAGAAAAAAAAAAAAGGCTAATACTCTGTGTGACAAATTGTATTCATATTTTTGTCTAAACCACTAATTATTTTACCTGTATGAAATTCCTCTATTATTTTCACTGCTGGAAAATCACAGGGTGGTAAGTGCTGCTCGTACCTGTCACAGACAAGGCGTAAACAATGCGATACAATAAAACCTCATATAACATGGCACACACAATAGTGGCTTACCAGGCTCACCAGTAAAACAAAACATCAAAGCAAAAACCGTTAACCAAAGGTAGCCTGCAAGGAGAAATGTGGCAAGTGAGTTTGAAGACTGAATTACTAATATCCCTGGACAACAGACTTCACAGATAAGACAGACTGGGAGGGAAAGGTCCTGGAGAGGGGGGCTGACAATGAGCTGTCAAGATCTGACCAGAACGAGCTCCTCAACGCCTCTGCTCATAAGATGGGAAGCACAGTCCTGCACATGTGGTTAGCACTTTACAGTTTACAAATTGTTCATCGAATCTTCCCCCAACTCCATACAATAGGACAAAAGCCCGCAATTCTCCAGGAACTAACTCTTGGAGAGGTCTGTGATTTGTGACTTGACAAAGGGTACTGAGATTTAGGGCAGAGTTGGTGAATATATATAAAGCAGTGGACAAATTTTTTTTAAAAAAAACTCATAGAGTACCCAGTGTGGCTAGAGGGACACCCATTTATCAAATCACCATAATAATGACTGTCTAATTACAAACAGAACTCAAGAATAGGACTGGGCTCTGTGTACGCATGTGACAGAAGAATCTGATCTAGCTGCAGGGCATTAGGAGAGGCTCCCCATTGGGGGTGATGCTGAACTTAGAGCTAAATAGGAGGAATAAAATGACTTCCAGTCAAGTGCAGAGTCCTAGGCAAAGTCTGGTGGCTCACATACAGAGTGAAACAATAAGGCTGAGAGAAAGGAAAAGATTAGGGCAAGATGGGGAGGGTCAGCAGGGGCCAGACATTTGAGGGTTCCAAAGGCCATGCTAAGATTTGAGAAGCTATGTACTGATGTTAAGCAAGGAAGTGGCAGCTTCTTTTTTCAGAGTTCTTTGCAATGCTGCCTTCTCTACCTCACTGCCAAAATCCAGGCTCCAGTACCCCACCTTCCTTCCAGGTGTATAGGAGTTTCCTGGGTCATCAAAAGTAGCTTTGTCATCAAGGGGTGAGTCCGATGTGACTTTCCAAAGCCTCTGTTGGAAGTGTGTCCCTCCTGTTGGTGGTCAGCAGGTAGAGTGGAAGAGAAGTCCTTGATGGATGCCAACCACTGGCATCTACTGGGAAGACAATCGAAGGAGCTCATACTCAGGGTGGCAGAGCTCTGGTCCTTGCTCAAGTGGAGACCAGAGGCCTCTTGATCATCAGCCAGGAGTCCAGGTCAGGGAAAGGAGGCTGGGCTCTCTCTGATCCTTACTCCTGGGCCCCTGAAAATTTGGTCCCTTTGTCCCAAGCCCCAACCTCTCTCTTTCGCTTGTTATGGCCCCTTTATCTCCACCCATCCCTGCAATCTTGAGAATTTTTTTTCAGTTTGGGATATGGGATATTTATAGGTATTCTTCTACACCTGTTTTCCATGCATATAACTCCCTTCCATCCCTCTTCAGCCTAATTTTGGGTTCTCAACAACTAGATTTCTTTTTCTCTGTACTCTGCTGTGTGTGTAATTCTTTCCCTGAGGCACTGAGTGTGAGATGCCTGGCTGAATGAGTTAAAGTCAAGGGGTAGAAAGAAATAATGTTATTCTATCACAACCAAGACTTTCCCTTTGCAATGACCATGCTGGACACATCATGGGAACTGGTGGCATAAGAGTAGACTGGTTGGTAGTTACTGCATGGCTCTGAAAGAAGGGGATGGTGATTTGGACTGGTGTGACGGCACTGGACATGGAGAGCCCAGATTCCGTATAGATTAAGAGGTAAGGCATTGAGATTTGGCAATATTTTGGAAACGGAGAGCAGGGACAGAAAGGTGTCAAGGAGAACATAACTCTCCTTCAGAGCTGGATGGCATGGGGGTCCTTCAGTGGAAATTAGAAACTAGAGATGAGGGTCACATTTGAGAAGAAAACTCACAAGTTTGTGAACACAGCAAATTTGAGATGCCTAAGAAGCGTTTAAGTAAAGATGGAAACTGGCCAGAGATTTGAACCCAGTGCTCAGCAGAGAGGTGTTAACTTCAAATAAAAATGTGGAAGCTATAGGTATATATAACTAGTAAGAGAGACAATAAAGGAGATTGCCCAAGAAAAGATGAGTAAAGGTGGGAAATGTCTTGGACAACTCTAATATTTCACAGTTAAATAGAAGAGATTGAAAAGGAGATTGTAGAGTGATAGAAAGAGAATCAAGAGGATGTGCCAACACAGGATCCAAGGGAAGAGGTGGTTTCAGTGATGACACATTGGTCACCAGTGACCCTGCTAAAGGTCAAGGGAACAAAGAATTTAAAACAGCCATTGGATTTAGGAACATGGAGATCATTGATGAACTAATGACACTGCTGGCAGAGTGATGAGGGCAGAAGCCAATGATGTGAACTTCATTGTGAATAGGGAGTGATGAAATAGGAACAAAGAGTGCGGATGGCACAGATCATTCTTTACGAAAGCATAGCCCAAAATTATAGCCCATACTTTCCACCAGTTTGGCTGTGGCCAAGAATATAACAATAGGGTAGCAGCTGGAGGAAGATGCGGAATACAGGAAGGTATGTTTATTTGCTTGCCTGATTATTTTAAGATAGGAAATCTGAGTGTGTTCACAGCCAGAAGGAAGACTCCTGTGGTAGAAGGAGTAGTTGTAAAGATAAGAAAGAGAAGAGAATTTATAAATAGTATTGGGTTCCTGTAAAGGTAGGAGCAGGGGGACCCAGGGTTTGAGGGGTGATGGAAAAGAGAGTCTACCTTGGAGAGGAGGAAGAGCACCCTGGGTCCAACAGGAAAGAAGGCAGGAGGGAGGGGATCTGCAGGGATGTAGGTGGCTTAGGGCTTGGTACTAAGATGTTTAGCCCCTGTATGATTTCATCTACATTTTCAATAAAGCAAGAGGAGGTACCATCTGCTAAGGGGGATAAGTCAAACATTTGAGTGGAGTAGGCATGTTTTGAAATAAATCTGTACGAATGAGAAAGCAAATTAATCTGAGAAACTTAGCAAAAGAGCCTTTCATGTTTGAAAGATCTAGGGTTGGTGATCATGGAGTCATAGTGGAAATAGAGAAGCTTGTGATCCACAAGTGGGATGGTCATATTGGCCTCCATCTGTTCACCCAAAGCATAGAGACATGTGTCTATTCCTGACCCATGTAAACCTTATCAGTCTAAATAAGATGACAATTTTGTAAATGGCTACACATAGCTAGTTCTATCTCCCCAGCTAATAGACACACTTTGAGAACATAATTTTTCTGTCATTTGTCTGGTCTCTTTTCTACTATCTTGCTATGGTTCTAGAGAGAGAGCACATCAATGGCATTCAAATGAAAAACAAGGTAACACTTGTGAAAGCATGGTGAAAACTTGGCGGTGTGCAAGACAAAACTGAGTATTTACATTATTACTGTATCAATAGGGAGGTCTAATATAGATGATGTTAACAATGTGCTTTTTGAGTGTCTTGATTTTTTTTTCAAAGCGCATTCATATACAGCACCTTACTTGCTCATGAAGTCACTAATGAGGTGGGTACTATTATACTCATACTCAGTGCAGGAAATAAGGGTGAGGAGCTAGTTGAAGGTCAAAGAACAGGGTATATCAGAACTGAAAGTGGGTCCAGGTCTTGGGACACCACGGAGGGAACTTGTTCCATTACCAAACTTGGGAACATCCAATGTGGATTAACCAACCTCAAAAATTGAGACTGGGGGATGAAATCTCCAGATTCTTTTTTTTTTTTTTGGATACAGAACTTAGTTTTCAAATATCCAGGCACACACCACTTAACCACAGCTTCCCCTCCTCCTGCAAGGAGAGAAACAGCTGTGGATTGCATTTGTCTAAAATTGTCCTCTTCATTTAATGCTTTTGGGATAACTGTGATGGAACAAAAGGACTTCCTGGGGAAAGGGATATTTTCCTGCATGTGTAGAGGCCAGAACCACATGGTCAATGTGTGGCCACAGTCTATGAATCTAAAACTAATCTCAGAGAGCCTGAGGCTGGTCAGAGGTACCCAGTAAAGGCATCATTTTTCAATGAGCTTTGAACAAAACACATCGACCACACAAGAGTGCCCATGCCCCTCCCATGCGTGTTAATGCTTTGCCAAAATTAGCAAGGAAAGAAAGATCCAAATAACTTTCAAGATGTAAAAAGGTCTCTGGCAGTTCCAAGGATAAAAAATAGTAAAACCACCATTGGACAGCCCAGAACACAATGCCAAGGACTTGACCGGTCTATTTTTCAGAGATGAGTCAGGAAGAAGGTGTCCACTTAGAAATTGGGACTGATATTGGAGGGTGAAAGCAAGTCTTGTTTGCCTTCAAAAGAGTTCTTTTTTTATCACTGTGAATCCAGGAATCCATATCGTGCTTTGGAAGAGGTCCTTGAGTTTCAGGGAGAAATTAGTTGCATGCCTTCTAAGCTGGGATATGACTGAGTCTATTCCATTTCTTAAATGTCTAAGAAATATCAAGAGGATCTATTAAGCTAAAGGACCCATGTTAATGCAACATTAGAGAACTTGATTAGAGCCCAGCACTCAGGAAAATCATTTTCAGCTTCGCACATGCTACATTGCACATGTAATATGTTGTGTTTGATGTTATTTGTCATTTATTAAATGTATATGCTAATATGAAGTGTTCCATTTCCTGACTATGGGGTGTTAAAAAAGTTCACTCTTACTTCACACTCAAGCCTAAGAAACCTGATTTCCTGAGCCCTTCCCTGAGCCAAGGCTGAGGGTCAAAGAACTATTTCTTAAAATTCTATTTATTAAGTGCCTATGGCTATGAAGTATGTCCGGGAGTTCATAACTGAACCAGACACAGCCTCTGCCCTCCAGAGGCTTATAGTTCAGTGGGGAGAAAGAGACGTGGGAAACTAATTAAATACAATATGCCAAATGCAATAATATGGCCATATCAAATGCATCAAGAAAGAAAGAACAAAAAGAGAGAGAGAGAGAGAGATTCATCCATATGGGGCTTTGGAAAAGACTTGTATAGGGTAGACAGCGTCTAAGCTGGGCATATGGAGTAGTGATTCTGGTTTAAATAGAAGAAGAAAAAATTGAGGAACAATTCTCAACATTTTTTAAAAGCAACAGATTGTCAAAGTAAGTTTCTTATGGATTTGATGTATGAAAAATATGCAACAGGCATAAAGGAAAATGTGTTTCTCAACTCCTGATATTGTCATTTAGAGATTAATATTAAAAAGTTTAGAGAGAAGAGAGTGAAAAAGTTCATAAGGAGAGTTTCTTCTCCAATAGTTGCAAGTCCCATTGCACTGTGCCCCTGACCTCCCTTCACCTGAGAATCAAACACAAGTCTGGGGCCTGCTGTCACTTTCGACCAAGGGTAGGGAAGAAACGCCCCCACTGAATAAAGCTTAAAGGGATGATAGTTAACAAAAAATAAATTTGCCTTTTGATTATGTCATTGTTTAAGATACAAATTACATAAAACATTGCAAAACTTTTATTGACATTTGAAAATGTGGCGTAATATTCGGTCCTATTGTTTATTTAACAACTTCCCTGTAGTGTTCATTATTTGTCTATGCAGGCTTTTTCTTTCTTATTTGCAATGTTTCAATGAATATAGTCAGCTATATCTTGTGCTGATTTCTAGTGCTTCTCTATGAGAAAGCCTGCAAGTGCAATCATAAGGGTAAAATTCTCTGCCTTCCAAATTGGTAGACTTCTTTTAAACTATTTAAATATTCTTTACTATTTCTATTACAGGGGAGGTGGGAGGGGATGGGGTAACTGGGTGGTGGGCATGAAGGAGGGCACGTGATGGAATGAGCACTGGGTGTTGTATGCAACTGATGAATCACTGAACTCTACCTCTGAAACTAATAATACACTACAATGTTAATTAATTGAACTTAAAATTAAAAAAAAGAAACCCCCCCCAAAAAAGACTGCCTGAATTTGCTTATTGATTTATAAACATTCTCATATATTTTTTAGAATAATCCCCACCATATTTGATGTAAATATTTTCTTCCAGTGTCACTTGAGATGTTTCCTGATTATGTCCATTTTGAAAATTTTGGTAATTTCAAATTTACCCATCTTTTCTATATTTTTATAATTATTAAAATAAATTCTGTAATTCTTTTTGACACTCTTAAATTTTATTACTATCTCTGCCTGTGTGTGTGTGTGTGTGTGTGTATGTGTGTGTGTCTATTTAGGTCTTTAATATATCTTAAGTTCATTTTGTGACTTTTGCAAGTTAGATTAGATATCTAGTTAGATATTTAATATGTAGGACTAGTTCTCCCAATTTTTTTGAACATCCCTTTCTCTCTCAACTAATTTCAAACATTAGTGCTTCACATAGTTTCAATACCTACAAGGGTCTATTGCTGGAATTTTGTCTATTCCTTCTATTTTATATTCTTAAGCAACAACTCACTTCATTAATGATTAGAGCTTCATAAATTTGATATCAGGTGGTGAAAGTCCATTCTTTTGATCATCTCTTTCAAACCGCATGGCTGTCCATGAGCATTTATCTTCTATTTGAATTTTAGAATCTGCCTGTCAATTTCCATAATGATCTCACTGCAATTTTGACTGGGGTTACATTATATTTTTACATAATTTGGGGAGAAGAAACATTTTTTAAAATAGATCTTCCCAGTCATTATCCATTTATATTCAAATCTTTATTTATTAAATGTTAGATTTTTCCACAAAGTCCTATCATAATTATCATTAGATTTATTTACTCTCAGATACACTGTTTTATAGATGTTTGTTGTTGTTGCTATTTTGAACATGATGCATTGTACTTGGTTACCGCTGGTGTATAGGAAAATTTTTGATTTTTGCATATTAGTCTTATATCTGGCCACTCTGCTACAATCTTATATCAATATCAATGGATTGTTAATGGATTATCTCAGTTGTTAATATAGTCTCTTGGATTATTTAAAGTAGTTAATTATGTCATCTTCAAGTGAAGACAGGATTTTTTTTATTTCCAACTTTATTTCCTCCCTTTTCTTCCTTGCTAATGGATGCTACAACATCTAGTAAAATGTTGAATAATGGTAATCATTTTTATGTTTCCTAATTTTAATGGGAATGTGTATGGTTAACCAATACTTTGTATATTTATTGGTTTTTTTCATATTTTCTTTGATCCCTAGATTATTATTTTCATCATGATGTGATGGCAGATCTTTTTAATGCTTTGGGACAGCTATTAAGATAAATAAATGGTTTTATTATTTTACTCTGTTAATGTAGTAAATTAGAATATTAGATTTTATTATGTAAAATCTTCCAAATTTATATCTCCAGCCATGAATTTTCCTTTGGCCTCTAAACTTGTTATAACCAACTGCTTCTTAACAACTTCACTTGGATGAACAGTTGACTTCCCAAACTTAATGTAAAGTAAATGGTAACCATCCACCCAGTTGTTCAGGAAAAAACAGTGGAGTCATTTTTGGCTCCTTGCTTTCTCTAATATATCATATCTAATCCCTAGTCCATTCATAAATCTCATGGACTCCACTTACAGTTTGTCTGGAATTGCAACCATCCCCACTTTTATCTCTCTAGCCCAAACCACCAACACGTCTCACCTGGGTGACTTCAATAACCTCCAGTTGGTTTCCATGCTTTCTTGCTGACTCCCTTCATTCTGTCCCTAAACCAGCAACCACAGGGATCTTCATGATGTCTCCTAATCCAAACGTTCACTCCTTTCCTATCATACTTAAAATAAAATCCAAAACTGTTCCCCCGACCTATAAAGCACAACCCAGTTTGGTCACAATACTCCCAGCATCTTCTTCCACCTTTTTTATTGCCCACTGGGCTTCAACAACATTAGTCACATTGCGGTTCCCCCACGTACTGAGCACGCACCCAACTCAGGGCCTTTGCAGTTGCTATTCCTCTGTGTGGAAAACTCTCTCTACAGCTACTCACATGGCTTTCTTCCTTACTTCATTAAGGTATCTCCTAAAATATCACTGAAAGCAGTCTTCCTTGACCACTCAGTTTCAGCTGGCCCATATTCATCATTTTCTATTTCTTTATCCTGCTTTGATTTTTATCATTGCCTGACATTATATTATATATTCTAATCTTGTTCACTGCTGTGTCTCCCATTATAACAAAAATTCCTAAGGGGATTTTCTGTCTGTTTTACTCATTTCTCTATTCCCACTGACTAGAACAATTAAAATGTTTCCAGATCCTGCCACATGTCCCCTGGGGAGGGGGAAAACACCCCCATTTAAGAATCAGCACATTAAATGCTTATACTAGAAAGAAACAAAGGTCTCAAGTCAATAATCTAAGCTTTCACCTGAAAAGACAATGAATGACAGTAATGAGTGACAAGTAATGAAATATGTACACACGCATACAGAAAAAAAAGGAGAATAAATCAACAAAACCAAAAGCTGTTTCTTTAAAAGAAAAAAAATGAAATTAATGAATCTCTAGTTAAACTGACCAAGAAAGTAGAGAAAAGATATATATGACCAACACTGGGAGTTAAAGAGCAACATCACGAGAGACCTGAAAATAAAGCTGAATAACTATATTATTATTATTAGACAAAGTAAACTTCAAGAACATAAAACATAAGAGACAGAGAGGCCTAAGACAGAATAATTCTAAATATGTATGTATACAATAACAAACTTTCAAAATACACAAAGCAACATGGGCAGAACTGAATAGAGAAACAGGCAAATCCAAAATTATAGTTGGAAATTCAACCCTCCTACTCAGTACTTGATAGAATGAATAGACAGAAAATTAGCCAGGACATAGAAGACATGAACAACATTATCAATCAACTTCACATTTATGGGCGCTCCATCCAAAATAGCAGAATGCACATACTTTCCAAATACTCAGAGAATAATCACCAAAATAAACTATATTCTGGGCCATTAAAAAATTGCTAATAAATTCACAAGGATTTAAAATAGATGGAATAGTTTCTCTGACTTCAACAAAATTAGAGATTAAAAAAAGATATGTGGAAAAATCATCAAATATTTGGAAAACTGAAAAATATTACTAAATAACCTAGGTATCATAGCAGATATCACATGAAAAGTTAGAAAATATTTTTAAAGTGAATGAAAATAAAATTACATTCTATCAAAATGTGTGAGATGCAGCTAAAACAGTGCTTAGAAGGAAATTGGTAGGTTAAAAACTTGTATTAGAAAAGAAAAATACTCCCAAATCAATGATCTAAGCTCTGACCTTAAAAATTTGCAAAAAGAAAAGCAAATTAAAATCAAAGTAAATAGCCGGAATTTAGAAAGATAAGTGCAGTCAGAATTCAATAGTAAACAAACAATAAGGAAAAAATAGTAAAACTAGAGCTTTAAAAAAACAAGCAAATTTGATAAAGCTATATATAGGTTTACTAATAAAAAGAAAACAGAGATTAACAATAATATCAGTGAAAGAGGGGAGACCACCTCATATCCTTCAGGCTTTAAAAGATTAACTAGGAAATATTACTAATGGCTTTATAAAACATAAGTCACTAAAACAAAGGTAGAAATGGAAAATCTGAATAGCTCTATGTATTTACTAAAACTAATTGAATTCTTCAACTAAAAACTTTCCCACAGAAGAAACTCCAGGCCCAGAGAGGTTCTCTAATAACTTCTATGAGACATTTAAGAAGGAATAATACCAATCCAACACAAACTTAATGCAAAAATTGGAAGAGGAAGAAACACCGACCAATCCATTTTATGAAGCCAACATTACCCATATACCAAAACCAAACAAAAATATTAACTAAACACCAACATCTCTTGTGAACACAGGTTTTAAAATCTTTATCAAAATATTAACAAATTGAAGTCAGTAATATGCTAAGATTATAATACACTGTGATCAATTGGGGTTTATCCTGCTAGAAGGAGAATTTGCAGAGAGGCCCTACTCTCCCCATGATGGACTGCTCTATTGCACAATCGCCCTTTTCTCTGGACCTCACACTCCCTTCTGTCTGACCAGGCTGCTCTTTTGTCTGACCATTGACTGGGATCCACTGTAGCTCACCCCCAACTGGAGCACACCCAAATCCCAACAACTGGACTTCCACTCTGTCTTGTACACATCAGTGAAGTTTGATCAATATTTCCTAATCTGTGGATGAATAGTCCTTAAATGTTCAAGAGCAACTTTGTTCAAAAAGCCACAGCTTATGTTTCATGATGTTCTGCACCAACACACTTTACCCCACTCCCCCTTTTATCAATTTTATTGAGGTACAATTGACAAGTAAAATTGTAAAATATTTAAAGTGTACAACATGATGGTTTGATATAAGCATACATTGTAAAAGGTTTTCCTCCATCAAGTTACTTAACACCACATTTACATTCTACACTCTTGGAAAATTTCAATTATACACTATAGTGTTATTTATAGTTACCACAACTATAGTTATTTATAGCCTTCATGTTATACCTTAGATCCTCAGACCTTGTTCATCTTATAACTTACAGTTTGTACCTTTTACCAACCTCTCCCTATTTCCCCTACCCACTAATCCCTGGCAACTGCCATTCTATTCTCTATTTTTATGTGTTTGATTTTTTTTAAGATTCCACATATAAGCGATACTATACAGTAAGACATCTTTCTCTGCCTAATTTATTTCACTTAGCATAATGCCCTCCAGTTTCATCTATCTTGTCACAAGTGTGAGGATTTTCTTCCTTTTAAAGCTGAGTAATATTCCATTGTATGTATGCGCCACATCTTCTTGATTCATTAATCTATGGACATATACTTAGGTTGTTTCCATGCCTTGGCTATTGTGAATAATGTCGCAATGAACAGGTACTCCTAACCCCTTTACCTTTATTTCTCCTCATAATCACAAGCTCAATGCAGGAAATTCAGAAAATTTGGAAAATTAAACAGCAAAAGGAGAAGAATCACCCATGGTCCTGTCAACCAGAGATACCCAGCAATCATATTTGGTACATAGTACTATTAATATCTAGCAGCCTTAAACAAATTTATAGGTTATTTTATGATTTTGGTTCTATGTTTGGGAAGGACTCTCTATCCCTCAAAAGATAAAAACTAATTTGTTTTTTCTGGTATTTAAGCAATTTTCCTAGAATCATTTAATTATTTCATAAATAACACTACTTGTTCCATATAATAGGCAATTTTATAGATTAGAGGTCTGTTTACAATTTTACTATTCTCTTCCATTGACCTTTGTTCTATCATCCATTTTTAAACAATGTGACACCATAAATATCTTCTAATATCTGGTGCAAGACTTCCCTAAATATTTTCCTTTTTCAGTCTATTTTTGCTCACTTCACATGTATTCTTATAGATAAAATATATTAAAAATTTTCAGTATGCTTGGGGCACCTGGGTGGCTCAGTTGGTTAAGCGGCTGCCTTCAGCTCCAGTCATGATCCTGCAGTCCTGGGATCAAGCCTCACATCAGGGTCCCTGCTCAGCAGAGGAGTCTGTTCCTCCTTCTCCCTCTGCCCCTCTCCCCGCTTGTACTCTCTCTCTCACTCTCTTTCAAATAAGTAAATAAAATCTTAAAATTTTTTTTCAATATGCCAAAAATTCATTTTGAAGACTAATTGGGATTGCATTACAAGTTGACTTAGGAAAAAGAGTTTTCCATTTCTGTATTCTCATTTATTAAAATCTTCATTCATTTTTCTCAATAATTTTTTGCTTTGCTTTATTTCCTTTTATATACTGCATATTTTAGAAAATTATTCCAATTCAACATTCCCATTTAATAATTGTGTTTGAAGTATCTTGAAAGACAACCAAAATTGCTCCACAAGACCCATCGCTGGCCACACCGCAAAACATATTAATTTCCGGGGAGTGGAGGAAAACTTTTCTCCATGGAACTCCAGAGCACAAGAATCTTTTTCCATTTCCTGGGATCCCATGGTTCTTTCTTATATGTTGTGTTCCTTTTTGCTCTTTAAAATTGCAAACGTTGTTTGAATTCTATTAACTGCTTATTCTTTAGTGATTATACCAGGAACAACAGGGAGATAGCTACACTTATCAAATGGAGATTGCAAGATAACCACAGCTATTTCGGGGTCAATTTCTTTCTTTTTTTTTGAAAGATTTTATTTATTTATTTGACGAGAGAGAGAGAGAGCCCAAGTAGGCATAGCAGCAGGTAGAGGGAGAGCCCGCTGAGCAGAGAGCCCGATGCAGGGCTCGATCCCAGGATCCTGGGATCATGACCTGAGCCAAACACTTAAGCAACCGAACCCCCCAGGCGCCCCTGGGGGTCAGTTTTTATGTTCCTGACACAGTGGCACATTTTGCATGGGTTTTCTTTGCATTCATTCTAGGTTGCAATGAACTATGATCATCTTTTATAGATGAGAAAACTGAGGGTTTATGCCATGGGTTTAAGGTAGTCTGACTCAAGAGCCTATACACTCAAAATTACACACCTTCTCCCCTTTCAAAGTAAAGAATTCAGACCCCAAGGTGGATTTTACCCACACCACCCCTCACCAGCAGTGTTGGGTAGTACTCCTGCTACAGTGGGTGACTTCCTCCCCCATATCTCTTCAATGACTACTCCCTCTCTTTCTCTGTCTCTCTCTCTACAGGTTCCAGCTTCTTCTGAACATGCACATGAGAAGCCTATGTAACTAAAATCTAAGATAATATAGATGGCAACATTTCTCTGGAGTTACAAAGATTCCTAATAAGATCCTAATTGCCTTCTTCATTACTAATTCTTAGATGATGACTACTTCTGCCCTATCTGTTCTTAGGTTGCACCTGCATTGATTCAAATGCAGGATTCTCTGCATGTGACCATTCTGCTTACTGCCTTTTAATAATGATGTTTCTCTCTCTCCCAATGTTTGTGCCTTTTATTTCTTTTTCTTTCCTAATTGCATTGGCTGTATATCCCAGATAATTTCAAATAATGCTGGTTATTGTGATTCTTTATTACTCAGCTTTAACAGAACAATTTGGATATTTTATAATTATATAAGGGTAGTGGTTAGAGAGTCAAGATATATTTCTAGAGGTTTCAAAAGTATCTTCCTAATCTAATTCTTTTAATAGAGATGATTTTTAAATTTTATCAAATGCCTTTTCAAAAATGGAAGAAATAGTTTTTTTTCATTTTGCTCTGTTATATTCATGTGATTAAATATATTAATAGATTTTCTAATATTGAATTACTTGTTTTCTATAAAAACATTTCTTTGGCCAGTGAAGATTTTGATTATAATGCTAGATTTGATTTGAGTATTTTAACATTTAACAATTTAAGTCTATATCCTTAAGTTAAATAGTTCATTGTCAGGTTTTTTTCCACTTTTGTGGTATATATTCCAGTTTTTAATATCAATACTTAGCTTATTTTCTTAAATAAATTATAAAGCACTTAACATGGAGCTATTCTGTTTATTAAAGTTTTGAAATAACCTGCCCATATTTGAAAAGTGAAAAAATTTAGAGAAAACTTTTGCCTGAGTTTTTGTGTTTATGCTTCACTTATTTATTTTCTAACAATGGGTGTATTTAGGGCTATGAATTCTTTATAAGTCTTGCTTCTGTTGCATCTCATGAGTTTGCATTCATAGTGATTTCATTGTCTTTATTTTCTAAATTTTCAGTAACTACAGATTATTGGGTATTTTGGCATTGGCTATTTCTCCTCTAAATTAGAAGGTATAGATGAATCTTTGCTAGACTATATTTGATTTTTACAGTAGAGCTTTTTTATTTTTTTAATCAAGAGTTATCTACCATCAGACACACTATTTCTAGCAGAAATTCCTCAAAATCTATGACATGCACCTTTAAACTCCAATAGTACTCTGATCATTTTATTTAGTACTGGAAGAGAGGATCTGTAGCCTATAAGCAAATCACAATGATTTCCAAGACTCCTCCTTGGAGGCAACTTTGAACTGTGCCCAATGTTGATCTGGCACCCCAACTAAACTGCTCATTCTCAGTTCCCAAACCAATCCTCATTTCCTAGGAAGACCTTTCCCATTACTCCCTATGAGGTTCAGTTTCTCCCAATATCCCTCCTCCCCCCACCCCACCCCCAGCATTCTGACTATCTCTTAAAATAATCTTTTTTCCCCCTAGAGTATAAGATCCATACATACATACATCCATACATAAGATCTAGTACTGCATATGCTTAGTGAGATACCACATCTCCAAGGTATTTCCTGACACATGGTTCTTACTGGGCTCTCAGTATTTATTGTCTGATTCCTAGAGGGCAGGGATCTTGCCATCTCTTGTCTCATTTTCAAACTCCATGCAGTTCTGGATGCAGATCAGAGCACAGTAAATCCCACATTTCAGAAAAGTACATTGAATTGATTAGTTTTCCATTTTCTAGTGACTCCAATCTGTTGCAGGAGTCTTTAGAAACTGAGTTTTCAATCTTTTCTTCTTTAGAATCTACAACTCAACAGCAGGAAGTAACCCCTAAAGGTTATTTGACATCAGCCTCTAATAATAACATGTTGAAGCTAATTTAGGCATATATAAATAATTTTTAAAAACATAATTTCAAAAAAATTGATTTCCCTTATTTTCTTGAGTTCTTCTTGTCACAAATCTCTCTCTCTCTCAAAAAAAAAAAAAAAGCGTTCTTCCTTATATCAAAGCTTATTCCAGCTTGTCGCAATGTCAGGATTTTGGTCTTTGTTTTCTCCCTGGGTATTTGTACCTATTCCTGCTATAATTACTTCCTGGCCTAAGTTTTGTCTGTCTGACAGGAAGACAGATAGAAAGACAGACAGTATGCCCACCTTTAAACTCAAGGAAATCCTTCTTTTCCTTTGGAAGTTTAGAAGCAGATCCAGCAAACAGAATTCTTTGCAAAGGCCAGGGGATCAGAGACAGAAACTGCATCAAAAAATTGTCTCTTGAAGCCACGTCATCTTTCCCCCGGAACTTGCAAAGGCCAAGTAGACAATTGCTTACATGGCAGGGAGAATTTCTGACAGAGTTTCTTACCTCCAATTCTCTTTCCTCCACAGGTCAAACTCAAGCCTCACCATTTTATCTGAGGCACTGATTTATAGCTCTGAAGACTTCTGTCATATTACGCCCATGATAACTGTCAGGACACAGTGAGCCATGGTTAGTTCCCTATATCTTAGCTTGGGTTAGCAAAGTTCTGAGTGTATGATACTTAGGACGGGTACATTTTGAAGGAGAAGAGGCAGTAGAAATACCTGGAACTTAGGATACTCTACTTTTATGTAGCACTGGATGTCTTCCTGGGCGAGATGTATGTCATCATGAAGTATAAGGAAAACAATTTCCTTATAGAACAAGGGGATGCACTCAGGATAAGAAAATGCCCAAAGTTGAGACCAGGCTTCAAGTTGAGGCCCAGATCAGTCAAAATACAAGGAAGAATTTGTTACCTGTAAGGGCAAAACCCTTACATTGGGACAGCTGTCCATCTGTGTATTAAGGCATTTCATAAGGTGATGCCTTCCCATCCTTGGAGGCTGTGCCTAGTGATGGTTCTGTCCTGGAGAACCCCACCTTGGCTCCAAAGAAGAACAGGATGCTCTCTGAGGTTCCTTCTGACCCAATTATTCTAGAATGACTATGTCCAGGGTGGCCCAGACTACAGGGTAAGAAAGCATTGATTTCTCTATCACTCACCAAAACAGGGACTTTTAGAATATGCACTGGCTGTCCATCCATTGCCCTCCTACCATTCATTTCCCTCATGTCCTTTCTCAATAGCCCATAATTTCCATGATTTTCCTTAAATTATTCCATAAGTCCCCTTATGATGCTGTTGAAGCTAGGTCCATCACCAGATCCAGGGTTAGGACATATGACTCTGGCTGAGATAATTAAGATATTCCATTGCCCTAACCAGCACAATTGTTTTAATGACTAGAAGTGACCTTGGCAGGACCAGTCAGGGGATGAAAGAAGAAAGCTGCCCTGGGAGCTGTTGGCAGTCAACTATTCTTGTGATCAGGAAACAAAGACAAATCTATAGAAGGCAGGGGCGAAACCTTAGTGATGTGGTTGAGCCTCCAGATAAGCCTGTGTTGAGTCTGTCCAATCTCTGGACATTTGTTAACCAACAAATTAATTAGTAAATTCCCTTCTCTATAGAAGCCAGGTTGAGTTGGGTTTCTCTCACTTGCAACTGTGTTCGCTTTAACTGATGAGCATTGCTCCGATTTCATGGCTTCTATACTGAGTCATTAAATGATTATTGGATAATCATTCCAGGGCGTGACCAGGAGCCTCCTCTCTCCTTTCCAGACACGTGAGCAGACAGATCTGGGCTGTGAGCTCTCCCTGGTGGTGGCAGGGACCATGCTCCCTACCAAGAGATTCCTCCTTCGGGTGGGAGCGGGCCTAGACAGATGCAGGCCCTGCATCCCAGGAGCCAACCTTGTTCCCCTCCCACTGTCTCATCTGGCCACCAGCAACCCTGTCATTTCCCTGCCACTGGGCTGGCTCAGACAAAGCTCTAGTTGAAGAGATTACAGACAGATGCTCTGGCACAAATCAGAGACCCCGTGGAAGGAAAGCAGTCAGGTTTTCTCTTAAGCGACAGCCATCACTTTCGGCAGGCAGGGTAATTACAGGTTTGCCCTTCCACAGTGCAAGCTATCTGAAGGTAAAACAATGGTGAGCAGCATGTGCCTGCCTCAAAGGATGGAGGGGAGAGAAGAGAACAGAAGGACTCAATCTCTTTTAATTTATTTTAATAAAGCATGGGTTTTCCAAAAGGCCAAAAGGCCTCATTTGCCACAACGTGGTTGAGATCCGCCAACAGCTTCCCCAAACCTCCTCTTTCCTCATAATTCAATCAGAGCTGCAGATGGAAGCACTCAGCTGGCGTCTTCATGGTTTTTTTGTTTTGGGGATTTTGGGGGGGGCGTTTCTGAATCCTTCCTGTGTCACTGCCTCAGCGAGAGAGGAAGGCCTGCTCCTCCTGACAAGCGGGCTTCCTCATCCTCTCTTTCCTCCACATCCTGGAGCTTTGGCGAGGCTCACCTCCTCCCCGGTCTTCCCTGTCCAACCTCTGCCCGACGGGCCCTTGTGGATGTTTAGAAATGGTGGGACCTCTATTCTGACTGTGCTCCAGCTGAGCAGTCGGTCCCAAGAAGGTGATGCCCTGGCATTCTTTTCTTCTGAGACTCAAGGAGTTATCATAGCAGAGGGCAGTCCTGCAGGAGGGAATGAGCAGCCTCACTGAATTATTCTGAGGAAGATACGTTCTTGGAGTGACTAGAAAAAGAAGACTGACAATCTTGAGAAGTGACCACTGCCACCCCCTCAGCCAGTAACAAAACCCACTCTGAGCTCTGAAACGTGCCTACCGCCTCAGGGAACCGACCCCCGGGCCAGCCCTGTCCCCTGCCCCGTAGTTCTGGCCACTGCTCCAGACATCTGGAACTTTCTTTGAGAGATTTCTTCTCATCTTTCATCACAAGTTGCCTCCAAATTTCACAGCCTGGAAAAATAAACACCACCTTATTGGTTTTTCCTAAAGAGCAGAAATAGCAAGAATTTCGTGAAAGCCTCAGGGAGGGGATTTTGGCTCATTTATAGCAAATGGATGGGTTAATTTTTCTACCTGGGGCTGTGGAAAATGAATTCCCAAGTAAACAAATCTCTGTTGTCACATGAAGGCAAAGTCCTTTGCCTTCTTCCCCTCATCAACAGAGAACAAGGGCAGCCCGTCCTTCCTTCTCTCCTGGTGGAGCTTTCCTTACGATTTCTTACTGCTCTCGGGCAACTGCAGTGAGAGGGGGAATCCACCAGGGAAGCTTCCACACTGGGGGTGGCAGGAGGCTGTGCATCCCCTTCACCCACTCCCCCAGGACACGCCTGGTCTTTGAGCTACAAATGCACATTCTGGGGGTGTCTCCTCTCTGCAGTTTCACTCCAATGGTAAGACCTAGGGTCTTTTTCCATTGACTGGGGACTTTCTTGCCTGTACCCCATATGGACCTCTCCTTCTTTGGGGCTGAGAATATTGACAACTGATGGCCTTTGTGAAGACCTCTCCTCCTTACAGTGTTTTTCTCCATGAAATGCTGGGCAGTGTTCTGGTGCTTGGCAGTTGTGGAGGCTTGGTTGGATTTGAGAAAAGAGCTGCCCACCTCCAGGGTAACATCCTGCCCTCTCTAGCCAGCCGTACCATTACTCCTTTCAGCCCTTCTTCCTTGTCCCATCTCCCCTGAACTGATGTGAAGGACTTTCTTTAGAAGGGCTTTGAGCCAGAAGTACTCCCCACTAGGCTGTCATGCATACCTCTCTCTTTTCAAGTACCCTGGACACCTTCCCTGGTCTCAGCTGAGATGTCTAGTTCTGAGCATCTCAGACATTCAGTTTGTTTCCTACTGTCTTTCATATGGGCAGGAAATACCACCATGAACCATCCAAAATAGACCCATTTTGAAGAATCAAATGGAAGGTCAAAGTGGGGCTCAACCCCCAAACTAGTATTTGAGAACCATCTTGCTATGAAAGGACCAGTCCACAGCGTAATGCTGGGTAGGCTTTCTGAGGAAAGACCTAGAGAGGATTCTATGTAAAAGCAATGGGCCATCATAGAGAGTCAGCCTAGGGACGAGACTTCAGACACTCTAAATTCATCTATCCCAGGCACTTCTTCCTTTATGCTTAAACACACTTGTGCTACAGAGGAAATTGAATCCTTACGCACTGATTCTTTTAAAACCTCAAGCAGCCACATGTTGTTTTCTGGATCTGTTTAATTGTCCATGAAACCTCAGAGTCGTCTGTAACATGGAGGGCAGCCACGGAGAACCCCATTACCATCATTGCCACAGACCACACCCTGCCAGAGTCAGCCACCTCCCTTGGCATCGTGGGTGGGCAGGCAGATGGGGCCGGGCCAGGACATACTGTTAGCATTGCTGGCCGCCATGTGTGTCCCGCTGACAACTAGTCCAGAATGGGAAGGGCCATCACAGGCTGCTCTTACTTCTTTCCAGACTTTGTTTCTGAAGGCAACATTGCTATAAATGCCTAGACCAAGAACTTAGAGACCTGATGTTACCCCAGATGGGAGATCTTTTATATATTTTTTTTAATTTTATTTTATTATGTTATGTTAGTCACCATACAGTACATCATTAGTTTTTGATGTAGTGTTCTATGATTCATTGTTTTCGTATAACACCCAGTGCTCCCTCCATGCAATACTTGCCCTCCTTAATACCCATCACCAGGCTAACACATACACCCACCCACCCGACCTTCTACAACCCTCGATTTGTTTCTCAGATTCCATAGTTTCTCATGGTTCGTCTCCCCCTCCGATTCTGCCCCCCATTCATTTTCCCCTTCTTACTATCTTCTTTTTTTTTTTTTTACATATAATTTTTTTTTTTGCTTAAGGGTTACAGGTCTGTATTTCATCAGTCTTACACAATTCACAGTGCTCACCATAGCACATACCTTCCCCAATGTCCATCACCCAGCCACCCCTTCCCTCCCACTCCCTACCACTCCAGCAACCCTCAGTTTGTTTCCTGAGATTAAGAGTCTCTTATGGTTTGTTTCCCTCTCTGGTTTCATCTTGTCTCATTTTTTCCTCCCTTCCCCTATGATCCTCTGTCCTGATTCTCAAATTCCTCATATCAGTGAGATCATATGATACTTGTCTTTCTCTGATTGACTTATTTCCCTTAGCATAACACCCTCTAGTTCCATCCATGTCATTGCAAATGGCAAAATTTCGGTGGGGTTTTTTTGATGGCTACATAATATTCCATTGTGTATATATACCACATCTTCTTTATCCATTCATCTGTCGATGGACATCTTAGCTCTTTCCACAGTTTGGCTACTGTTGCAATTTGACATTGCTACTCTAAACACTAGGGTGCACGTACCCCTTTGGATCACTACATCTGTATCTTTGGGGTAAATACCCAGTAGTGCAATTGCTGGGTCATAGGGTAGCTCTATTTTCAACTTTTTGAGGAAACTCCATACTGTTTTCCAAGCGGCTGCACCAGCTTGCATTCCCAGCAACAGTGTAGGAAGATTCCCCTTTCTCCGCACCAAATGGGAGATCTTAGACAAACCACCCAATGGCCCCAATCTCAGCTTTTTCCTTCCTCAGATAGGGCTACTGGTACTTGCTTTATCCAGTTCTGAGGAAGCTGAGATGAGCATTCTGAAAGAGATGAGGCACACTTCCATCATGCTTATGAGGATGGAAGACACATAGTGCCCTACCTCCTTTCCCCTAAGTGGTACTGGGGAGCAGTACTTGTTGCTGGGTACCAGAACCCCCAGGGGCATTCATTCATCGCTTTGCAGCTTACACACTGCTTTTACCTAAATTATCTTGATAATTCTCTACAACACCCAAGGGAAAACAAGTGTTATTATGTCTCCCATTCAGGAAGACCCCAAGTTTCCTGAAGGTCTGTGCACTTGAGCACTTGACACGTGCTCAAGACCTGTAGACCATGATGTGTCAGGGCTGTCCCCAAGTCCAGGCATGCACCTCCTGGCCTTTCACTCCACCACTGTGTTTGTCTGCCAGTTGGCATAGCCTGAGTTCCATCTTAGAAATGGCTGATGCTCAGGAGGTGCTTGCAATGGCATATCTGCCCCATCAACTCAGTGACCCACCCTCTCTCCCTGCTACACACCATGCTATGACCCAGAGCTCCATCCCCATCATTTCTGGGAAGGCATGAAAAGTCCACCTGAGGCTTTGAGATCAAACATGTCTTGGTTTTAATGGAAGCAGGAGTCTAGTTCAGTGCTGGGGATCCCCCCGGGGCCAGCCCTGGGGCTATAAGCGGACGTTCCCAGCCAGTCTACAGGTATCAGCAGACTGCTCTGAGCCAGGCCTGACAAAATACAACCAACTAACTGTGGAAACACGGATTTAAGCTAAAATTCATGGGCTTGACCAAACAGACAAGGGGTAGGGGCATCCAGTATGGCTTGATTTGGGACTGAAATAAAGTCATCACTTCTGACTCCCTTAATAAGCACCTCATTGTCATAAGATGACTGTACTTGGTTCTACCTCTGTGTGCTCTGGTTCACATCTCACAGGAAGAGTACCTTCTTCTCTCCCAGAAGCCCCGACACAGACCTCATTGGTCCAGTTGAGTCTAGTGACCATCCTGAATCAATCACTCCGCCCTGCGGGGCGGTGGGGGCTGGGTCGTGCTGAGGTTGAGGTGATTGGCTCCAACTTAAGTCAAGTGCTCTGTCTCTGGGACGAGGCCAAGCTGAGGGAGAGGATCAAATCCTTTCAATCACATGGACTGAGAGTGAAGGAGGGGGGAGTTACCCAAGAGAAATTAAAATGTGGCCACTAAAAGACTAGTAAATGCAGCCCATCCAGCACCAAAACCCAGTATCCACCAGAGGCACAAGCGAGCTCTGATTCTTCCTCTAACAGGGGAGTTGGCAAACCTTTTCTGCAAAGGGGCCAGATCGTAAATATTTTAAGCTTTGCAGGCCATAGGGTGTCTGTTGCAGCTAGTCAGCCTCTGCCCTTATAGTACGAAATCAGCCAGACAGTAGGTAAGCGAGCGAGTGTGGCTGTGTTCCAACCAAACTTTATTTAGGGATGCTGAAATTTGAATTTTATGTAATTCTCACATGCCACAAAATAATTATTCTTCTGTTGACTTTTCCAACCACTTCAAAATTTGAAAACCATTCTTCGCTCATCGGCCATGTGAGAACAGTCGGCAGGCTGGATGTGGTGGGGGGTGGGGGCGGTTTGTTGATCCTTGTTCACAAAGGAAGGCTGACAGGAGGTGGGAACCCAGGACGAGGGCCTAGGAGGTGGTCAAGTGGAGCACAGTCGGGGTGGAATTGTGTGTCTCGGGAACACGAATAAGAACAAGCTTGAAGAAATCATTGGAACAAAGTGAAATTCTCAGTTTGGCTAGGGATTTACCTATATTCTCTCCCATACTAATTTACAGAGAGAAGTCTATTAATCATTCCCGGTGCAGAAAGGAAATCACATTCTTAGCATAAACATAAATTATCAGCCTAAAACTCAAATTCCTTCAGAGGGATGGGGCAAGCTAAAAGTTTTGAATAGCTCAAATAGAACAAATGGGTGAGAGAAGATAATGCATCTTTTGAAATACAAACCTGAAAAGATGTTATGCTCAATTACACTGACAAAAGATTTGGGATCCAGCAATATCCTCCGTGGAATTCTGCAGCTAAACAGGAATGCTAAATCATAGACTCTAACTTAAGCAAGAGTAATCTAGCATAAGCCACATTACATGCGTATCCTCTGGGAGTCTGAATTGGCTCTGATGTTTACAAAATGCCTTTCTGCATCTCTATAAGGAGGTGGACCTGCCTGCTAAGACCCCCATGTCTCCAAGCCGCCCAGCTCCCACACTGGGAGCACTGGGGTGCACGGAAAGAGAGCCGGATCAAGGGAGGTCAAGAGGAGGGGGCAGAGTGGAAAGTCAGAGGGAGGAGCTTCCGTTCCAAGCGGGCAATGCTAGAGGAAAAGGACACTGGGGAGGGAAAGTGAGGGGGATGACCAGGAAGGAAGAACTGGCACATGGCTAGAAGTCCACGGTGTCACCGGGCACAGGTGAGGAAAACCCCACCCCTGTTCTCAGCTCCTTGAGCCAGCACGGGACTTCACAGACCCTGGGAGATCTCAAACTGGCTTTCCCCAGCCAGTCTCTGAGTCCCCGAAAGGCCAAGGACTACCTCGTGTGTGTTGCTGTGTTCTACAGCATAGTCAGCACACGGTAAGTATTTGTTTAACCCCCGAGCATCAATGTCCTGATAAGGGTGTGTGTGTGTGTGTGTGTGTGTGTGTGTGTGTGTGTGTGTGTGTGTTAGGCCAGGAAAGGGATGGAAAAGTGGGCTTGGAACCTGGAGATCAAGAGCTACCCCTGCCACACGTTTCTGGAAGGCAGGCTGAGATCCTATGTGAATCTTTGGCCACTGCCGTGTTAAGTGTGAAAGGCTGACCCTTGAAATGTGTACCTCAGGGGTCCTGGGAGGGAGACAGACGGGCTAAAGGAAGAACGAGAGACACAAAATTCTAGAGAATCAGAGGAACAGGCCTGCTCTGCAGCGCGTCCAAGGGCAAAGCCGGGACCTACAGATGTAAGCTGGGGGGATGCCGGCTGGAGCAGCGAGGAAGATGTTTTGGAAGAAGCACGTTGCTCTACTGTGCCAGGGGCTGCCATACGGCGACGGCGCATCCTGTCATTGGAGCTGGCTGTGCCCTGGTAAGGAAAATCGTCCCCAAGGAGAATCACCTGAGAAATAGGTACAGTTAAAGGTGTAAGTTATGTTCAACTTAAGCCACTTTGTGCCCAGGCCAACCTGAGATCTGAACTCCATGAGAAATGGAGCCAGTAGGCAGAGAGAGGGGTGCTGATGGCTGCGTGAGTGGGGTTGAAGACTAAGGCTTGACTTTCAACCGCAACTGGACTCGCTAACTCTCCCAGAAGCTATAAGCCCAGACTTGGGGCCCGTGTGTGGAATCTGCTGTTCAGGAAAAACAGATAGGCTGCCAGCTACAGGGATGGTGGTGACCTGTCTTTCACCCCGTGGAGCACAAGGGCCCACGAGCCCATGGAAGTGAGGCTGGGCCACGCCCGGGCATGCCCTCCACAAGGTTGCAGGAGTGGAGACATATCCAGGCTTCAGAGAAGTCCCTCCGTGCCCCACAGGAAGTGGAGTGGGGCAGGCCGGGAAAAGGCAGACACTGCCTCTTCACGCTGAGCACCAGGAACACAAGGGGTAGGGAAGGGCCTTTGCGCTCCTCCCCACAGGACCTTTGCGGGGATCACAGGAAGCCCCATACCCACACCTCTAGGGAGGCCACTTCCCTGGGGTTTGCAGGGAAGATGTTAGCCGCGAGGGGCTGGTGCAGAGGGCACATGACAGGCAGCTCTTTAGCCATCTGCTGAGGAAACACCAGGGTAAATTAAAATGAGAGTGGATTTGTGACTTCTGTCTTTTCCAAGAAGATAGTGTTGGCAGGTTTATGAGAAAACCATTCCCAAACACCTTGAATTTATATGGCATGCTTATTTCAAAAGCTCTTCCACATCTGTTAGCTCTTTGAAGCCCCTAGAGGCAGGTAGGGCAGGAAGGAGATCTGGGTGGGAGAGAGATCCGCAGACGGGTTGAATGACTCGCCAAGGCCACATGGCTCCCGGGGGAGAGGCTGAAGTGGCACACGGCTCCCTGTCCCTTTACCTGGGCTCAAGGGGCATCTCCTTCTTCCAAAGCTCTGGCCAAGGGCATCCTGTCACGAGGCTGGAAGCAACATGACCACTTCGAAGCTAGGCGGTCAAGCGCATGCAGGCCCCAGGAGCAACCCCTTTCTCATACACACATAGCCCTGCACCCCTGTGCCCTGCGAATTAACCAGGGTTTAGAGGTAAAGGAATAATGGCTCCTCAAACAGAAACAAACAGAGGCTGATTGACAAGGAGGCCCCTCATAATCAGTGCTGCAGTAAACTATACTAATTATGGTGTCAATTGGTAACATTATAAAGGTTGAAGCTCCATAATGAAAAAAGAGCACACACAGGCAGCACGGGTTCAGCAAATGTAATTACAGGGTGACATTATTGGCAAATAGTATTTTATGAGGTATTAAGAGGGAGGGAGCGTAAACACATTCCAAAACTTACAAGCTCCTTGGGGCTGGGAGAACCAGGAACCAACCAAAGACTCACCCAGCCACTGCAGTTTGGCTAGCTGAGCACTTTCGGGGAGACCCTGAGGCCTTCCTGGCATCCCCCCAAGGAGAAGATGTTTGCAGGTAGGGATCACTACTCTCATGGTCCAATTCCTTGGAGGTTAAAAATGTCCTTGTTCCCAGCCTGCCCCAACCTGTTTAGAGTCCTCAGATCCTAAGATCTTGGACTGTCCACGCCAGAAGGTGCCACAGATGTCACGTAGCTTCCTAGCCACACTATGGCAGGTGGGACGGGGGAACCGGAATTGCCAGTTCACTGTAACAATATGTATCGATGTTCATTAGTGTTCGTGGGGCTCCGTGTCAGACACGGCTCTAGCTGTGGCCTAGGTCTCTGCTGTCACTGGGGTCACATTCTATGGGGGACCAAAGGAAATTGATCAAGCACATCACTGAGGCTGTCCTAGATTCAGAGTGATACCAGGTGCTCTGAAGAAGACTGAATGGGGTGATGGGGTTGCAGGGAGGGGAGCCGGAAGTGGAGGCACAGCCTGCATGGAGGAGCCAGCACTGATGAGCTGAGATGTGAGGAGGAGAGGAGAAATGATCCTCCACGGGGGCCCAGCTCCTTACTGGCAGAGAAAGGGCAGAACAGGTGCCCTCACCTGCAGCCAGACTCTTTCTATCATGTTGGGCACTCCCAATGAGTATTTGGGAGAGATGGGAAGAGAAACTATCAGCTCTAAGATTTTGTGGGGCCAATGCATTTTGAAGGTTAAAGGAAGAGTAGAGATCATGTAATTCAAAGTCCCTACGGACTGGAGAATCCCATGGCTCGTGTGCGTGATGAAGGAGCTACCTCCCAGTTCTGGCTATCTATTGCTGTAGAGCAAACCACCAACATATCCTTCTTACTTGCGTGCATTGACTAGATGGTTCTCATGTGCCTACAGTCAGATGGTGTCTGGGCCTGGAGTCATCCAAAGGCTCTTCACTCACGTGACTGGCCTGCGCCAGGGTGACCGGTAGAGCTGGGAGCTGTCAAGCCTCCCTCCACAGCTAGTGGGCTCCTTTCCCACGTGATAGGCTCAGGAGGTGTGGACTTTTTCCTTGGAGCCCGGCTCCCGCTAGAACAAGCATTATAAAAGGACAAGGCTGGAGCTGCAAAGTTCTCAGGATCTGGCCGTGAAAGGGCCAGAACCTCCTCTCTGCCACAATTGCTCAAGAAAATCGCTAAGGCCCTCCTAGGTTCAGGGGAAGAGAAAGTAGACTTTCCGTGGGAAGAGTAGCAAAGACTTTGTAGCCATCTTTAATCTTTTATCTCCCTCTGCCTGAAAACCACAGCTTCTACTAAGGCTCTGCTTCAGCCTCTTGATGACCTAGGAAAGCATCTGTCACCCACACTCAAATCATCTTCATTTTCCTCCAAAATCAAAGAAGGAATCCATGTTTATGGAGGGCCTACCATGTAAAAATTGCATCGTGCTTGGTACCACATGCCCCACACCACACACCACGAGCAACGTACAGTGTCTTCCCTGCAGGAGCTTACAATCTACAGAAGGTGCTACATTCTTCCGTTTGCAATAGCTGGACTCTTTTAAAGGGAAGTTGGATGCCGAGGCCCCGTATATAAAAATAGGTCAAGGCAGGACTATTCTGGGTAAGGTGAGAGCCCCAGGGCACCTCTGCCGATGCCTGCACTCAGAGAATCACAGTGTGCACAACACCATGGAGATGAAGGAAGCAGACTGGGGAGTGAAATGTCCCTTCTCCATACGACCTGATCAGAAGACAGGGACCCGGCCTGATGGGAGGGCTAGTATATTCACAAGATTTTTTTTAATTATAAATCCATTTTAAGATTGTCAAACTGGCTCAAACAACAAAAACAAGGACAAAAATGGTCCTAGTCAGAGCTTGTTTCAGAAAGGGCTGGATCCAGGGATTCGCATGATGTCATATGTTAATGAGCATGTGATATTGTAATTAACACGGGTGGGTCTCGCCAGTCTTCACCTGTTCTAGCTTCACTCCCAGGGGCACTCGCTCTCCTGTCGTTGGGAGGACAGGGTGGCCATCAGCAGTTCTGGGCTTCCTCCTGCTATTGCGCACTCTGCACTGGCGGTTTCCACCAAATCCAGCTCTGGTTGGCCTCACACGGGTCCTGTGCTCCAACCCATGCGCTCTGTGATTAATGGATGTTCTGCTTTGATCTGCTCTGACTGTCAAAGTTTAAGGAGCCGTTCGAACACCGAAGCCACAAAGGAGCTGGTGAGGTCTCTTATACTGAAAGCAAAGGACCAGGAATTACAGAAAGGAAAGAATGACAAAGAAAGCAAGGCACAGGAAGACAAGAGGCCGGGTCTGGAAAAGCTGGCAATGCCTGGTCTTTCCCCGCAAGGTGAGAGGGCCAGTCAGCTAGCTCCTTAGGTCCGAACTTCTATTAAAAGCGGTTCCTGTGTCCCAGGGAGGAGGTTCGAGGTCAGAGGTCAGGACTATACTTTGGACCCCGGTGCTGGCTCTGCCCTCAGCTCTGTGCCTGTCCCCTGGGCACCTCGGGCACCAAGATGACCTCTGAGCTTGGAGAACACCCAGAAACCTCCCTGAGAGACTTCCAGCAGGTGCTTTGGCCTGAAATAAAGCCAGGGGAAAGGAAACACAACTGCCATGCAGGATTATGAAACATTGCCATTAAGTTTAATGCCTTCGTAACAAAGAATGCCACATTTATTATCACAAATAAATCCATGGATTTAACACCCATCAGGCTTTAGACTTTATTTTTCCATATAAAATAAATATGGCTAGAGTATAAGATTATGACTGCACCATTATTTTCTAAAACTATTTAATTTTAGCGCAGTTCTAACTGCCCCCAGGCTGTAAACCTGGACACAGACAGAGAGGAACCACCCCACTCCCGGAAGAACATTCGCCCCACTGAGTGCGGCAGCCAACAAGGTGGGCTTTCCTGCACAACTGCTGGGTTTCATCACTGTTTAATGAATTGTTGCACTCTTTATAGGATAAACAATAAATTGCACATGATTTATCATATTACCCAATAAATCATGTGACAAATCATTAGGCAGAGTGATAAAATCAAGTGTTTTAGAAATAAGTTAATCTATGATGCCAATGTGTAAACTAAACAGTTGCTTAAAAACCCTATTTACTAATCATTTTTACATAAAGAAAGATTAATGATTATGTAGATTAAATGTGTACTTATTCCTATAAACATCAGATAGCCATGTGCCCTGTTGGCCTTCCCGTTTCAGCCAAGGGCCCCCGAAAGCTTTCGTCCTTCCGCACAATCCCATCTGCCTCCCTCTCCTCCTTGGATTTGCTCTGCCCAGGAAAGGAAGCTGGAGAAGCCAGGGCAAGAGAAAGAAGTGGTTAATGAGGAGTGTGTCACCAGAGGGGTCTGGTGGAGAGGCTGTTCTCACCGTAAATTCTGTAATACACTAATTAACACTTTCATTAGGGCTTGGAGACAGGTTCCAATGCTGCCTGCTTTTCCAGCCCGCCTTCGACCCAGCGCTCTTTCTCACTTGTGACAACTATGTTTATAGCTTCTCTGCCCATCGAGCTGGCTGGCACATTGAATTACCCTCAAGAGTACATGGGCATCACGTCACATTTGCGTGCCCAATATCATACGTGACGAGCTGAGCCACCGCCAGGGCCTTTAATGCACATCCCACAGACGGCCGGCCCCTGGAATGCATAGGCAGATATTAAGCTAAATCTTTTTGGAGTCAAGCTTGTTTCACGTCAGTTACACAAACATATTGGTTCCTTTAAAAGAACAAATGCTTTGTGAGTAAGGAAACGAGTCCAGGAATGAAACCTGAGAAATCATTCCACGCATCAACTCAGACCTGCCTTCCAAAGGCTCTCTTCTTAGGATGAGGGGGAGAGATGGTTTGGCTTCTAGAATATGAGTTTTGAGCCATGTTCATTATCAACTCTGGACGTTGCTAGGCAGTGTAAAGGGAGAGAGAGGGAGAGCCCTGGTGAGTGTAACTAGGAAGACCATCAGAATATCAGAGAAGAGCTGTTTTCCTCTCTTGCATGAAAATGCCCCTAAGCTTCCCAGATAGTGCCCCTGACTTTGGATTCTCCCAACATCACAAATCAAATCCTGAAGCTGATCCTAGCGATGCAGAGAGAAGTGAACCCACCTCAGACAGGTTCCAAAGCCCACCTTCTCTTTCACATGAAGTCCATGTTAAATTACGTAAGAAGATGCTAATCACCACCCTCGGTACCCCAGCAAAGCGGTCACTGAGAGATCAGGGAAAGCATGGGAGGTGAGAAAGGAGTCGAGGATTGCACAGCATTGCCATTCTTCAGAAAAGCTCTAAAAGGATGAAATGGATGAATTTTACCAACAACTTCGATTTCAATGAACTACCTGAAAAATATTGCCGCCAAGGCAGAAATCCAAGAAATGAGCCTTTACACGTGGTCTTTAGCCCTTCCCAAGAGGCAGAACAGTAGGAGTTCAGGGAGGAACATAATAGGAGTTCCAAGTCCCTTTATAATCCAGGATGCATGGCTTCTCCTTTGCTGTTGCCCTTTTCAGTGGCCATGAGCTGCAGACTCAGAGGAACGGTGTCCAACCGCCAAGACAAAACTGGAAGAAGCTTCAAAATAAGTTCTGTTTCTTCATGCCCAGAAAAGAGATAGGCAAAGCAACAATGCACTTTCCATTTTACTTTCCCTTCTTCTTCTCCAGCCCACCTCCAAAACCACTTTAATTCACATTTCACAATACCACCTACATCAGGCAGGATGGGTTGAGTTTTGCTTCGGTAAAGTACAATCTCAAACTCAGTTGCTTAAAACACACTATTATTTCTTGCTCTTGCAATGCCGCTGTGGGCCCCAGGAACACTTGGAGACAGGTGTCTGCCCTGCAGGGGTGCAGCGATTCTGTTTGCCTAGTTGGGAAGTTCCTTCCATGGGACCACACACTTTTCCAGTCCCTGAGGAAGACAGCACGCAGAAGGGAGCACTAGCTCTTGGATGCTTTCACCTGAAATGACAGACCATTTCACTGGCCAGAATGAAACACATGGTCATTCCTAACTTCAAGGATGAGGAAGTTTAATTCTCTATATGCCAGAGGTAGAGAAGAAGTAAATATTGGTGAACATTCATAGTTGACCACACACCCTACCAAAAGCACCCTTCTCTGTCACCATGCAAAAACAAGGAAGCAGAGAGTTCTGTGAGTAGAGCTTACTTCCCAACACCTTGCTGGACTGCTTCCATCCTCAGAGCTATGGTGCGTTTGCTCCATCAGGGAATGGTGAGAGGCACATTTGGGTAGTGGTCAACTCTACAAAGAGGCAATATACCCTAATGGTCAAGAGCGTGGATTCCAGAGTTAGAGAGCCTGCACTTGAACTCCAGCTCTGGTACTTATCACCAGTATGGCCTTGGGCAAGTTAATTAACTTCTCTATACCTCAATTTGCTAATTGTCAATGTGGAGCTAATGATGGTGCCTAACTTGTAGGGTATTCGTGAGGATTAATTACATTAATACATGTGAAGCCCTTGGCACTGAGTGAGTGCCATAGAAATGTTTTCTATGACTGCAGTGCTTTACAATCTGCAAGGGACCCTCACAACCATTGGCCTGTTTGGTCATTACAATTTATCTATGGGACAAGCTCACCCTATCTCCTACATCTCCCCCCCCGCCCCCGCACCACCATCTCAGACAGAAGCCAGAGATGAGAGAAGAACATTGACTTGTTTAAAGGCTGGGGAAGGACTTTAGAAATTAATTTGGGGAGAAATTATTTGCTCTGCCTATGAAAAAGAGAGGGTTTCGAAGGAATGTGGTGGAAACTCTCATACCTGCCCAAGAGCCTCTGTGTTCCCTCCATTTCCCAGCCCCCTTGTAGTTGAATGGGCCCTATGGGTAGTTAAGGCCAGTGAGTTGGGAGCAGAAGTAACACAGCTACCTTCGGGGCACAGGGTTTTTTGCACTTACCAGGTTCTCCAGCACTCTTCTCTCCCATCACAAGAACAGGAGAGACCCCATGTTGAGAAGGTGAAGCCTGGATTGCTGAGCTAGCCCTAGAGGACACTTGTGCTCAACGCCTACAGTGCAACTGAATACGTGAGAACTTTTGTGGAGCTAATCCTTGATGTCTTGGAGTTATTTGTTTTTACAGCATACCCTAGCCTAAGCGGACTACTACAGAGGGGTTTTGCTTCTGAAAGCAAAGCGCAGAGAATGGAGGAGATGGCCAAGCCAGACAGAGTGGCTGGAAGTCTCTTAAGAACAAGAGTGACTCATAAAATTTTAAGCTGTTAGCATTGCTATGATGTAAATGTCTTCTATCTCTCCTTCTCTGTTTTGATTTCATTCTGGTTGTCTTATTTTGTAAGTTTTTGCACAGGAACGGCACTTGAAACATCACCAGAAGGCAACAGCTACAAGTCACAGCACAGAATCCTGAGGTAGAAAGCTGGAGCTAGCCATACTCATGATAGCATAACAATACACTCCCTGCAGATACCTCAGAGGGGACATTCAGTTTTCCAGAGGTGACTCAAGTCAATATTTGTCAATCTGATTTTACCTTAAGGGTATGCTGATCCTAAGTCATGAAAACCTGAGTTAGGGTGAACAGCATTTCATATCATCTCACATTTATGGATGGCAGAAAATCAAAGATATGGACAGAGTAACTTTGCCAAAGCCACACAAAAAAGAGTGTGGTGAACTTGGGACTAGAACTCAGATCTTTTGTGCCCAACCTGCTATAATGCTCTTAGTGTACATATGTAGACCGGTCTCAATAGAGTCAAGGTCTATGACCCCTATGTTGGTAAAGCCAATGGTAAATCTTCTGTCCTTGCTGGTTTGACATATCCGTGGCCTGCGCGCAACTAATTATTCCCTATTCCTTGGGAAACTTTCTCACTTGGCTCTCAGTACACGACACTCCCTTGGTTTTCCTCCTACCTCACTGGTTGCAATTTCTGTCTCCTTTGCTGAATCTTCCTCACTTCCTCAACCCCCATGGAGAGGTGCTTCAGAGTTCAGCCTGTGGACCTCCTTCCTTAACTCTATATATTCACTCTGTTGATGAGTACATCTAGTTTCATAGCTTTAATTTCCATCCATACGCTGATAAACTCGACGGATTTATAACTCCAGCCAGGACCTCTCCCTTGAACTTGAGAATCATATATCCAGCTGCTTACCTGGCCTGCCACATAGGTTTCTAATGGGCATCTGCACATTTAACATGTCCAAAATTAAGCTCCTGTTTTGTTTTTTGTTTTTTGTTTTTCCTCACCCCACCGACTCCTACACAGATTTCTATATCTCAGCCTTCCTTTTACCCAGCTCCAAAAACTTGGAACCATCCCCAACTATTCGCTCTCTTTCACCCCACATCCAGCCCATAAGCAAACCCTGTTGGCTCTTCAACAGCTTGAAAGGGCGTGGCAACAGGCATCGTGATCCAAAACATCATTTTTACTCATCTGTGTCCTTGTGTTAGCCTCTTAACTGGTCTGCTGGGGTCTCCTCTTTCAAGTCCTTGCTCAAATATCACTTTCAACACGAAGCCTTCCTTAAACACCAAATTTAAAGTTGACCAATCCTCTTTCCACTGACACCCCATAGGCTCCCACTCCCAGCACCTAGAACCTTATACCATGTCACACAGTTTAATTACTTTATTTATACTCTATCTCCTTCCTGCTAGGATGTGCTCTATGACAGGGATTTCTTTTTCTTGTTACCATATCCCCAGGGGCATGCGACAGTATATGGCACAGAGAAGATGTCCCATAGCTCCTTGCTGAATGAGTGAATATGTGGCCCACAAGCATTCCCCAGCCTAGGCCCCTCACCCTCTACTCTCAACTTCTAGTCTCTGTATGGTTGAATGTCCTCTCATGCTTCTCTTCTCCACTCAGGTATTTCAACCTGATGTCTTGGGAGACAAGTTGCCTGGCTTCTCCTGCTCCCCTCCTTGCTTCTTAAAGAGTCTTCCTGGCTCCTGACAGCAGAGGAGAGAATCACCTCTGCTCCCTCATCAGACTCAAGGCCTTGATATTTTTTCTGCACTCACCAAGCTCATGCTCTGCTGGTCTGGAAACGGGATTGGAAATGTCGTGGTCTAGCAATTTCTTCTCCTTTGCCATGACATTTTTCCTGACTATTCCAACCGATATTGACTTCCCCATCTCTGAATTACTTTAGGGCACAACTGATATAATAATTAGCATTTACATACATCTCTCCTTAACTGTTTGTATCAATGATTCTAGGGAAATACTATTATTACCTATTTTACCAACAAAGAAACTGAGGCCCAGAGATGTAAAGCTACTTATCCAAGTTACAAAAAGTGAAAATTCTAAGGCAAGCCGGCCTAAATTCGAGTTTTGTGCCCTTCCTTAACTCCGTCACACTTACTGTGAGAACCAAAGCTAAATTGTTGGTTGTGTCTAATTATTTCCTGGAGGTGGGATCCCAAATCCTTAGTGGTCCATGTACAGGACTGTCATACCCTTGATATGCTAGTCTGTGACATCAGTGCAGTCTGGCACATGCATGGCTACCTGGAGACTTTCTGCCAGATTCACCAGATTTGGTTGCCTTGTGGGGAAGTGTAGGAAATGAGACAACTTTCAGAGCTATTGTACAAGAAAGGATGCCGTGTTGGGAAAGCACCCACAGGGAAGCCAGAAAATGAGCCCCTTGTTGTCTTCCCCTCCTGCATCACTCCTGCACATTGCTGGAAACCAGAATGGTGCATACGTGCTCATCACCTTGGGCAAAGAAGAGACAAGTATGTCCGTTCATTTTCCAACCAACTGATTTTCTTTTTCTCAAGTGGTATTTTTAACCTATTGTTATGAGAGTCTCAGACACCTCTGGAAGCAGCCAAGACAAATTCATCCATCCGCCTACCACTTACCGAGCAATGTTTGCTTATTGATGCCTACCTCTGTACTTGGTCATGGGGGAAATACAAAGTCTTTCTTTTCTAGGGATTACAAAGAAGCTGATACAAGTGACAAGCCAAAGAGTAGAGTAAGTTACTGTATCCATGAACTGTGCTTTACAGTTCATAAAACATGCTCTCATCCCTCTCTCATCTTAACCTCAACCTTGGTTGTAGACAATGTGCCAGGGACGAGCTTTATCCAAAATCAGAGTGTTCAGATGATTCAAGTGTTCAGACCCAGTTTTCAGACTTCGAGTCCAGTGCTTTTTATATGAGTCTACACCAGCCCATTCCATCCTAATGCCTATGTAAGTGATAGACCCGGACAACAGGAGGGATCTGTCCTTTATTGACTACTTCATGAAGGCCAACACTCAACCAAAGCTACTTGTGCTGACACCTTGCCTTGGGTCTCCAACGTGGCTGTAATCCCCAGAAGACAGACACAACTCCTTGTACTTCATTTGGGTCCCCAAAGAACTTCCAGCAATTCTCAGGAGACTAAGCAATGCTCAGGTCCCATCAGTGCTCTCCCTTAGCCGTGGAGTCTTCCTCGGCTGCTTCAGTCCACACAGACCCAGCTTATCTCCAAAGCAGGTATGCAGTAGGTGCTCAATAACCACACGTTGGATGAGGGAATACAGAGCAAGTGTGACTGTGGGCTGCAGCATCACTCATGACCATTATTTTTATCCATATCTCCTCCCATTTGTGACCTTATCCTTCCTCTTCAGTTTGGGAAACAGGCCAGCCTTGGGAACAAGAGAGGGTTCCAGCATGTTTCTGTCTATGGACACTGGATGTCTTCCAATGTAGCCAAGAGAATCAACCATAGGCCCTTCAAACATAACATGCTGTTCCTCTAACATGCATGTCCCTGTTGGCTCAGGCACCAGCCTTTCCACTCTGAAGCAGTCTTTCTATCCTTGACGTCGACTGTCAACATCTCAGATGGGGACTTGGGACTTTGCCACACGGGGTGCCTTTGTGGTTAGCGGCTCCACACAGCATGGTTTTAGTGGGTTTGGTGCAATCTATAAGGAGAGTAAAGAGCCTGCCCCCAATCAAGCAGTCAGTCCACACCCAAGCCAAGAAGAAAGCTAAAAGAGTCTCCACTCCCACTGCATGTTCTAACCACTAGACTGAGCTCCTGTTGCTTTTTCAAAAATGATTTGCTTTTAATTAAAATAGGAGCATAAATTATTTTTATCCCTGTATTATTGGGCGGTAAGTAAATTCACAGTAACTCACTGGATTTTTTAAAATCTATTTTAAATATAAACACACTGCCATATTTTCTGTGGGTTTGAAAGCTTATGTTAAGTTTGCAAATAAGTCAACTCCATAAAGATAACATCTTTCCCTAAAAAATGTGTTGCAATCTAATGGCATGCTATGGAAAATTAACATCTTATTAAGAACATACATGAATTGTCCCTCAGCTGAGAAGGTCCAGAGCCAACATGAGTTCCTTACCTGCCCCTGAGGCCAAACCAGCTGACAAGGCAGCTTCCAAATTGTCTCCCCTCACTTCGGGGCTGCCCTCTGCAGCCCTCACAAGACTGTTATTTTATTTTGAGTCATGCCAAACTTTATTTTTGAGCCTACCTTTTTACATGTCTGACAGGTCCGGTATTCACCAAGGGACCTGAATCACTTTGGTCCACCCTGAAAATATGCCATCTCAGGCAGTGTTGCACGCAAACATGCCCAGCTGTCTCTCTGAGCACCAGGGGTCCAGGCAAACTGCTGTAAGGACATTAATAGCCACACCTCCCGTGGCCCCAATGACCAGCCCTCAGTGACGGGGACAGAACGCCAGAGTTCTCACCCATTACATGGATAATAAGAGCCCAAGGCCTCATAGGACCAAACAACACTTTTAGATGTAATGAGAGAGCTAGGGGTGCACAGTTGCCCAGGGGAAACCCCTCTTGCAGTCTTGCCCCTGTGCGTCCACTTCTCCCTAAATGTGGTTTAGACATAAACCAGCAGACTAACCAAGGACCACGGCTCTTTCTTGTGTCTCCGCAGCAAATGTTTTCAGCACCCTTTCCTGGGCCCGAGCTTTGAGGGATTGAGCTGATGCCACACCCAAGCCTGCCTCGACCCTACTTCTCTCCCGGCCTCGCTGGACTGCTGGTCGTCAGATATTTTACCAAAATAAAAAGTCTTATGTAAATACGAAAAGGGAAAAGCTGTCAAAACCTGCATGAGTTGTTTAAATACCATGAATAAGAACCAGTAACAATAGGCACATCAATGAAGATGTGTTTCCTTCAGACTTGGCCATGTGCCACCCAACGCGAGTCCCCCAGAAAACGCCACTCGGCAAACGAGGGAGCTTGGCTCACCCGCCCCTCCGCAGCACCCCCTCCCCAGTAAAACATTTTTGACAAGCAACTCATCTAGAGCCATTTCCCACAGCGTTCCTTTCATT
>NW_027397123.1:7198643-7226143 GCF_003265705.2 Callorhinus ursinus | reverse complement strand
AGCAGCTTCGTTGGGCTGAGAGACTCCGCCATTCATCATCTCGGCTGCCATAAAATAGCACTAGATGGAATCTTTGATTTTAGCTTTAGAAGAACATAAATCAAAATCTAAAGCGCGGCTGTCAGAGGCATCACCAGGATTATCCATTGGAGAGGGCTGGAGTGCAGGGCATCCGCGTGCATTGTTCCCACTGAACTCACCTCCTGATGCATGGAGAAATCTCTTAGCCAAGCACTTGCTGTTGTAGAAGTACTTTATCCTAAGTGACCCATAAAAAGACTCTCAAATATGAGGTTTATAACTATAGTCACAGTAATTGTATGCTTGATATGTCTGAATACAAAATAAATGGGTCGGCCTGGCTGGGACCCTCCCCGTCCGGTCCCCTGCCCCCTTCACCCGGCCAACGCTCTTACCCATGTGCCTTCTGAGTCCTAGGAAAGGGTGTTGGCTCAGCGGGGCGTCTGAGCAGGTGTGCCTATCCTGCTCCCCGTTACCGAGATGATGGGGATGGGAGGGACGGTGACCGAGGTGGGAGACACGCAGCCAGAGGGCCCTTCCTCGGGGGCAGAAGACCGTCTGGCACTTATCAACCGAAATCCATCATCTCCGTTCAATTCAAAGGCCAAATGAGTGTTGGTATGCCCTGCACTGGTGAACAAGTAGAGAGGAGAGAAGCCCAAGATGACCCAGGTGAGAGATGCAGAGAAAGATCCCCACCGAAATCTTATGGTGAGGGAAGAATGGCTATGGGCCAGCAAGCTTCCACCCAGCTTTCCCAAATCATGCCACTTCTGGTAGCCCAGCTGCCTCCTTTGCTGAAAACGTAATGATGTGCCCTTTCCATCCACCCCGCCACGCCAGCCAGCCAGTGGGCACTCACAGTGAAAGGGGTTTGCTTTTATGAGTCAGAAGGAAGTAGGCCAACCTTTTTTTTCCGTCTGTTATTGCTGAGGCTTTTAGGCCAATGGCCCAGAACACCCACCTACCACTAAAGGGACCAACAGGAAAGGTAAAGCAGCCATTCCCTGTGGCCGAGAGCTTGCCGTCAGATGGGTGTGCGGCAAAACCAAACAAACAAATAAAAATTTTCCCCAGTTCAAAAGGGGAACCCTCCTACACTGTTGGTGGGAATGCAAGCTGGTGCAACCCCTCTGCAAGACAGTATGGAGTTTCCTCAAAAAGTTAAAAATAGAGCTACCCTACAACCCAGCAATTGCACTACTGGGTATTTACCCCAAAGATAACAAATGTAGTGATCCAAAGGGGTACGTGCACCCCGATGTTTATAGCAGCACTGTCCACAATAGCCAAACTATGGAAAGAGCCAAGATGTCCATCGACAGATGAATGGATAAAGAAGATGTGGTGTATATATACGATGGAATATTATGCAGCCATCAAAAGGAATGAAATCTTGCCATTTGCAATGACATGGCTGGAACTGGAGGGTGTTATGCTAAGGGAAATAAGTCAGTCAGAGAAAGACATGTATCATATGACCTCACTGATATGAGGAATTCTTAATCTCAGGAAACAAACTGAGGGTTGCTGGAGTGGTGGGGGTGGGAGGGATGGGGTGGCTGGGTGATAGACATTGGGGAGGGTATGTGCTACGGTGAGCGCTGTGAATTGTGCAAGACTGTTGAATCACAGATCTGTACCTCTGAAACAAATAATACATTATATGTTAAAAAGAAAAAGAAAAGGAAGAAGATAGTAGGAAGGGAAAAATGAAGGGGGCGGGAATCGGAGGGGAAGACGAACCATGAGAGACTGTGGACTCTGAGAAACAAACTGAGGCTTTTAGAGGGGAGGGGGGTGGGGGGATGGGTTAGCCCGGTGATGGGTATTAAAGAGGGCACGTACTGCATGGAGCACTGGGTGTTATACGCAAACAATGAATCATGGAACAATACATCAAAAACTAATGATGCAATGTATGGTGACTAACATAATAAAATAAAATTTAAAAAAATTAAAATAAAATAAAATAATCAAAAATAAATTCTCCCCAATTCAAAGAACCTCAAGATCTCTGAATTCAGTTAACCGGTCCCCATGGCCAGGCCTGCTCTCTAACCGTGACTGTGATACTGGGGGTGCCAAGTGCCAGAATCTGTTCTCAGACAAACGGCCAGTACAAAGAACTGCGGTACCAGAAGACAAACAGCATGCCACGTTTTAAAGGCATCTTGACTGCTCATTTGGGGTGGAAGACAGAGGTGTCCTAATGAGACAATCTCCTACTTAAGTTGGACAGTGCTCCTGCCTACAGTAGTCACATTTTAACTCAATACGGAGCATTGACCATCAGATCAGGGGGCACCAGGTTTTATACAGATATTCTCTATGCTTTCCATGGCAGTCAGGCGGTAGCCACAGGGCATGACTTCTAGACCTACTTCTAAGCCTTGAATGCCCAAAACCATCCCTAGGGAAGCTTTGCAAAATGCCCATACCTGAGCCCAGTCACCAAAGATTCCAGTGTAATCAACTTGGGGTGGAAATGAATGTGGGAATTATCATCAAGTTCCTGGTGATTTGTACACACAGGCAGGGTTGAGAATGGGTGTCTTAGACCAGTGAGTCTCACACATGTTGGTCCCAGGACTCTTAAGAACGTAAATATTCTGAAGTTTATTGAAGACCCTAAAGTGCTTTTGTTTAGGTGGACCATTAGAAACCAAAACTAAGAAAATTTTCATAGAGTCACTTAATAATCTATTTTAAAAAGAACAGTGAGCCTATTTTATACAAACATATCTAGAATGTTTTCATGAGAAAAATAACAATATGTTCAAAAAATTAGTGACAAGAGTGGCGTCATTGTACATTTTTGCAAGCATCTTTTGTGATTGGCTTAATAAAAGACAGCTGGATTCCCATGTCTGCTTCCACAAGCAGTCTGTTGCAATATGTTGTTTTTGTTCAAATCTACGGAGAAAATCTGATCTCACACAGCTCTGTGGTTGGAAAAGGGAGGTGTGTGTTCACAGCCCTTTCAGATAATTGTGGATAATCTTCTTTGATACTACACCAAAACGCAGTAACTGGTAGTTTCTTAAAGGTTAGTTGCAATGTGGAATCTGAAAATATGTGAACGTTTTGCATTGTGTTACATTCAGACCCACTGAGTTCTCTTATTTGACTGAACTGTTTACCCTTGCATGATTTTGCAACAACAAGCATCGGTCACTTAAAAAGTATCGGTTCAACGCAATACGCCAATATTCCAACGTTGACGCCAATTTATTAGACAATATTTTTTAAAAGTCACATTCATTAAGTATCTCTTTAAGTATTGGAAAGCTGTCAAGCTCACGGTGGCTGATTACAAGTTTTTCAAAATTCTTGAAAGCTTGAATTTTTATCACTGGCAACAAATACTGTCAGTTATTTTCCTGGAAGTGACAGGATTCATTTGTTCCTTTTCCAGAAAATGTCTGCCAAATAGTCAAGTTTGAATAACCATAGTTTGTCTATCGGTTGTTCTTTCAAGTAAAAATGGTGCTCCGTGAAAAAAACAGCTAGTCCAGCTCACAAGTCACAAGACGAAACAGGTGCTTTTCCTTCGAGGCTTCAGTGTGGGGCAAGATTAAGCACACGATCTGCGCGCGAAGGCTGAGTTTAATAAAATTAATAACTTTCAGGGCTTCGACAAGTATATTCTTTATCTTTCCAAATTCAGAATCTTTTTATATTACATTTAATAATGCATAAACATTAACATTTATGCATGTATATATACATTTATTTTTCATTGTGGCAGAATACACATAACATCAAATTTACCATCTTCCCCATTTTTATGTGTGCAGCTCGGTAGCATTAAGTACATCCGCCCTCTGGCGCAACCGTCCCCACCATCCGTCTCCAGAACTCTCTTCAACTTGCAGGAGGGGAACTCTGTACCAGTTAAACACGATCTCCCCATCTCCCCTCCTCCCCTGGTGCCCTGGCAACCACCATCCTACCTCCTATCGACTAATTTGACTATTCTGAGCGCTTTATATGATTGGGACCATCCAGGGTTTGTCTTTTTGTGACTGACTTATTTCACTCACCGTCATGTCTTCAGGGTTCTTCCAGGTCGTAGCATTTGTCAGAATTCCCTTCCTCGTGAGGGCTGAACATCACGCTACGTGCACACACCGCACGAGGTGCTGTCTTCAGGGGAAGTGGCTTTGGCTCTCTCTGGACACGCGCGGCAGCGAGGAACACCGTGCAGTGGGGGGGGCGGGGGGGGGGGCTGCTCCCTCAACTCACACTAAGGCTCCAGCACTTTTACTGACCATGGGCGCAAAATGAAAAGGCAAATAATATCTTCGTATTATTAGGAAGATAATTTTGGCCTCGCAGATCCCCGAGAGAGTCTCGGCAAATGTATAGCTTGCGATCTATGCTGCAATTTCCATCCGTGTTTGCTGATTTTAACATGAGGAGTGTAGGCCTTTGGGATAATACAGGAGAGAGTCTTCACAAAGAGGAAAGAGCAAAAAGAAAAAGGAAAAGGGCTTAGAGTAGTCCTATAGCCTGGAGAAAACCATCAGCAGCATTTATGCTGGTCTCTTTTCGTCTAACGTTTTCTTGTAAAGGCCGTGTTCCTCAGCTTCGCGCAGTGGCAGTATCGTAGCCAATGAGGTTTATCCGAGGCGCGATTATTGCTAATTAAAAGGCCGTGTTCCTCAACTGCTCTGCTGCTAGAATGCTAGAAAGCAGGGCGTGGGCGTAAGATACTTTGCTGGACAGATATTTTTATTCTGTCTATAAGCTCCATAAGAACAGGAGACAGCTAAATTCGGGGCTAAGCTAGCATTTGGAAATGCAAATTTAATTAATTCGATAGAAATATTTAGAGAATATTTGTCTTTCCATTGTTGGTTCCCTGCTCTCTTGGTAGGGGGAGGGTGAGAATCCCTAATCCTTTATCTTTGAAGGCCTTGTCTTTAAAACGTGGCTAATGCTGGTCTCCCACCGGCTGGGGGATGATCCTGGGCATAGCCTCTGCTTAGTGCCTGGCAAGGGGCTGGTGTGGAGTGGGAGTGCACCCCGTGTTAGTTGGCTTTTAATAAATACTAATGTAAATAACAACCATCTAGTGGTACTTCTTATTATGCATCCCTGTATCTCATCCTTCCAGTGGCATAAGAGGCCAACTCAACCACCCCCCTCCGATGAGGAAATAGGGGTTCACAAACCCCGAGTGACCTCCCAGAGCTGCAGGATGCAGACGCAGGACCCCAAGTGGCCAGCTCTACCACAAGGGCACCTGAAAGGGGCCCCTGTATATCACATTCTCCAGCGTTGTCCCCCCCCATCCCATTAATATTTGTCCGTTAAAATGACTCACTTTCTTTTTTTTTTAAGATTTTATTTATTTATTTGACAGAGAGAGACACAGCGACAGAGGGAACACAAGCAGGGGGAGTGGGAGAGGGAGAAGCAGGCTTCCCGCCGAGCAGGGAGCCCGATGCGGGGCTCGATCCCAGGACCCCGGGATCATGACCTGAGCCGAAGGCAGACGCCTAACGACTGAGCCACCCAGGCGCCCCGAAATGACTCACTTTTTTAAAAGGGAAATTTAAATGACCACCATCAAAGTAAAATGAACATTACTTGCCACGGAGAGACCAAGTTTGGAAAGATAACAACCAAGTTACCTACACAGCTATTTAAATAAAGGATGTTTTTCTCAACGTCGCTCTCCATCACCTTGGGTTGGCCCCTGGAGCACGTGTACCCCCTCCAGGCTCCCGGTTCTGGGGAGACCACGGAAGCTCCAAGGACTTGTGGGACAAGGCTGGAAACACCTGGGGCTGCGGCAGCAGCTGAGAGCTTTTACAAATCGGATACACAACTCAGGATATGACATCATCTGTGTTCCTGAAATCCAAATCCTTCTCAGGCCAAGCCTTCAAGAGACACGCAAATATTTATAGGTGTCCGTTCAGGGAGCAGCGGGGGTCTATGTCCGAGCGGGTAAGGCAGAGAGAATGCGGTTAACTAGTCCCCAGAACGCAGAGCTGTGATGGAGAGGTCAGCATGAGGATGTAGCTCAGGGGCCAAGAGGAGGCTCCTGGTCATCTGTGCCGTGGGCATCTGAGCGCTCACGGGGAGGGGTGGCCCTCACTGGAGGGGGTCCAGTGCTGAGTGCCTGTGGGTGCCCTGAGCCCTGAGCCACATCTGGACAATGACAATACTTTCTTCACGAGGGCCTGGGGTCTATCAGGAAACCCCCCCCTCCCCGCTACTGATCACACGTAATAGCTGGTCCGTACATGCTCTTAGCAGGAGAGGTTGTGCTGCCCTTAGCTAAGAGAGCAACCCAGGGGCCCCCGGCCATGCAAGTAAGGAGCAGGAGCTCATCTCTTTGGGGACAGCAGAACCTGTTTTGAAGGGAAGAAGACAAGCAAGTGACGAAAGGATTATCCACCTGTGTTACCCACCACACCTGCTCCCAACAGCCTTACAAAGGAACGCTTAATTCTCACAAAACAGTAAGCAGTTGTTGTCCTCTTAATAAAACACCAATCTTTAAAACCCATCATTCCAGCCAAATGCCATGGCCTTCCCTAATAAACATGGAAGGCCGTGTGGCCGGCTGGATTAATTAATACCCACAGGTTCCTGACCTTTTCCTGTCCACGTGGACAATCAGTCCCCCCAAGACAGATGACCTGCTCACACGCCTTCTTCCATGATGCATGTGTGTCCTTCTCACGCACGAGACGAGGGACAAGGCTCCAGTCCCCGGCCTGGTTTGCTTTCCATTCCCGAACAAAATGAACATAAAAATAAAAATACAGTTCGCCCTTCCTGGGCCTCCCCTCATTGCACAACCAGACCTTTATAAGGAAATCAGCATTTGCTCCAACAACCAAGGAAATCATGCTGTCTTCTGTTGAAAGGGTGATGCTTCATTTTCTTTTTCTTGAGCAAAGCTCCTACCCCACCTCCACCCAGGAAAGAGCAACCATGGTCTCTTTCTCCTACTTGCTGGAGAAAAGCATATCCGAGCCTGGGTCTTGGCTAGAGAGTTGGCAAGTCTGTGCCTCTGTGTTCATGTCAGGAGTAGGCATTGCCTCCAGATGGGGCATTTGGAGAGGCCTCTGTTAGTGGGCAAGCAGGAGAATCCTCAGACTAGGAAAGAGCACCCACGATCTCTATGGTTCCCATGTTCCCCACCGCACCCTCTGCGCTGCCTTCACAGGCACTAGACATTTACCAAGAGCAGACCTAGCCCTATTGTATTCTAATTCATACTGAAGTATGAATGGCCGTCCCCAGCATAATGGAGAGTAGAACAGGGAGGGCAAATGGATGGAAGGAGGCGTCTCACTTTACTATATTAGACTGCCCTAGGTTACAATATCACAGCCCAAGGCCACCAAAAGAAAAAAATCATTTGTACCATTCAGAAACATAATAGGAACTGAAACTTGAAAATACATGAAACCAGCTACAAAAACGATACAAACATGCATGCTGGAACTGTTTGACCTGGGGCAGCATAAACATTGCAATCATCTGTAGTCAAGGTAGAAAATAAAAGTAGGAAAACATATGAGCCTCCCCTTGTGGCCAACCCCTCCCTCCAACTTGGGTCTGAGCAGGGGAGTGCTCAAAGTGTGGCCTCAAGAGCCTGGGTTCGGGTCCCGATTATATCGTCTCCCCAGCCCCCAGCTACTTGGTCCTGATCAACTAAGTTCAACTTTTCTGCTTCAGTTTCCTATTCCATAAAGTGGGTATCACAATAACATGTACCTCATAGGCTGTTGCGATGATTCTGGGAGCTAAGACTTAGATAGAACATTGCCTGGCTCCCGCGGAGCATTTAACAACCTCGAGCCACTCATAGCAGCAGCCTGAACCTCAGACTGCTGTGAAGGAAACCCTTTATAAATGAGAACCCAAACTTTCAAAAGAAACATCTGTCTCCAAGGGGCAGGGAACATTGAGCGTTCCTCTCCCAACTACCACTCCACCTGCCCAGCAACCCTCTTCTCTTCCACCTGCTCACCGGTGGGGCTGTACCCCCTTCACTAGGCAGAGGCAGGTGAAGGAATGATGGCTTGGGAAAGGAGAGGATCAGGCTTATCTTCTGCCTCCCTCCCTTCCAACCCGAGAGTTCACACAAGTCCCTGGACTCTGTCAGTGGAGCTTCCTCATCTGCTCTGCTACCTGGAAGGAGGTAACAGGTGTATATAAACACGTGGTTCTGGAAACTTGACCCTCTAAACTTTATGACTCCGGGGTCACAATCAGGATCCCTGGAGTGGGGTTAACACAAGTGTATGTTTTAGAAATAAAGTATCCCCAGGTGATTGTGATCATCTCCCTAGCTCAGGACACCTGGGTTGGGACACCATGACCAGAAGGAATGACTGTGACGACCATCAGGACAGCCTCTTCTGGAGCACTCTGCCATGCCTGTGTCAGCCCCCACCTCCCCCCCCACACACACAGGTGGAGTCCCCCCTGCCCACCACACAGCTCCCCACACCCTTCGGCTCCCAGGCCTCAACAGAGAGACTCCTAGGAGGCAAATCATCATCCCCAGCTAAGTCTTACGAGTGCCCCGGGCAGAGACAACCACACAGAATAATACCATCGTGGTCAATGGGCCCCAGAAGAGGGCCATGCTTCTTGTCATCATCCAGGCTTCTTTTGCTCTGGCTGCCAGGAAGCTCAAAAAATAAAAAGTTAAACTAGAGCCACCTTAACTAGAGCAACCTAACCCATAGCCTATATTTGTTTATTTCTTCTGTTATTCTTTCTGTTTATTCTTCTATTTTTTTCTATTTCAAAAGCATTATCAAAATATTCTATTAAAAATGTAGTTGTGTCGAAAGCTAATCAGCAGAGTTCCCTGGCAACAGAGAGAAGACCCCAGAGCTGCTGAGAAATAGGGTTTTAGAGCACAGCCCTAAAATATGCCAAGGTTCAGTCTAGAAGTTTCAGGGGACCGATGTTTCAGTGAATCCCTCCTAAATCCCCTCAACTAGAGGAATAGCAGCAATAAAGGAGGAGGGGCAGGGGAAACAGGAGTCAGAACTCCCAGGTTCGAGACACGATGGACCATCTGGCAGCAGCATGATCTTCCGGTACCTCAATTATCTGACCTCCAAAATGGGATCTGGTGGGAATAACAAGGTAGCTCCCCCTGGGCATCTGACTCTGTGGGACTGCTACAGGGGCCGCATGGACTAAAGGACGCCACCGACCTTGGAACACAACAGGGCACTCAGCTTCCTTGCCCCATTTTTGTAAGGATTTCATCTTCATCCCTCTTCCTGATGCCCGAAGGTCTGGCTTCGAAAAGACTCATTAGGAGAATCTGTAAGTGACACTCCTCTCTCTAGGCTTCTGTTTCCTTGGCCCACGAAGGAAAGATTAAAAAGTCCTTATCTGCGTCCCCAAGTGGGTGGTGGTCCAAAAATGAGGCCAGTTCTTCACATGTACCCCTCGCAGCCACCCTGTAAAGTAAGTGTTATTTACTATCAAACCCACCTTAGAGGCAAGGAGACTGAGATACAGAGAGCTTGAGAAATGACCAAAGGTCACACAGCAATTCATTCCCAGGCAGTCTGGCCCCAGAGTCAGGCTCTTAACTATTTTTCCTCTGCAGTGAGAGGGGGCTGGGAAGTGCCAACAGGAGGGAAGCCTTCTCTGCCCAAAAGAACTCCTCTTCCGAGGTAGCAGCGCCCTCAGGGGACATGTGCTCTTGGATGGTGGCAGGGCCCAAGGGGGCGGGACCCAGGGCAGGTGGCGCACCTGCCTGTACCTGTCAGGGCTGGATCCCCTGGATGTCAAGGCCATCTCCACCTTTCCCGGTTTGGCCAGACGCAATGGAAAGACACTGCAGATACCAGCAAAGCCCATACAATGACAGGGTGAGTCTCCCAGACACGAGATTGAAGAAGGATGGCAGGCACAGACATCCCCGGTCGAATGAGTCCATTGAAGTGCCCGCACCGGCAGGGCAGACCCCTGGTGTGTGTGAGTCAGGAGAGTGGGGAGACCCCTGGAGGGTGCTGGCGGGGGAAGCATGAGGGGGTTTTCTGGCATTCTAGTTCTTAATCTGGGTGCTAGTTACAAGGGTGTGCTCTGTTTGTGGAGCTGGGCTCTCGGAATCAGTGTACTTCTCAGTCTCAATATTACACTTCAGTAAATATCTGAAAAAGGGCGTTCCAGCTTCCTCTAGGCAGAAAAAAAGCAGAAATGCTGGAATTCAGAGGTGCCCCCTTGCATTTACGCCTTAGCACCAGATCTAAATGCTTCAAAGAATAAATAACTAGAGATACCAAATGTTTGCTCCCTTGGCTTTCACACGATGGAATCAATGGGCCTCCTTGAAGGATGCACAGACAAGTTTCAAAACAGAGAAGGCACCAGTGGGGGTCGGCGGCACTCATTTCCTACTGCACGGAACAATCCTCTGCCCAGATTGTAAATTAAATAATTGTGCTATTGTTTGGTGACTATCCCTTTGTGGGTTCGGTGAAGCTGGGACTGAGTCTGGGACACGCAATGCAGAGATCCGTAGGTATTCTAGGAATACTGGGAGCAAGAAACGGTGAATGAGTACGTATTAGTCCTGATGGCCCCTGTGGGTTCTGCTCATACCTCGTGCTCCCCACTCTCTTTCCGCTCTTCCTGGTGCTCATTCTCTCGCTCCCCAACCCCTCTCTCTCTGTCACATGCACATGCGCACGCGCGCACACACACACACACACACACACACACACACACAGTGACCAAGGGGCCCCAGCAAGCAGCCTCGGACCACATATGTTTCTCCAAGGGATCCTCTGCTTCCTGTTCCCCAGATGTCTTGGCAGTGAGAACTGCTGACAAGTGTCTCAGGACCGGGATGGAAGGAGCCCCAGCGGACAATGCTCCAAGCCCTTGCACAAGACCTCCGATCAGGTGGCCATGGCCTTCTGGGCATCCCTGCAGCCCCGGGGGACCTCTCATCCTCTCCCCAGCAGGAAGAAGCCCCAGTGGTTCGGACTTCCTGCTTCCTAGATGCAAGTTTTGCCCCTCATAGGCGCATACCTACGGCTCTAGATCTCACCATCGGGTTGGCAAGGTCTCCACATGCTCAGCAAAGCAAGCACAAGGCTGTGGCTCACATTCATGTGAGAGGGGATCTGGGTGTCCCCCACCTCTGTGTTCTGTGTTGGAACTCCTGCCTCACCCCTGTCACCCAACAGCTGCTCGGGTGCCTGTTTCAGCAGCTGTGGCTTCCGTTCCCTTCTCTGCTACCCCCTGCAAGGCGAACACTCCGCCATGGGTGGACAGCGGCCAGCCCACCTGCCCAGAACTCTGGCACTGCAAGTGACCCCTGCCCCAGAGGGCAGACCCTCTCTCTGCCTCCTCCTCCCATTGCAATCGCCTGTTGCGCCCCCGTCTTCAGGAGCCCCTCTTGCCCCTGTCAGCACCACTGTGATTGGGTGCTCCACTGCGGGACGGCCAAGTTTATATGCTGTCAGGCACTTTATATCCCCCATAACTCTGCCTCCCGAGCCCTCCTGTGCATGTGTTTAATTTTTACAATCAAGAAGACGGATGGGGAGAGTGACAGCCCAGGCACCCTGGAGGGGTGGGCTCCGGCCCTGCCTCGGCGGAACCTGGGCATGAATTCCATCAGTGACCTGAGGTTGTATTTTATGCATAGCACCCCAGTGGTTTTTAAATCTCCTTAAACTTTTGATGACTGAGATAAAGGAGAAGGAGGAGGCTGTGTAAATATGGAGCCCCTACTGGGGCAGAGCTGCCGGGACCTCCGTGGGGTGGGAATCAATGCCACTTTATATTGGACCTTGAGTTTCCCACTCTGTTGCCCTTCACGCCTGCCCCACACACCCTTCCATCTCCCACCCAGTGGGCAAGAACAGTGGGTGTGCCCAACTCCCCCACGCCATTGTCTTTTCAGGACATACCCTTTGATGACAGCAATGACAATGACAATGATGACAAGGAGAAGAAAGGACAAACAGAAAGAAAACATTAAAGCAACATAAATGCATCTCTTAAAACATGCTGGTTTTTATTGATCATAACTCACAATCTAATAAAAGCAACACCCTTGCTATGCAAATACAGCTCTATGCCGAGTCCCCTAGATGCCACATCCACCTGTATGGGGAGCTCAAGGCCCCTCCCACAAGACAATTCTGCAGCCCTCACACCAGAGCAATTGTCCCAAACTGCAACTCAGCACACATCTCTCCTCTGCTTCAAACAACATTTCCCGATCACCCACATCTATCATGTGGTCCCTGCCTACCTGCCCACCTGCCCACCTTCTAATAAAGCAACAGCCACTGTAACAGTAATGGTGGCCAATACTCAGTGACTGATTGCTTTGTGTTGCAAACTATGTTAGGTTTTTCACAGAGATTATCCCGTTTTCTCTCCATCGGCCCATGAGGCAGATACCTTCATTACACTCAATCCACAGAGGCACAGGGAGGAGGAAGCTGCCTCAAGTCACACTGCTGCTCAGTCCTGGGCTCCAGGAATCCCCCCTGAAGGGTTTCCCCAGAAGCCGGGCTGAACGCCCTACCAGATATGCCACACACATCATTCCAGACATGCCTCCTATCACGGGAGATAAATTGTAGTTTGGAGTTTGCAGTCCATCTCCTTCATAGAATCACCTTCGCACAGGTACACCATCTGATTCACTGTGGTGTCCCCAGGACCCAAGCATGACAATGGAAGGCAGCCAATGAGAGCTTCTGGAGGAACCAACCCATGTTGGACATAAGCCACCAGAACTCCATGAGCTCAGATGGGCTCTCAGACGTCTCTCCTGGCCCTCTGAGCTGCTGGGCTGGACGCTGTAATCAGGCAGGAGTGTCCCTCCGGATGGGGATTGTCTTCCCTCCTCCCCCTTCCTCTCCTCATGAGATCTTGTTCATATATACAATCAGAATGCTTCTGCCACAAGACATCACCTGAGAACAAGTTGCATCCATTGGATTCCCTTCAAATTCCTTTGATTCAGGAATAAATGTTAAAATTGAGTCTTAAAAGGGTAGAGCCCCAGTTGGGCCCACAGGTTTAACCATTGTGCCAAATGATGGGCATTTTACTCCAATATAAGGAGGGGAGGCAGGAGCGGCAAAAGTGAGTTTCCCTGGAGGACCCAGGACTCTGCTAAAGACAGCAGAAGGACACAAAACTGAAACTGGACTGATAATAATCAATACCATCCAACCTAATTCAATTCATTTGCCTTGTATTGAATATGATCTTAATATACTAGGAGATATCAGCTTCTATTAGAGCCTAGGAAATCACCTTTGAAAAGAGGCAAAATGGTATCAAATGCATAATTTGAAAAACATTGTTTTCAACATCTTTCCACTTCATTTAGCATTTTGAGGAATTGAGGATATATCTTGTAGCTATCAAACTGAATTAATCACCTTGAGACCCGATAGAAGATAACTAGAACTCTAATTTCAGGCTGCTTTTATTCCTGGAAGATGGCCTTTTAAGTTGGAAAGTGGGAATTAGTATAAAATCTCTCTTACTACTCATAAACTTTTACACTCCTAATCTTCAATAGGCCAAGCCTATGCTGGCGAACATAGTAGCCACATACCACATGTGACTACTGAATGCTTGCAATGGGGCTGATCTGAATTGAGATGCCAAATACACATGGATTTCAAAGACCTAGTTCAAAAACAAAAATCTCAATAATTTTTATATTGACTAGATTTGAAATGAGAGAATTTTATGTATATGAGAGTAAATAAAATATATGATGAAAATTAATTTCTCTTGCTTTGTTGTTTTTACTTGTGCATGGTAGTTCCTAGAAAATTTAGAATTACATATGTGACTCACATTGTATTTCTGTTAACTGATGCTGATCTGTACAATTAAATATTATGGAACAATTAAATAATGATTTCCAAAAGTTTTTAAATGACCTGGGAAAATATATGGGATGTCACTTTAACTAGAAAAAAAAGCGATAAAAAGTGCATATGGAGGATAATTAAAACTGTGTAGAACACATATGTACTTTTACATACGTAGACAGAAAGCAGACAGAAAGGAAAGTCAGCTAGAATAGTCACCTCAGAAAGGGAGGAGTAGAGTGTGGGTAGAGTAGTCTCCTTCACACATTTCTAAATGTTCCTCAGAAAGCTTTCTTATGTTTATTATCAACCAATAATAAATGTTAGTAAAAAGGAAATTATCCCCTGTAATCATTAGTATTGTTGTATGTAGCTATGCATCTTGCCTGGAATTTGCTAAAGTAAATAATTTACAAGCACATTTAGTCTTTATTTAGCCATCAGTGGCTCTCAACATGAAATACACCATTTCCAATAAAGAACTCATTCTCGTGAGAGTCCATTTTTTAGTTGTATAACAAAATATTTTCTTCAAATGAGTGTTCTACTCAGCAACAGGAGATGATCTGGTAAAAAAAAATTGGCAAAAAACTAATGATGTATGGTGATTAACATAACATAATAAAAAAATTGGCAGTCATTATCACAATGTTACAATGGGAAGACAAAGTTCATTATCAAAGTTTGCTCACCCAGAATTCATTTCTAGTTGCTTGTTCCCTGAATATAAGGAGAGAAAAAAGATCCACAGGAAAATAACTCATGAGTTCCCAACAACTAGTCCTTTGTATGGGCAAATTTTGAAGAAACAAGGATTCTCAAAGCTAGGAAAGCATTAATAAAAAAACGCGGGCTCTGGCTTGATCTCTTGTCAATTTTTTTGACCCGCTCAAGGAATCCTGTTGTAATGATGTCCGTCTGGAAATTTTGAACCCCTCTTAGGTCACAACCCCCCATCCATCCATCCACTTACCCATATGTCCATCCATCCCTCCATCCATCCACCCACACATCCATCCATCTACCCTCTCCCATCATCCATCAACTCATCCATCCATCCATCCCACTCACCCATCCATCCACTCACCCATATACCCATCCATCCATCCACTCATCCACCCACTCACCCATCATCCATCCACTCATCCACCCACTCACCCATCCATCCGTCCACTCATGCTTCCACCCAACCACCTACTCACCCACCCATCCATTCATCCACTCACCCATCCACCCACTCACCCATTCATCTATCTGTCCAATCATCAATCTGCTCATCATATTCTTATGGAGAACTGGCTTTTGCTAAGAACCATTTTAGGTGCTAGGGATATGGCAATGAACAATAGAGACAAAGCCTTGCTCTCAGGGAGCCTATGTTTTAGTGGGAGGGAGTCACACAGTAAACAAGTTAAAGTGTCATCATGATGATTTCAGAAAGTGGCCAATGGTTTGAGGGAAATAAAATACAATGGGAAAGAAAACAACTAGAATGTGTCTACTTTAAATCACCTTTTTGAAGAGGTTAGATCTGAGGTGATGGCTGATGGCAAGAGGGTGACTGTCATGGTTAAACCTGGGAAGAGCATTTCAAGGACAGAGAGGGTCAAATGCAAATGTCCTGGGGCAGGCCATTTTGAGGAACAGCAAGGAGTCCAGTGTGGCACAGTGGGCAATAGAGACTGGAGAAGTCAGGGCCACATCACATAGGTCTTATAGGCAATAAAAAATTTGTATTTTTTCTAATTTCAGTGGACAGTCATTGGAGGGGTTCATGCAGGGCACTGATACTATCTTATTTCCACATTTAAACATCACTCTGGCTACTGTGTGGGCAAGAAACTCTAGAGGGGCAAGAACAAAGCAGAGAAACCTTTTGCCAGGCCGCTGTGGTTGTCTGGGTGAGAGACACAGACCACCTGGATGGCTCATCACTCACAACATTTTTTGGGGCTCCACTCAGAGCACACAACAATCAACCATGCCTGGCTTGAAAGCAACAGCCTTGGTTTACAGCCCTTCTAACATGGTGCTGTGGGAAGAGCACCCTCAAATGTGAGATCATCTGCCCATATCCCTAAAATATTTAAATGCCCCAAATCATGTTCTAAGCAAAAGGCCCTTTTGAGGTTCCCAGAGATTCAATTCCACTTAGTTTCCCTGCTTTTCATTTGCTTCAACTGGTTCCAGCTGGATCTGGAAACAGACATGTCAACACAGTCCCTGCGCATGAAGGCTTCCCAGAGACCAGGAAACAGGTCGTCAATTGCAATCGCCATAGAAAACCTGATTCTGTCAGAGGCTCTGCAAACCCCACATGGCTGGGCCCTATCTGGGAGCAGCAGTTTTCTGCTGGCAGCCCCAAACAGCACCGTGCCCCAAGCCTGGACCGACTGCCACTGGGGAGATGGTGAAGTTCCCCAGTGGTCTGAGGTCCTGGCACACGCCCTATGCTGTTAGGCCGTCTGTGAGTAAGCCTGACCTTCCAGGAATCTGCCCAAGCTAGCTACTTTATGATTAACTACCTCTCTGATTTTATCAACTGCTGTTACTTTTCTGGCTCCCACCCAGACCCATCTGGGTAGTAATGTGGAACCAGTGATCCTGGCATCTGGAAGCATTTGTCTTAAAAGAGCCAATTCCCTCTTGATGTCAATTATCAGTTCAGTCTCCAACCAACAGGCCAGATATTCTGCCCCATGGCCCAGACCCACAGGATGTTGCCTGCAGTGTGTGTGAAGTGCCCCTCTATGGGCATCCACAAACCTGCCTGTGCCCCCAGCCCTGTGGGGGAGAGGGGCCCCTGCCAACATGGCTGGAGCACTCACAAGTTTACATGTGCCCATGCGTGTGCACACACACAGTGCTCTGTTGGAAGTTAGCTTATGGAATATGGCCTCTGAGAGGTCCATGAAACACAGCATGGGCAGAGGCAACAACTGTTCACTGGGCACCTACTACTCGCTCAGCTCAGCTCTGGGCTCTCTGCAGCGGGGCTGTGAGTGGAGGCAACACTGTGGTCCCGGGCAGGGAAGAGATCACTGTGGAACGAACTGGGGACGCCGGGCAAGCCTGGAAGGAAAGGGTTAAAGGGGATTGGGAGTGCATACGCAGAATTCACCCTCGGCTCTACCCTCTGATCTTTCATGAACACCTTCCCCTCTCTACGCTTTGTTTTTCCCATTCTCCCAATGGAAGCAATGGCTCCGAGGACCTCTAGAGCTTCCTAGCTACCGTGGAATTCCATCTCACAGAAAAGGAGGGTCTGGACTCGGCACGTGGTCAGAATCATGCTGAGTCAAAATTTTGCTCCTGCAAACAACTCCGTACGTATATATGGTGAAGGGCAGTTGAAGAGTACCTATGTAAAATATGAATACATTGCACAACTTAAATCATTTTTTTGCCAGGCATGTATATTTTAATTCATAAACATATATGCATTGAAGAAATATGACCAACTGTACAGCATGTCCACAGGTAGATCAGACTCAAACCCCATGACCCAGTTTTAAAGAGATTTAGCTGAAAATTTCCAGCAGAAAATTGTTCTCGTGCAGCAACTTCAGAAGCAGTGGGTAGGCACAAAAATGCTCTTGTCCACCATGGGAGAGCCATGAAATGCATGCAGAGAGCCCCAAGATCCCCCAGCCCAGCCAGGTTCTGTGCCCACACAGTGGAGGGGAGAAGGCCATCTGGGGATACAATTGCTTTTGCATTAATAAAACATTCCGCCAGGCTCCAAGCTACCTGGAGAATGGTCTTGACCGTCTTTGTAATACAGGTCAGACATTTGGAATCTTTCTGTGGCACGGGCCACATGCCCATAGTACCTTGGTCCGCAGCCTCTGGGCGCTTCTGTAGGGTGGTTGGGCTCTTGGGGCTTCTTCCCCTGAAACTGGCTTCTGACAGTCCAAACTTCTAGACAGTTTCTCTTCCTGACCAGGTTTCTGCCAATGCCCCTTTGGCTAAGTCTTCAGGTCCTCCTCTGACTGCTTGGCATGCCTGTTTCCTCTGCCTCGGGGCATTAGAACCTCCTGAGCATCTCTATGGGCTGGTGGAAGAAGCAATTCCGGGTCAACCCCCTGACCCTAAGGAGGAGAAGCTCAGTGGAGGGTGCAGGAGATTCAAACAATCTCCAGCGCTTTCTTCAGCACAGCCTCATGGGGCACCCCACATGTGCAGAATATCCCCTTGGGCTGAAATTTCAAGGCAAGCGTCCCCCTGCTGCATGATGAGGGGTGACACACTTGTCTTGGGCAGCCTTTGGGTCAACTTCGCCACGGCTCCCCGCTCTGGTGGACCAGGGTAGGTAGAGGAGCTGCTTCCCTGGCCTTCACAGCCCTCCGCACCGAGAAGGCGCCCAGAGCTCTGGCCTCCCCCCGTGCTGGGTCTGCCTCTCCCTGCCAAGGTTTTAAAAGCATGTGGGCACAGGTGCGGGTGCTGCCAGCCTCCAGGGCCAGTAAGCGGAAACTCAGTGGAGGAAAACAAGGACACACAACCACAATGCCATTATGTTTTCCCAGAACATGCAGTGCTCCAAATAAATGTGTCTCCAACATTATCACACCACAATATTCATACGGCTCATTACTGGTTTTAATTTTGCCCATTGCTTATTTACTGTCTCCTTCCCCACTTTACTGCCAGGGTTGGAAGAGTGACTCATCCGTGCCCAGAACAGAAGGTCCCCAAAGTGGGATCTCTCCAGAAGTTTCTGGCCCTACTCAGCCCCCGCAGGACAGGCTGAAGCCCAAACCCAGACAGCAATGGCTGCACCATGCTCTTCTTCCTTCAGCCTCCCCTCCACCCTGACTAGCTGCATTTCTGCCCCTGGAATGGAGCCCTTTCCCTTTCTACAACCGGGACCTGTGGAGCCACCTCCTGGGGCCCACAGGTGGAGGAATGATGGTGCACAGTGACCACCAAGGCAGAATGGGGACACCAATGCCTACCGTGAGCAGGGGCCCAGAGGGGAGGACCAGTTAGCATGCTCCCCAGCAGGCCCTTCCCAGTTGTGTGTGGCGATCCATCCCTGGGAGCACCTCCAAAAAAGCAAAATCCACCTGTCCCTTGAGTGAAAGAGGATGGGCAAAATGATTTCATTAAGACACATCTTTTTTATTTTCTTATTTATTTTTTTAAAGACTTTACTTATTTGAGAGAGAGAGAGAGAGATCACAAGCAAGGGGGAAGGGTAGAAGGAGAAGCAGACTCCCCGCTGAGATGTGAGACCCTGAGACCTTGACCTGAGCTAAAGGCAGACGCTTGACAGACTGAGCCACCCAGGTGCCCAAGACACATTTTTTTGATGTTGAAATTAATGTTTTTTATTTAAATTAGAAAGCTCATAATAGTCTAAAGAAGCAAAACTCATTAACATCCCTCTGCTTATCAGAGGCAAACCCTTAACCTTTTGGTGCTCTTATTTTTTATCTGTTTTTACCTGTACTTAAAGAAAAATTTAAAATAAAAAATAAATTAAAGAAAACACAGTTCAGAGCATAATCATGTCCTAGAATCTCTCCCCTTACAAAATCATAAAATCTCCCTGTGTTCCCTGGGAACAGCGATGAAAAACAAAGACACTCCGAAACATAATCAATGACCTGCCTCATTCCCTCCTCTCCATCCTCAGAAAATAATCAATGCGATCAGCAGGTACTGTTCCTCCCATAACCATGTTTGTGTCCACAGGACATAATGGGCATCGGAGAAAGAGAGGGGAGAGTATGCAAGAGAGAGGGAGAGAGGAAGGGAGGGAAAAAGAGAGGAAAGAGGAAGTTTAACAGGAAGACAGACAAGAAAGGAAAAGGGAGGAAGGAAGGAGGGAAAGACAGAGAGAGAGAGAAGGAAGGAAGAAAAGATGGAAGGAAGGAAGGAAGGAAGGAAGGAAGGAAGGAAGGAAGGAAGGAAGGGAGGGAGGGAGGGAGGGAGGGAGGAAGTAGAGAGACAGGAAGGATTGGTTTAGCAAAAGTCAAGGAGAAAAACAAAAGACAGATTTAATGAAAATATGTTTTTCCTACGTATACCATGGATTTCATTTCCCTGTGACTTGTCTCCCTCCGGGTGAATTATCACGGGTATCCTTTTTGGGAAAGCAGCCGCATCTCTCTCGTAACTGTATCGTCCGACACACACAATGTATCCAGTCATTCCTCTATTAATGGACATTCAAGAGATGTCTTCTCCCTCGTTCCTTTATAAATAATGCTTTTATTTCTATAAGATAGAGCCATAAAATGGAACTGCTGGGTCAAAGGACATGCATATTTTAATTCTAATAGATACTCTAAGATGACTTTCCCAAAAGGCTGAAGCAAGTCACATTCCCACCAGCGATACAGGAGGTGCCCGGCTCCCTGCATCTTTGCCAGCACCTAATGTTACCCCTTGTGCGGCCCTGGCAGCCTGATGGCTGAAACACGGGATTTCTTTTTCACTTTGTTTTTACTTCCCCAGTTCCCAGAGGTTGAATTTCTTCTCATAAGTTTACGGACCACTGGCATTTCCTTATCCCCCAATAGCCTATTGATAGCTGCTGGTATGTTTTTAATTAGGCCACTTGTCCTATTCTTTTTCAATGTGTAGATACTCTTTGCATATTAGGCATTTCACTCCTTATCTGCCAGGTATTATAAATACGTTTCTCAATCTGTTTGCCACGCAGTCTACGCAATTCCCCATAGCTTTCAACCCTCTTTGGAAACACCTGGGATGTCTGCATAATGTGCCAGAGTATAGCACTTTCTGCATACTGTTGGACATTCGGCTGTTCTCTCTCCCTCCACCTCCTTCTCTCTGATACTATGAATAATGTGGGAACCTCTGTTTTCTGTATTTTGTGCTGCTTCTATGAAGCTATGTAGTACATTTCAAACTTGAGAATTTTATTTTACTTCTTTAAGATTTTATTTATTCATTTGAGAGAGAGCATGAGTGAGGAGAGGGGCGGGGGGAGAGGGAGAAGCAGACCCCCCTGGCGAGCGGGGAGCCTGACGTGGGGCTCCATCCCAGGACCCTGAAACCAGGACCCAGGAATTTTATTTTTAAAAGCAAATTTATTAAATCAAAAACATGTACATTTTAAGAGCTGTCACAGTGTCCCTGGGTGACTCAGTAGGTTAAGCCTCTGCCTTCGGCTGGGGTCATGATCCCAGAGTCCTGGGATAGAGCCTCTCCTCAGGCTCCCTAATCAGCAGGGAGTCTGCTTCTCCCTCTCCCTCTGCCCCTCCCCTTGCTCTTGCTCTCTCTCGCTCTAGCTCTCTCTCTCAAATAAATAAATAAAATTTTAGGGGCACCTGGGTGGTGCAGTCGGTTAAGCAACTGACTCTTGGTTTTGGCTCAGGTTGTGATCTCAGGGTCATGAGATCGAGCTCCCAAGGGGCTCTGCACTGGGATCAGTGCAGATGTGCTGTAGTTTCTCCCTCTCCCTCCACCCTTCCCTGCCTCATGCGCGCTCTCTCTCAAATAAATAAATAAATCTTTAAAAGCTGTTGCTGCCTATTGTTAAACTACTTTCCTAACAGAAGTAACACTGTGCTCTCCCACAGCACTCTGCCTTACCACACCCTCCTCCATGCTGGACATCGTAGGGCTGGAGTAATCTGTGCATTCGGAGGTTCCAAATGGTATCATCCTACTGTTTTAATGATGATCTCTGCAAATCATTAATTAACTCATGAGATTGATCATTTTATATGCGCATTAACCATCTACCTTTACTCTCTCTCTCTCTTTTTCAAGATTTATTTATCAGAGAGAGAGAGAGAGAGAGAGAGAGAGAGAGAGCAAGAACTGGAGGGGCAGAGGGAGAGAGAGAGAGAATCTGAGGCAGACTCCCCGCTGACTGCAGAGCCCATCTCAGGGCTGGATCTCACGACCCTGAGATCATGACCTGAGCCAAAATCAAGAGTTGGTTGCTCAACCAACTCCACCACTCAGGTGCCCCCCTTTATTCTCTTATGATTCAACTTTCTTTATGCGGCCTTTGCAATTTTTTTGAGACTTAATATTTTTTTATTTATGTATATGAATTCTTAATGTACATAAGAAAAAAACTTTGTTGTATTTGTAGAAAATACTTTCCAGTTACAAGTTCTCTTTGTGACCTTGGTGACAGATACAGTGTTTCAATCTTACGTAGCCAAATCCATGGATCCACTATGATTTCTTTTATAGCATTAAGCTTCATCATCTCCAGCCTAGAGATGATTTCAGTATGTACAGATGCTCTCCTCTAGCTTGTTATGGTCTTATTTTTCTTTAACACTTAACTTTTCAATCTTTTCACTTATTTTGGGATCTGATACAAGGATAAAAGCTGCTGTTCCCCTCTGGAGGTTTTCATCCATCCCAGCCTCATCTGGGGAATAATTCTCCAAATAGTGAAACCTTCTACTAAAACTGTTTTGGATCTCTCTGGTCTGTATATTTAGACTTGTATATTTATTTTTGTGCCAGTATCAAATTGATACAGTAATTCTTGCTTTGTCATGCATTTATCAGCCCCCCTTCCTCCAGTGATTCTTTGATTTTAATTGTTTAACTGTTGCCTGTCCATCATTCTACCAGGTATTCTTTAGAAACATTTTGTTCCTTGCTGCCCTCCAGGAAGAAAAAAAAAAAAAAGCCTTTTCAAAGTTTGATTAGGATTACATTGAACCCTAACTTCATTTAAAGGGAATTTAGACATCCAGTCTCCTTGTTCAGCTATATTTATAGCCCTCTTGAATCAAAAGATATTTTTAAAATATGCATCAGTAATTTTTTTTATTTTTTTCAAGTAAATTCTATGCCATTCTTCTTAAAAAATTTTTCCTGGACGTTTATATTCTTGATTTTTTTCACTGGTTATTGCTATTAGGTTAAAAAGGGGAACTTCTGTGTGTTTATTATGAATATAATTATCATCATATATAATTACAAATACTAAAGATTATATGGAATTATCCTCATAATGTGGATATATTTTGGTATCAAAACTACTGAAATTATTACCAGTCAATAATAAAATCATCAATTAGAATAATAATAAAACTGTTCCTAATTATGCCAGAGATTCTTTTTAAAATAGTGTTCTGCATGCTTTTCTAACATGCTGTAGATTTTTATGTATATTTTTTTAATTGCTTTGACAGTTTATGTGCTGAGTACATTGTTAGGGCTTTTAAATTAGGAAACTTACAAATTAGGAACCAAGTTTTTCCTACAATGTCAGGAATTTCTAGTAACTGGATATTGTCACGTTGCTGATTTCACCAGTAGCATTGCAGACAGGTGTAACACTGTGATTCGATCATTTCCCCAGACACATTTCAGCTAGAGGTGTTTGGAGAAGGTGTGTACCAGCAGTCAGAGGAAGCTGCATCGGTGGGCTGACAGGAGTCAGGCCGTTGAGTTGAGTAGGCTTGGTGAAGAAGCCCCTCAGTTGAGTGGGTGAGGTTGGGGAATGAAGATCATAGTTAACATAGTTACATAACCAGCACCTGTCGAATGCTTCCTATGGCCAGGCAATCTGCTACTATGCGCTTCTTGTGCATGATCTCATACTGTCTTGTAAAGAACCCCTGGAGGTAGTCAGTGTCAGAGCTGCTTTGCTAAGAAGGAACTAGAAGCTGGCTGGGGTTAAGTGGCTAGCTTAGGAACGCACCACTTGGTAAGAGACAGAGTAGGTCTTACAGCAGGATTTGGCACCAGCCACTCTGCTGAACTAGGCAAACTGCCACGCCTAGTTCTACTTTTTTATTGTGGTGCAATGTATATAATGCAAAGTTTACCATTTGAGCCATATCAATGGGTGAAGTGATATTAAGTTCAACCATCACCACCATCCACCTCCAGAATTATTTTATGTCCCAAACTGAAACTCCAGACACATAAACCAAAGCTCTTCAATTCTCCCTTCCCTCAGCCCTTGGCAACCACCATCCTACCTTCTGTCTCTATGAATGTGACTACTCTAGGTACCTCCTCTAAGCGGAATCATACCATATCTGTCCTTGGTGACTGCCTTCTTTCACTTGAGAAGCCGCATCTGGGAAATTGCTTGGTGAACTCAAACTCTGAAATGGAAGAAGAGAGGTTGCAAATTTCTGTAAAGCTGCTTGCAAACAATAAGTCAGACCTGAAAGAAGGTGATGTGTTCAGTGACGGCAATGTGCAGGTGTAGCTCTGTACTGGCTTGGAACATAGGACCACAGCTTCTGGGGAGGCTGAGAATTGTTCACCACGGAAATATTGTCACACTCTAGTGGTGGACAGCATTGTTTATGTCCCCTCTGCATCTACTTCCCCTCATTTTGGTAATGAATCCTTGATTATTCTGAGGTTTAGGTGAAGCTAATCCCAGCTCCCTGCTCAAAGTCGCAGATGGGGCATTCGGGGATGAGCACATGATGCCAGTTGAGCCAGTGACTCAAGCCCAAGACTTCTGTTGTAACCAGTAAAGAAGCTAAGCACCCTTTCCACAAGGCTGCTGAGCTCCTGGAAGACAAGCTTGGGGATGATGAAGGCCATCTTGCAGTGACTGAGGAGAGGTTGCACATGAACAAAGCCAAGAGCTACAGAAAGGTTTCCTGGATCCAACCAGGCCTAAAGGCACAGTGCTAAGTACCACTCACCTGAGCAAACATAAGAGCTCATCAAGTAATTTGTTTGTCTGTCTCCTTATGGCAATTAGGATAAATTTTCTGTGGTAGAAAGTATCCCAACAAGATTCCACAAAGAAGTATTTTTTGAGCCTACTATGAGCAAAGGCATAGAACAGGAATTATCCGCAATAGTCTCAAAGATTACCCAGCAAGGTACACCAGAAGCAGGACTCTGATGAAGCATAAAAGCAGATAAATTAAAAGATATATACATATATATACACATACACACACACACATATATACGTACATATGCATACACACATGTGAGTCTGTGTGTGTTTTAATCAAAAGGTATATATACATTTGGAACAGAATAGAAAACCCAAAAATATACCCTCAACTCTATGGTCAATTAATCTTCAACAAAGCAGGATCGAATATGCAATGGGAAAAAGACAGTCTTCAACAAATGGTGTTGGGAAAATTGCACAGCCACATGCAGAAGAATGAAACAGGACCACCTTCTTAAACCATACACAAAAGTAAACTCAAAGTGGATTAAAGACCTAAAATGTAAGACCCGAAACCATAAAAGTCCTAGAAGAGAGCAGACAGTAATGTCTCTGACATTGGCTGTAGCAAGAGTTTTCTATATATGTCTCCTGAAGCAAGCAAAATAAAAGCAAAAATAAACTATTGGGACTATATCAAAATAAAAAGCATCTGCACAGTGAAGGAAACAATCAACAAAACTAAGAGGCAACTTACAGAATGAGAGAAGATATTTGCAAATGACATGCCTGATAAAGGGTTGGCATCCAAAATATATAAAGAACTTATACAAATCAACACCCAAAAAAACAAATAACCCAGTTGAAAAATGGGCAAAAGACATGAACAGATATTTCTCCAAAGAAGACATACAGATGGCCAACAGACACATGAAAAGATGTTCATCATCACTTACCGTCAGAGAAATGCAAATCAAAACTACAACGAGATATCAACTCACATCTGTCCAAATGGCTAAAATCAAAAACACAAGAAACAACAAGTGTTGGCAAGGATGTGGAGAAAAAGGAACCCTCGTGCACTTGGGTGGGAATGCAAACTTGTGCAGCCACTGTGGAAGACAGTATGGAGGTTCTTCAAAAAATTAAAAATAGAACTACCCTATGATCCAGTAATCACTCTACTGGGTATTTACCCAAAAAAATACAAAAACACTAATTCAAAAGGATACATGCATCCTTATGTTTATTGTAGCATTATTTACAATAGCCAAACTATGGAAGCAGCCCAGGTGTCCACTGATAGATGAATGGATAAAGAAGATGTGGCACATATATACAATGGAATATTATTCAGCCATCCATAAAAAAGGATGAAATCTTGCCATTTGTAATGACGTGGATAGAGCTAGTATAATGCTAAACAAAATAAGTCAGTCAGAGAAAGACAAATACCATATGATTTCTCTCATAAGTGGAATTTAAGAAACAAAACCAATGAGCAAAGGGAAAAAGAAGAGGGAAACCAAGAAACAGACTCTTAGCTATAGAGAACAAACTGTTGGTTACCAGAAGGGAGGGGGGTAGGGAAATGGGGGAAATAGATGATGGGGATTAGAGAGCATACTTACCAGGAGGAGCACTGGGTGAAGTATGAAATTGTTGAATCATTGTATTATACATCTGAAACTAACATAACAGTGTATGTTAACTTCACTGGAATTTTTTAAGAAGGTATATATGATGTATTTTAGGCTGAATGTTCTGAATATATCTATGCAGTTTGAATTCACCAGATTATTTCTCAGACACAGCATTTTCATCTGACCCATTGCTTCTATTCTCAAAAGACACAAGCTTTAATTTTCTGTAAGGGAATGAGCAGAGAAGTGGAGAGGACAATGGTCTTTTGAGTAAGTCCTCAAGCCCAGGTCATAACTCACTTAAGTTGATCATTTATTCTGCCTTTAAAAATCACCTTTTATAAAACTTGGTGGTATAGTTTCTCTTCATATACATATGGGTAATAAAGAAATAAAACTGTCTTTATTTACAGATAGCAATTTTCTAGATAGATCTAAGGGCTCTACAAAGGAATAACTGGAACTAATACATGAGTTTAGCAGGGTCACAGGAGACAATATAAATACACAAACTATCAATTGCACTTCTATGTTAACAACAAATAATTGAGAATTGAAATTTTAAAATAACATCTATAGTTGTATTAATGATACCAAATAGACATAAAGATAAATTTAATAAACAGCCAGAACAATTTTATGAAGAACAAGTATGGAAGTCTTTCAATACTTAACTTCAAAATTCAGTACAAAACAACAGTGATCATGACAATGTGGACCAGCACAAGAATAAATGTATAGATTCAAAGAAACAGAATAAAGTGTCCAGATGTAAACCCAGTATATATATGGTAAAAGGGGGCCAAGGTGATTTATGGGAGAAAGACAATCTTTCAATAAATATAATAAAACAATTGGATATCCATATGGGAAAAAAAAAAAACCCACAGCCCTTAAATTACCTTGAAATGGATTTTATATGTAAATGTAAAAATTAAACCCGGAGACCTCCTAGAAAAGCACATAGGGAAAAGTCTTCATGACCTTGGGTTATGCAAAGAATCACTGGATACAAAAAGTACAAATCAAAAGAAAATACTGATAAAATGACTTCATCAAAACTAAAAATTTCTGCTCTTCAAAACACACAATTTAAAAAATGCAAAAGCAAGTCACAGGGAGAAGATATTCCCAATACCCAATAAACTACTGTATTCAGAATATATAAAGGGCTCTTATAACTCAGTGATATAAGGACAGAAATCCCAAGAGGAAAATAGGCAAAAGACATGAACAGATACGTTCCAAAGAAGACATACAAATAACCAGTAAGTTGGGGGAAAGGCTCAACATTGTTAGTCAACAGAGAAAAAACCACAATGACATATAACTTCACATACATTAGAATGGCTAAAATTGAAAAGA
>NW_027397123.1:7141666-7178643 GCF_003265705.2 Callorhinus ursinus | reverse complement strand
TAGGTGTTCAGAATGGTTTGATCCCTATTCAGCTGAATTCCTGAGACCAGACGAAATCTAGGTCTCCTACTCCTCCGCCATCTTCTAGATCTTTTTTATTTTTGAATATAAGATTTCATCATTAATCTAATTGGCATTCCTTGACTACCACTGAATTACTTTAAGTAGCAAAATAGTAAAACATTTCTATTAAAATCAAGAATTATATAGAAGTTACCACTGTAACTATAATTATTACATTTTATGTTGAACATTCTAGCATAGTATTTTCCAATAGAAATTTCTGAAATGATAGAAATATTCTATCTACTATGCTGTCCAATATGATAGCTTCTAGTCACATGTGACTCATGAGCAACTGAAATGTGGCTAGTGTGAATAAGGGACTGAATTTTTAATTTTATTAATTTAAATTCAAATAGTCAAATATGGCAAGTGGCTACCATATTGGATAGGGCAGTTCTAGAAAATGCAAAATAAGAAGTTAAAATAATTGCAACAAGCACTGGCATATACACACAAATTTCTTTTGCTGACTGTACACCTAGACAACTCACAATATTTCAGTAAAAACAAACAAAAACAACCTCCTAAGAGTAATTAGAGACAATTATAAAGTAACCATATATAAGCTAAGTCTGCAAAAATTGAGAGCTACTTTAGTTAGTACACTAAACACTTGGAATAGAATTAGGTAAAAATTATTCAATTTATAATACAATAAAAATGACAAAACACACTAAGGAATAAATTTACCCCAAAAGCCACAGGACGCTAGGACACAAATTTAAAATTGCAATAAGAAGAGTGAAACAGAGCCAGATGCCTGAAAAAGTGTACCATGCTCTTGGATGAGAAAGTACATTCTCAAACATATATGATATAAATGGTATGTTGACATATCATACATGAAATATGATATCCATATATGATATATATCAATATAGATCCGATATATATTGATATACACCTGTCAATTCTTCTAAAATTAATCTATAATTCAATGCAATTCCAGTGAGAATTCCAAAAGGTTAAAATAATTCCTGAATTCATGTAAAAGAATTTGCCTAAAACCTGCTCCAAAACTGTTAAAAAAGAAAAATGAGAGGACACTTACCTTATAACTTACCACAATCTTCTCAAAAGCCATTATAAAAAAATCAACATAGTATTGACATATGAATAGACAAATAGATCAAGGGAAATTAACTGAAAATTCAGAATTTGATCCCTAACTACAGGAAGTTTATATTCAACAAAAACAGTGTTTTATTCAATATAGTGTGGGAAAATGGACTATTTAATAAACAAGGCTGGCAAAACTGGTTATCAAAGTGAAATGGAAGTTTAAAAGACTCTCATCCCAGAACCATAGGTAAAAAATAAATTTCAACTAGATAAAAGGCTCAAGTAAAACAAAGAAATCTTACCAAAAAATGAAGTCAGTCATACAATCAGGAGTTAATGTGGTCTTCCTAAATAAGAGTAAAAATTCATTCTTATCCATTTCTTGTATTCTTATTTATTTTATACTAAAATAAAGCAATAAATAAAAAATTATTTAATTTCTACTAAAAAAGTAGAGGGAGTTGTATCTAACCCGATGAATATAAAACATTTGTTTGGCAAAAATGTAAGTCAACACGCAAAATATATAGCTAGAAAATAATATTTCTAATAAGGTTTTTTTCCACACCACACAAAAAATTTATGCAAACTAATTTGAAAAAAGCAAGCCAATTTGAAAGAAATAAGGAGGCATCATGAAGAGAAGATTTATAGAAGATATAACCCAGATAGTAAATAAACAACATTAGGAAGAAGCACAAGTCATCTCTGGTAGCTTTCTTTTCTTTCCAGGGCCAATGTCCAGTTTTTTGGAACACAGGGAAGAGCAGGAGGCTTGGAGTCTGCCCCTCTGCTGAAATCACCTTGCTGCCAGGCCCGCTCCATGGCAGTCAGACCATGCCAGGGTGTGGGACCACTCTTGGCTTCCTGCTTTACAGATTCCACGTGGGAAGCAAGGCCCAGGGATCCTCTCTGCTCTCAGGTCCCTCAATTTCCCTGAAGGTTCTGTCACCAACCCAGAGAAAGGAATGGATGCCTTGTCCCTTCCACATAGCTCTTACCCTTCAGCCTGGGGAGAGTGTTCACCTCTTCTCTCCTGGCATGTTGGGGAGGAAGAATTTACTATGCCTTTCAAGGTCCTTCTAGCTGGACCAAGAATCAAATTGACATGAGACAGGTTAATAGGAGAAAATCAAATTTAGTTTCAGACATACAGGAAATCCACACAGACATGACAGTCCGGTGACATGAGGCTTATGTGAGCTCAGGAGAGCGTCAGGGTCTGGGGAATGCAAAGGGGAGAAAGACCATTAGCAGGAAGGTGGGAGGAGATCTTTGGAAAATCAAGGTTTCCCTGTTATGCAAATAAGTTTCCTGGGTTAAAAGAGGAATCCCTGTGTTAGGGGCACCTGGGTGATCTCAGGGTCCTGGGATAGAGCCCCACATCAGGCTCAGTGGGAAATGTGTGTCCCTCTCCTTCTCCCTTTGCCCCTCCCCCTGTTCATAATCTCTCTAATAAATAAATATTTTTTTAAAAGAGGAATCCCTGTTGATAACTCTCTGCTTGCTACAAGGCAGGCAATTGAAGAGGAGATAAAGAGCTTTTCCTGAACCTTCTGGGTTTTAATTGCATTTAACTCAAAATAATTCTTATGCCAAAGTGGCCCATCTTGGCACTGCCTGCCTTTGGTCCCTACAGGAGCGAGGACAGGGGCCGAGCAAATTCTCCTTTACACTTATTTTTAGGCCAAAACATTGGCCCATAGAGGCTCGAAATCTAAGGAAATAACTACCTGAGGTTGCCTTTGAATTCCTGTTCTAGATGTGTACATGGGTGTAGGGAGAGGCAGAAGGCCTGAGGGCAATGGGGGATGGGAGACCTAATGCCTGACAGTATCATCCCCTGATAGTGAAATTGTGCGAGTTTCTAAGGACTCAGGGTGAGCAGGTAGAAGAATTTGGGCCAAAACTTAGGTGTCCTGACCAGGAGCTAGGAGTCTGCGGGCTAGTTCTCATCTTCAGTTACACGTGCCCCTCTCTCTACCTTCCCTCTGGCGAGCCCTCCAGGGTAAGGCATTATTGACTCCCTCTGCGCCATCAAAACATGTAGGATAGCAAGGAGGCTTCTTCTGCCCTAGACGGGCATTCTGGGTGAGTCCTGGAGAGTAGTAAGGGTACTGCTCCCTTTGTGAGCTCAAACATGCTGCTCAGAACAAGGGCCCCTGCAGGCTCACCACCTCTACCATGTAGAAAGTCAGCTCGTGATCAGACACCTCCCACCTCCCCATCCAGGGAGACTGACAGTCCTCACATACTGCATGCTGGCCAGGTGAGAATGAGTGACAGCTGGCTCTGTCAGGACATTAATTCTGAGCTAGGTGATATTCACTTTTTGCTCTGCCACTCACCTGCTCTACAGTGCCACCATCGATTGGCAGAGCACATTGTCCTGATCTTGCACATCACTGGGTAAAATTGCCAGGGTCTTATTAATTATTATCATTCATGCTTGTGTGCACACAAGGGAGTGCCTTTTGCCCCATGTCACTCATTACAGTAAAGGCGGCAACTGTGAGGGTACTCCTAAAAGACTGGCATCTGGGACTTAGTAGTGACTTTTGGGGCCGGGCTGTGGAAAGGCTGAAGCCACGTTCTAGAATTTGAAAGTCCCTCAGAAGTACTCATTACCCTTAAATTTTCAAAGTAAGAACTGTTTTCTTTTGTTGTTGTTGCACTTATTGTTTTTTTATTTTATTTTCCAAAAATTGGGAATTATCATTTGTTGTTTTGTTTGTTTTTAAATGCATACAGTTTGCCAGATGCTATTTTAGGTACTTAACCTTTTTTTTTTTTAAACTTTGTTTAATCCTCCTGGCAATTCTGTAAGTTATGTGCTATTCTCGTTTCATACTATTTATATCATTTTCATTTCATGAAGCAACTGAGGCACAGAAATGATAAAAGACTTGCCAAGGTCATTGACTTTCCAAGTTTGCATAGACAGAATTAAATGCAGGCTTTCTAGTTTCAGAGTCTGCACTCTTAATCATTACCTTATATCGTCGGAAGAGTAACATCTATTAATTTAATTAATAAGCAACTGTACGTATGGATCATCTGCTGTGTGGCTGTTAGTCCATATGTTGGGAATACAGTGGAAAACAACATAGATAAGACCTCTGCCCTCATGGAACTTATATTCTAACAAGGAAGATTGAAAATAAATAAATTAATAAACATAAATAACATAATTTCAAAGAGTGAGAAGTATCTAAAAAGAATAAAACAAGGTGATGTGACAGTAATTCCAAGGAAATTCATTTAGATACAATTATTAGGAAAGGTTTTGTTGAAGAAATGACAAAAAGGAGACAACCACATGAAAAGTCAAGGAAAGAGCCTTCCAGAAAGAGGAACAGCAAATGAAAGGATACTAAGGTGATGATGAGGTTGGCAAGTATGATGACCAAGAACAGATAATAGAGAAATCAGTGGATGGACGGACAGATGGATGGATGAATAATAGATATGAACAGGGGATGAACTTAGAATCTCAGAACATCTTCATCCTCCTCTTCATCTTAATCATCATCTAAACATCATCACCATCTCATAAAATGAAAAGCAGAGGCAATTATCTAAATATCTATAGCCAAAAGAAACCATTTTCAATAAAGAAGGGTGTAACCATAACCTTAGTTAACAATTGCTGTATTTGGGTTGTGAATGTTGCTCAATTGTTCACATCTCCAAATCAATAGCCAAGTACCACCACAATCTCATAATCTGCACCCTCAATACCCTATAAGGACATTTGTTTTCAGCAGTTTATGCTCATGAGGCAGAATTCAGAATGGGAGACACAACAACACAGTGAGTGAAGGGATTTGTGGGCTCTGGGTCCAGGAAGACCCTGCACATGAGTACAGAGTATGGTGCCCTGGGAAAGACAATGAGCAATGTTTTGAACAAATGAATGACTGAATGAGTGGATTTATTAATGCTCCTAATTGAGGGATGTCTAAGAAGTAAAGGAAGCAAATGTTTCCCTTGGGTTTCTTTTAGAGGTATTCCTGTATTCATGTAGATTTCTCAAGGGTATGTAAAACCCTTCATGTGAGCATGAAGGCTTATATCATGTTACTTTCTCAAAGCAAACCTGGCAAATTTTCTATTTCAAGGAGTCAATACATTTTTCCCTCCATCCCGCATTTGGAAATTAAACATACTTCTAAATTCCATGGGTCAAAAAAGAAGTCTTAAGAGAAATTTAAAATACATAAAAATGAACGAAAATTAAAATATAATATATCAAAATATGTGGTATGCAGCTAAAGCAATGCTGAAAGAAATTTACTGCATTAAATTACTTTAGAAAAGAGGAAAAGTCACAAATCAAAATTCCTACCTCAAGAAAACAGAAAAGGAAGAGTAAACACAAAGCAAACAAAAGAAAGGAAATAATAAAGACCAGAGCAGAAATCAATGAAATTAAAAACAGGAAAACAATAATGAAAAGCAACTACATGATCCAAAGGGGTACGTGCACCCCAGTGTTTATAGCAGCAATGTCCACAATAGCTAAACTATAGAAAGAGCCAAGACATCCGTCAACAGATGAATGGATAAAGAAGATGCGGTGTATATATATATGCATATATATATATATATATGCAGCCATCAAAAGGAATGAGATCTTGCCATTTGCAATGACGTGGATAGAACTGGAGGGTGTTATGCTGAGTGAAATAAGTCAATCAGAGAAAGACATGTATCATATGACCTCACTGATATGAGGAATTCTTAATCTCAGGAAACAAACTGAGGGTTGCTGGAGTGGGGGTGGGGTGGGAGGGATGGGGTGGCTGGGTGATAGACATTGGGGAGGGTATGTGCTATGGTGAGTGCTGTGAATTGTGCAAGACTGTTGAATCACAGATCTGTACTTCTGAAACAAATAATGCAATACATGTTAAGAAAAAAAAAAAGGAGAAGGAGATAGCAGGAGGGGAAGAATGAAGGGCGGCAAATCGGAGGGGGAGACGAACCATGAGAGACGATGGACTCTGAAAAACAAAATGAGGGTTCTAGAGAGGGGTGTGGGATGGGTTAGCCTGGTGATGGGTATTAAAGAGGGCACATTCTGCGTAGAGCACTGGGTGTTATGCACAAACAATGAATCATGGAACACTACATCAAAAACTAATGATGTAATGTATGGTGATTAACATAACAATAAAAAATTTAAAGAAAAAAAGCACATATGGACAAAATATTTGAATTAGGCACTCCACCAAAGACATATAAAAGGCATAAAAACATGTAAAAAATAATTCAATATTGTTAATCATCAGAAAAATGTATGTTAAAATCATGATGAAAAACCACTGAATACCTACTGAAATAGCTTTAAAAAATAGCAATCAAGTGCTGCCAAAGAGATGAAATCACTGGAAATCCCATAAATTGCTGCTCAGAGTATAAAATGGCATGGTCATTTTGTAATTTAACATCTCTCCTAAATTCAAAGATGCATGTATTATACAACCTAGCAACCCCATCCCTAGATATTTATGTATCTATAAAGCAACCTTTTTGTGAATGCTTATAGCAAATTTATTCATCATTTCATAAAACGGAAATAATACAGATGTCCATCAATTTGTAAATGGATAAATCATGATCTATCCATACAATAGAACGCTACTCAGCTGGGAAAAAAGAATAAGCTGCTGATAGACAAGAAACATGACTTGTACATCTGAAATTGACGTAATGTTATGTGTCAACCATACATCAATTAAAAACTAATTAATTAATCATTTTAAAAGTAGCAAATTAAAAAAAAAGAATCAGGTGAGTCTCAAACACAATATTATAGGCATTTCTAGTGAAAAAAGCCAGACACAAAAGACCGCCTACTGCATGATTCATTCTATGTAAAATTTTAGAAAAGGTGAAATTATAGCAACAGAAAACCAAACAGTGTTTGCTAATGACTAGGGCTGGGAGGGGGAATGGCTTTTAAGAGACACAAGGGAACTTTTAGGGGGTGATGTAAATGTTCTACTGTATGACTAAGGAGGTAAACGTATATTTGACTGTATTCATCTACCAAAACTCATTAAAGTAGGCTCTTGCATTCAACAAATTATAAATTTACTTCAATTTAAGGTAAATTATAGTTCACTAAAACTGATGTGTCATTTACAATTTACATAAAATGAAGACAAAGAACTTTTAGGAAATCTGTACACAATGACACCAAGTTGGGAAGAGAGAAAATGGTGCGCAAGAGACAATTTGATAATGGGCAAGAAGGAGAAAGTTCTGGAGTCACACTGGCCTTCGTGGGTCAAGGCAAGTGTTCATCAGTATTGCATGCACTCCAGCCAGGGTTCCCAGGAGCCAGGTTGCCTGAATCACTTAAGGGACTCATAGAATCAGAATCTACAGACTCGAGGCCCTAGAATGGAGCTTTGGGAAGTTCACCAGGTGATTCTGTGGAATGGCCCAGAAAGAATCGGCTTTAACTGTGCAAAGGCTCATGCATGGGATGCCATCGACCCAAATCCACTTAGTGAAGTTTTCCTGACGTGAGCTGGTGCTAAAGCTGCTGGAGGAAGACAACCAGCATTAAGTGGTTGGGAATTTCATGTGCATGGCAAGAAGGCTGTCGGACCTCTCTGAGGATGTGGATGATGATTCTTGGTGAGGAAGGGGGGGGTCAGCCTACAGGAGGCCCATGCCACCTCCATGCTACCCTGTGATCCTCCAGCACATGGGTGCTCTTTGTGCAGAAAGACCATCTCTAAACACAGTAGAAGTGTCAGAAGACTTATGTTTTCTTAGAGGGTGACTTACTGACATCCCATTTGTTGTGTTTCTTTTTTTCCCTCAGTGGCAAGTAGATCTTTTCAAAGCAGAAGCTCCTGGATGTGTTCCTGAGTCTTGCTAGCAGGGTTGTTGGTAATGAGCCATCTGCTGACTGTGTGAATGTCCACCCAGTCCTCCCGACAGGGGCTTTTGCCTGATGGGAGAACTTGCATAAAACACTTGGAAGTTAGAACAGCAAATGTCATTCAGATACAAATAGTTGCTATTGGGAAAGTCGTTTTCTGAAATGGATAGATCTCTTCAAAAGTATTTTCACCGACATAAAACCTACATCCCCTTCCTTCACTGCTGCTCTTTTAGGTATGGCTAATCAGTTCATAGAAAAGTTGCAAGCAGAAGCCAAGTTTCTGATCACTTGTTAATAGCTGCTCAACCCTGGAACTAGTCCTACAGGAAACAGTGGCTCTTTAAAACACGCCTATGTTAGCCGTGCCTGGGGCAAGGATCTCAATCCTTCCTGCCCATTGGAACCATCTGGAAGCCCCATCCAGAGAGGTGCAAATTTCATTGCTCTGACATGAGACCAGGCATGAGAATCTTTTTTTTTTTTTTTTAAGATACATGTTTTCTTATGTGCATCCAGGACTGAGGACCGCTGGCCTAGAGATACGAGACAAGATGAGAAGTATTCATCAAGCTAACTTTATTGAGCACTTCCTATGTGTCAGGCAGAATTGTTGAAGGTGGCGGGTTTCCCACAGTGGAATTCTAAGACCTATGTTCTTTGGCTGGTACTACGATCAGACCAAAGACAAAGCCATTTTGAAACCCATCTGTGCACACACCTCTTCAGGAAGGAGCTGAACTCCTAGAGGTTCTATTTTACTCAAGCAACGCTGTGGTGCTTGACACAACGTGCAGCAGCAAAGAGTAAATCTGCAAGCTACAGGGGAGGATCGGCGACAGGGAGAGACCTGAGTACAGAGAGATTGTACATTAACGAAATCTCTGCAATTCCAGGATATTGACAAAGGTACATGCTGATAGCCAAAGAGCATGTAAGGATTTTAATACCACATTTCCAGTTATGACTAGAGAAGCATAATTAGGTACTAAATTACAATGTTAATATTCATTTGAACGCATAAGTACTTGTAGTGGTAGCATCAGGGCCCTGGGAGGGCAGCAGAGGAGTTGATTAAATGGACAGAGAGTCTCTTTGAACAAGTTTCATCCTGGGTTCTGTGAGGTCAGCTCCCAGTAAAGTCTTCAGGGGTCAAGACGTGGACTGTGAATGGTGGCTTTTCTCCTTTTGTAGCTGCACTCAAGGGGTTCAGAACTAAGCAAAAGTAAATATACAAGTCACTACAAATTATGGTTCAGAACACACACTAGAACGGAATGGGGAGAGAGCCCCCAGAGGAGGGTGCGCTGGGGAAGGCCACCCGAGACGCGGACGCTCAGTGAGGGAGGAAGTGGTGGGCTCTACTCTGCACGCAATTTTTCTAGCAAGAATAGAAGGCAAGGGTCTTGCTTAGGTCTCCTATTACTGGGGACTTAGATCTATTTATACCTCCATTTCATCCAAAAAGAGTCTGAGGTGGGGCTTACCTGTCATCTGCAAGAAAATTAAAGTCGTTTCCTAAAAGGGGCAAAAGCAAATTGAAGTAATGAGAAGGAAGGGAGAAAGAGGAAGCTGAAGAGAGAAAGAGAGAGAAATAAAATACACATGCAGCTACACATGTGAGTGCCTTTTGGAAGTCCAAATCTTAAATAGAGCACGGATCTCCCTTTTGCCCATCTCCCCGGGTCTCGGTTGTCTTCCTACAGAATTTCTCTGGGCTTCATACAAAAGGTAAAAATCCAGATTGAGCAATCCTAATTAGCTGGGGCCATCTCCAGTACGTAACAGAAGCAAATTTGTCACCAGCTGTGGAAAACAACAGTCCTCAGCTCCCCCAAACCCCAAAACACATAAGCTCAGCATTTTAACTGGCTGGGGTAAGAGCCATTATTTTCATTAATGGAGCTCATTTTTATTTTATTGGGCTTTTTTACTATCAGATTAAAAGCATGTTTTTATTGTAGTTTTTTCTAATGCAATCTTGGATGATGTGCTCAGAATGAATGGAATAGTTATTGTTTTAATTATTTTTTCATTTTGTGTTTTTATTTCGTTTGTTCCTTTTATTTACTACTCTTAACTTTGCCGTAATAACACGGACGCAGGGTGCTCGGAGGCCTCCCATCAGCACCCCGCGGCGGTTTGCCTCAGCTAAAGGCCAGGGAAGAGGAAAAGCACCAGCACAATGATGCTTTCAGAGTCAAGGGGCAGGAAAGCCCCCCGAGTCCAACCACAGTGACACAGGGCACGTGGGCAGAGCCAAGGGCATGGGCCCCTCAGGGCTGAGAGGAACAACACAAGACATCATTGCAGGTCACTTCTGCTCCTGTTCCTTTGCTGAAGCCACCCTGGCTCACTGGGTGAAGAAAAGGTTGGAAGGAGTCTCAAGGTAGACAAGCCACAAGGCACGTGCCTCGCTCCCAGCTACACGTCACCGATGCCCCGGTCCAGAGAGGCTGCCTGTAAGAACCCACAGGTCTTAACATGCAGAGACACTCAGCTATACCTGGACACCTGTTCCCTGCCCATGAAGAGGAGGGGACGAAAATGATGCCTTTCCGGGAGGTCCAGATGTCTCTGCAACCCTGTGGGCTTGGGCAGGACAGGATTTCTAGATTCCTCGCTTAGCACTAGAAGCTGAGCATGTGAGTTTGCTGTCCAGAAAACTTGCTGAAAAAATACTGCCCACATAGAAGCCCATACCTATTGATGAAGGGCTCCTTTGGGCCACTTGTGTGCCAATACTCTTGATCTCCCTGGATCTTACTGAAGAAAGTATCCGTCCCCTGCAGAGAAGCTGAGACCCGTGCTTGGGTTTGCCACGGCCCCATGCTTGCTCTGTGGTCTCACTCCTTCTTCCCCTGACTGATTCCCTTTGCCTGCCCGGCCCCCATTCCCAGGGTGGTCCCCAGAGTGTTCTCTAGGTTCCCAAACTGTTGGGCCTGTGAAGGTAAATCTAACAAAGGTCCAAAGATCATGTTAGTACCCTCCTCAAAGGGCTTCCCAACACATTCACAATAAAATCCAAACTCCTTGCAGACCCCATGAAGTCACTGTGATCTGACCTGTCCTGTCGTCTGGGCTCATCTGCCCCGTCTCTGCCCCCCCCGACCTCACTCTGGCCACACCAGCCAGCCCTAAAGGAACCCAGGCTGTCCCCTGCCTGGGGGCTCCCCCACACTTTTTATGACTCTGTTCCTAGAGGGGATTCCCAGAGAGGCCACCCTGCTCACCCTCTGCCACTCCCTGTGTGCTCACCTGCCTTCACTTTCTGTGACACCTGTCACTGCTGACCTTACATCACTTATGCTCTTGCTGATTGCCTCTCCACCTGAGAATGAGCACAGTGAAGGGAACTGCTGTGTCGCTAGGCCCAGCATGGCAGACCTGGGCACTTGACAGGTAGTCAAGAAGTTTTTGGTAACAGACATCTCAGACTCTTTTTACTGCTGTACCCCCAGCATAAAGTTTTGGCATATGGTAGATAGTCAATAAATGCTTGCTGCCTAGGGAAAAATGCATGAAAAAACACACGTCAATGCCCAGAAGGGCCTGATCAAGGACCCGTTCATTGCCACTTGCATTCCAATGGATGAATCAGGAATTTCCAGAGTGAAGGTGAGCTCAGGACTTATCTCCCTCCTGAAATCAACAGAATACTGCCAAGACCACTTTATTTTGTGTCTAAACAAAGATAAGGTGGATGATGCTTTCAAAACCCACAAATGTTTATTTCTTAGTGAATGTTGAATCACTAACTCTATTTATTGCATCCTTTGCTTCATATATGTGCTGTTTCTCAAAACGTACTCTGTGAATAGATAAATAAACTGTGATACACACACACACACACACACATACACACACAGAGGGAGAGGAAGAGAAATATTACTCAGCCATAAAAAAGAATGAGATCTTGCCATTTGCAACAACATGGATAGACCTAGAGGGATTAAGCTAAGTGAAATAAGTCAGAGGGAGAATGACAAATACCATATGATTTCACTTAGATGTGAAATCTAAAAAGGCAAAACAAATGAACAAAGGAAAAGCAGAAATAGACCATAAATACGGAGAACCAATGGGTGGTGGCCAGAGAGGAACGGGGTGGGAGGGTGGGCAAAATGAGCGAAGGGGAGTGGGAGATACGGGCTTCCAGGTATGGAATGAGTAAGTCAGGGTACAAAAGGCACAGCCGCACGGGGAACATAGTCAATGGCATTGTAACAGCATTGGGTGGTGACAGATGGTAACCACCCTTGTGTTGAGTGCAGCTTCATGTAAAAACTTGTCCAATCATCATACTGTACACCCCAGAACTCAGGTAACATTGTGAGTCAACTGTACTCAATTAAAAAATAAATAAAACAAAAACTGATCCATAGTTAAAGTAAAAAGATTCAGGTCTTATCCAAGGCTATGCCATTCAACTTTCAACTATTTTTTAGAAATAGAAAAATAAAATATCAAAGAAGTTATTTTCAGTTATGAATGAAATTTTTGGGGTGGAAGGAATGAGAGGCAGAAAACCAACACAAAACCTATCACTGCATCCTTTTTTATATCATTTTATCTTTGAACTCTGTGACATTATACAGAGTACATTCATCAGATACAACTTAAAGGGCTTAAGAATCAAGAAATGGTGAGTAAAACAAGGAAACAGAGCAGGGAGCACAGTTGAACAAAATCCCAGCACTAAATTCTAGAAACAATACCTCACAAAAGATGTTGTTCCCTTAATGGAAGTGAATGCTGCATCTAAAGAGCTTTTTTTTTTTTTTTTTTTGCCTAAAGACAATTTGGAAGGAGCTCTCCTGCCTCGGAGAGAATACCCAGATTTAAGTTATGTAAACAAAAGAAGTCCATTTATCACGACCCACACTCAAGTGCCAGGGCTCCGTGGCATCCTGAGCATGAGAGATGAAGTCGCCAGCACCGTGCACTGCTAAATTGTCCTTCCCATGCTGCACTTGTGAATCCCATAGCCAATGTAATTATATTTCTCAGAGAATTTTGGAACAAAATGGGGCCAGTCAGGCACGGGGTTCTTGACTTAAGTTAGGCAGACAGTGGCTTACTTTTGCCAAATATCCCTTCATTTTAAAAAGTGCTGCAGGGGATAACAAAGTTGGGGGTCATACATTTATAAAAAGATCATACTCCGCACTCATGCAAAATCGTGTGTCATTTGGATGGCACAACATGGAATACAGGTTGGGATGTGCGCTTCCATCCCTAGTTTGAGTTGCGTGCAGGCTTCGGCTTTGGCTAATAGGAAATAACATACTACTACTAATCAGTATTACATATTAAAGGTATACTATACAAATTATATAATTACATATTATATAAATGTAATCATAAATAAGTTAATGATTCTCTCTGCCAAATGCCATTCTAAGCTCTTTACAGGTGTTGCCTCTTTTGATACCTTATACCCACAGTATGAGGAAGTACTGTCTTCCCTCATTTCAGATGAGGAGAGTGGGACATGGAAGGGCCAGGTGACTTGCTCAAGATCATAGAGCTGCAGGGGAGCAGACTTCCATCAGAACCCCCAGTCTCGGGCCTAAGGTCAGCAGTGGCAGGTGCCATGATGGCATGAAGGCAGGTGAGGGCACACGGAGCCATGGGGGTGAGCAGGGTGGCCTCTCTGGGAATCCCCTCTAGGAACGGAGTCACGAAGAGGTGTTGGGGAGCCCCCAGGCAGGGCACAGCCCGGGCTCCTTTAGGGCTGGCTGGTGTGGCCAGAGTGAGGTCGGGCGGGGGGGCAGAGACGGGGCAGATGAGCCCAGACGACAGGACAGGTCAGATCACAGTGACTTCATGGAGTCTGCAAGGAGTTTGGGTTTTATTGTGAATGTGATGGGAAGCCCTTTATGGAGAGTACTGACATGACCTTTGGACTTTTGTTGGATTTACCTTCACAGGCCAAACAGTTTGGGAACCTAGAGAACACTCTGGGGACCACCCTGGGAATGGGGGCCGGGCGAATGTGCATGCACATCCAGAACATGAGAGCGTGTGTGTGCACACCCAGAACGTGAGAGCATTGCATGCACACCCAGAACATGAGAGCATGTGTGTGCGCGCCCAGAACATGAAAACAAAGTTAGCCGGTGCACTCGTCACACTTCAGAGATGTGTGTTGGAGAGAATGTGAGGTCTCCATTCAGGGAACATGGCAGAATGGGCCAAGCTCACCCCATATCTAACCTGAAGGATGAAACTGGCCTGGAGGACAGTATTTGTTCCTCTATGCTGCTCCCTCCTTATTTCTATCTTCTGGTTGGATCTGTTTATTCTGACCCATCAGGAAACAAGCAGGAGATAAAAACACAGCATATTGCTTATCCTGTTTTGAACTGGCATCTCAAGTCCTGCTGGGCTACAATGCACATGCCCAGGACCACAGAGGACACTTGACGAAAGAGAGCTCTCCCAAAGAATGCTGCTCCACACCTCCCCCCCACACACACACATACACACACACATACACACACACACACACACACACACACTGCTATTGCGCCTCCGGCACAAACTACTACCTCATGCACACAGGAAGTCCTGGATTTAATGGCTGGGCTTATCTTGTGCGACATTCCCAAGGCTCCATTTTTCATTAAGCAATTTTTAAAGAGTTTTATGACCCCATGAACAATAATTTTTTTTAGTGAAAGCAGACTGAATTGTAAGTGGCGGTAATTACACCAAACTAATTGTAGGCAAAATTAGTAAGAGGTCAGATCCGTTTGGTCGCAAAAGAAAATATATGCCTGGATCATACCTTAAATGATCTTTAGGAAATTAATTCATCATGGAAAAAAGGAATTTTCCTAAATTAACAGTGGGTCTCTCCTAGAAGCTGGACTTGTAATCCCAAAGGCCGTTAGGGGTCAGAGACACTTTTTGGTATTGCTTTTGGCTCTCCTCATAAAGGATGTTATTGGGATACACATTAGCCATTTATGCCCTCTGCAGTGACAGATCTCTCTTATGAGTCCCACCCCCTACCCCTAGATTCCAACAAGCCATTATCCGAGCATCTAGACACTCTCAGGGCACCATGGGTCCCTCTAACAGACCCACAAACCAAGGTCTTCCCCATTGGAACCCCGGGGCTAATTCAAAGTAATCACATGGAAATGGGAGGTCAGAGATGCCAGTCTGTGCCAGGATTTCAATAGGACCAGGGACCGGGGAATCTAGTCCAATGCCAGGAGGTACCCACGACTTTTTCCCATGACAGAGTCATTAACTGAGCCATTTCCTTCAGTTTTGTTCATAGGATCTTTCGTGGCCCAGCCTGCCTACTGCATGTGGTTTCATTTCCCACCACACTGGCACCTGAGACCACCTCTTTCCCTTTGACTTGAAGATGGTTTTCCTTTTGGAACTCCCTGCTTCGTCTCCACCCACCTAAATAATTCCCCCCTCTCACCCTTCAAAACAACTCAGGTATCAGGGCGCCTGGGTGGCTCAGTCGGTTAAGCGTCTGCCTTTGGCTCAGGTCATGATCTCAGGGTCCTGGGATCGAACCCCGCATCAGGCTCAATCAGAGAGCCTGCTTCTCCCTCTCCCTCTGCCCCTCCTCTACCCCTGCTCATGCTCATGCTTGTGCTCTCTATCTAAAATAAATAAATAAAATGTTTAAAAAAACAACTCAGGTATCATAACCTAAGGTGGAGGTAGATATTTCTCACCTCTTACATGGGAATGGTGTCATGCTTTGTTACTCATAGGACACAGAGGTTTACCCCACAGTGTACTCTAACTATCTCTTCCATGGTTGCCCCACATGCGCCAGACCTTGAGTCTCCACCCCCAGCAGGTATGTGTCTGTGAACCCACCGTCCAGCCTCAAACCTGGAAGGGCGGGCAGTCAGTGCATGTTTGTTAAATGAATGAATGGGTCCTGCTATCTCCAAGTTACTGTTGTGGCCACATTTGACATGGCCAGTTTTCTCTGTTCAAAGATAAGCAGCCCTTACAGGAAAGCACCCCCTAGCATATCTGCGCTTCTAGAAAATGCCACACCAGGGTTGAAAGCCTAGTTTTGACCACCATTCTGGGCCCCCAAATCAGGGTGATACCCAAGACTTGACATCAAGGAGGAAGGAGAGGAGGATGAGGGGTAGAAGCAGCCAGACAGACACACAAAGAAACTGACCCTTGTACTTCAGGTGTGCACGCACATGCTCTCACGTTCTGGGTGTGCACGCACATGTCCTCATGTTCTGAGTGTGCATGCACATGACATGTGCATGCACAACCTGAGCTTCCCAGGCAGTGAAGGCAGGGATGGCTGCAGACCCCCAGCCCCAAGGGAGAAAAACCCCAGCAAGTCCAGAACATGGGCTCTGGCTGAGAAAGGTTCCCAGTCAGAAGCTCAAGTTTTGCAAGAGACAATATGGCTGCAACGACTCTGATCCATTCTGCAATCTTTTAGCAGTGGCTTCAGCCAAGTAGCTACAAGAAGGGCCCTGAGAGATACAAAATCTAAGAAAAATAGTCCTGGCATCTAATTACAACAGTGCAGTTTGCTGCTTTTATCTGTAATTGGACTGTATAGTCTTTCATTCTAATTTACTTTACATCTAAACTGTGATAATCAAGACAAGCAGAACAGAATGGTCTCTAACTGGCTATCGCACTGACACCCTTTAATGCCTAATTATAACAACTAAATTAAAGATGCGACTGTAAAGAGGTGGAATATCAGTTTGAAGCATTTAATTCTGTGGAAAGAAGTAGAGATTTTAAAATCCTAAGTAAGAAAATCAATATTATGCCTCATTATATTGGTATTGCTAAACAGATTAATGAAATTAAGTATTTTGTTGTGTTGCTCTTCTGTTTTCCAATGTTATCCTGATGCAATGATGGTTTGTAATGAAGGAGTACTGCAGAGGAGGAAGCCTAAATGGAGAGCCAATTTATACACCGAAATTGGGAGATAGCTAATCTTGTTTATAGAGCACAGGTTTTCTTTTGATATGGTTAGATTTTTAGATAGGCACTATGGCTCTGGACTTTTGCGGCTCATAGAACAAAAATACATTCAACTCAAAGCTAAGGGAAGGTGCTGTCTTTCCTCTTATGGGCAGATGGGTCAACCGGGACCGCCTTGGCAATACCAGTGTTCACAAACACTCTGGCTCAGGACGTGCGAGCATCTTGGAGCTTCTTGTGTCAGTGGCCACCCGGTGAAAATGCAGGACAAAACGGGCAGAGGGAAGCTGGGCAGATGAATGGAAGATGTGCCAGGTCCCCAGAGCCTTTCAGTGCACTGGAAGCTGGAGGAGAAGCTGTGAGAATAAGCCGTGGTTCAGGTTTGATAACAAAGCTCAGAAGCAGAAGGACCGAGGTTTGCAGAGAGACGGAAGGCATGCAATTCCTGGGATCGGTGAGGGAGCACACACATGTCCCCGACTAGGCGGCAGCATGTGCCCACCCAAACTGCCCACGGAAATTCTAGATTTTTCTTCATTTGCTCGTTTCTTTGATTGATTTTTACTGCTCATCCTGACTTCTAATTCTTTTAACTCAGAGTTTATATAGGGCTCAAAAAACTAAAAAGTGCCAAATGCTGGCAGTGTGAGTCATCATGTGGGTCACCCCCCTGGGTCCCCCTGCCGCAGAGGTGCACAAATGCAGGTCTTTGAAGAATCGGAAGACCTTGCAAGAGACACTGACCGTTTGAAGGAATCTCTGGAAATCCTCTGGAGTTGAGTTTACTGACCAGTGGGTTACTGAATGAATGACCTGAGGACAGTGGAGCTCCAGACATCTTCCGAGGTGAGGGACCCCTTCAAATACAAAGCAGGCTGAGCTCTTGCACCGCCGAGCTGGCCTATTTACAAATGTGTGGGCCGCCCAGGGCTGCAAGCAAGGAAAGCACAGTGGTAGTGACCTTACCCAGAACGTCCAGATCCCCAAATCAGGAAGGAAGACATGTAAAATCCAACTTACATTTGCATGGTTGTTTTTGGAAAAGAGAATTTGATTTTGAATCTTGTCTCATCATCTTTGTGGGATTCCCAGGGACCTTCCCCATCTCGTAAGCCTGTGCACAATGTGAAGGCAGGGGTGATGTTGCCCTGGGGGCAGTGATCAGCTGGGGCCAAGGGCAGGTCACCAGCCCCCTCAGAAAGGGCCGGTACGGCTCGTGATCCTGCAGGGCCGGGCATGGCTCTAATCGTCTCCTGCTGCTGGCACTCAGGAAGCCAGCACTGTAACCTCCCAGCAGGCCCGCCTCTCAGCTGCACAAACAAAGCCAAATAAAAACTGCTGGCGGCCGCTTGTCTCACTGCGACAGATGTGGTTCCTCTGCACCATCTTGCCTGTTCTTAAGGGTTTTTTTTTTTTTTATTACAAACAGACAGATGTAGCTTGTCCCTTCCATCTTGTTTACGATGCTGCAGGAGCACCTGTGGAAGCTGGGTCCCTGCAGAAATCCTTGACTTCCGTTCAGATGGCTTGAGACTAAGCCAGCCGGCTCTGCAACCCCATCTGCACAGGATTCTGGGTTCTTCTGTACATGTTTGCTCTAAGCCCGGAGAAACCTGAATCACCCAGAGGATAATCCTGGGCACTTTAGCATCACCACACCTCACGTGCACATGATGTTTCCAATGTGTACACATTCATCGACATGTGTGGAGGACCCACCATGGACCACTTGGCCTTGAGGTCAGTCTGTGAGCTGACTCTTGGTTCAGCCGGACTCCTCACTGCCCAGATCACTTCCCTTACCTGGCCTTGTTTCCACTTAGTCCTAGGACCCTAGCATGGAGACCAGGACCCTGCCTATCCCCTTGTTGACCATCCTGTCCTCGGAGAAAGTGGCCCATAAACCCATGTGAAAAACAGACATAGGGCAGGAAGAAACAGGGATGCCATAAGGGCTATTTCCTGCTCTTAGCCTGACCCTGGGCACCTGCTTAGAATTCCGTAGCCCCACGCAGACCATTTAAGACCGTTTGCATAGCATCTCATTTCCTAAACACAGACAGTGCAAGAGCAATGACACCTGTGGACTTTCTGTGACAACTGCCTTTTCTCTTTACCCTTATGTTTTCATGCCACTGCCTTTGCTGTGCAGCAAACCACCCCAAGACACATGACTTAAATACAACCAGCATGCACTGAGCTCATGCTTCTGTGGGTTGGCTGAGTGGTTCTTCTGGTCCAGACTGGCTCAGCTCATTCACCGCTAGGCTCGCTCATGCATCTCTGATCAGCTAGTGAGTGGGCGGGTGTCTGGAAGATCTAAGGTGGCCTCGGTCATGTGGCTAGCAGGTGGCAGGTTATTGGCCAGGGTGACGAGGCTGACTGGGCCACATGGTGGTCATCATGCAGCCGCCTAGCCCTGGCCTCATTACATGGTGGTCCGAGCAAGACAGTGAGGCTGGATGTGCTTCTCAAGTCTCAGCCTGGAGCATATCTCCCAGTGTCCATTGGCTAAAGCAGGTCCCGTGGCCGAGAGCAGCCAGTGTGGGAGGAGACACCTGAGAGCGTGGACACTGGGAGGGGAGGAATTTGTGGCCATGTCTGCATGCACCACGGTGTTTTGTTTTCCTTTTTTCAATTTATAGCCTCTTTAATGGAATAACTCAGTCGTTTACTTTCAACATTTAGTGTTTACAAATGAAGCATGCCTTCAGCTTGGGTTCCTTCTTTAATATATGAGGATTCAGGACACTATTTTCAAGTTGCAATCAGACTGAATTTTTTCAGCCCAAAGTTTTCTTTTTTTCTGCTTTGACTACATTATGGTCTGATAATTTGGCTTGAATGGTTTCTATTCTTTAGGTTTTTTAAAGTTGTCTGCTGTGTGTGTGTTTAATTCTTAATATCCCACAGACATGTGAAAGTGAGTAATTTTGGTTATTTGATACAAATATACAGATACAGTCACATACAGGTTTTGATTTAGACATGGAATCAACCTTTTTGGTAGTATTTTAAGTGTTTCTCTATTGTTATTATCTGCCTGATCTCCTAATTTCCAAAAAGAAAATGCCATGTTATTGTCATGGAGTTTTACTTGATACCTGTCTGCAATGTCGTGGAAGGAATTAAAAAGTCATTAATTATATAAGAATTGTGTAATTCTTATACAATTGTGGAGAAGTGAATTTGTTATCATTACAAAACAACTTTCTTTTCCTGCTTCATGTTGGTTGCATAGAATTTCCTATCATGTTAACATGGGCTAAGAATTGACAGAGCTGTAATAGCGAGTGTGCTGGTGAAGTAACTCATTTATATGGTGAGTAGAAGTAAAAACTATTGTGTTCTTCTTAGAGTAAAATTTGTCTATATGTTTAAAAGTGTAAAAATGCTCATCCCATTTTAAAATGGAAAGTTTTATTGAGATAAATGTAGATTCACATTCAGCTGAGAGTAATAATAGAGAGGGATCCGTATGTCTCTTCCCTAGTTTCCACCAGTGGCAACATCTTGCAAACTAATATCACAACCAAGATATTGACATTGATACAATCCACTAACGCCATTCAGACACTCCCAGTTTTACCTGTGTCCATTTGAGTGTAGATGTGTATTTAGTTCTATACCATTTAATCACATGTATAGGTTTATACATCTATCCCCACAGTCAAGATACGAAACGATTCCATCAACACCAGAATCCCTCATTTTGCCCTTTTACAATCCTATTCTTCTCCCCCCCAATCTCTGTTCCCCCATCCCGAACCCCTTGAAACTACTATGTTCTCCATTTATAAAATTTTGTCATCTCAAAAATGTTATATCAAAGAATCACATGGTATGTGGCATTGGGAGATTAGATTTTTTTTCACTCAAAATAATTCCCTGGAGACCCATCTAAGTCATTGTATGTATCAACAGTCCTCTTATTTGTATTGCTGAGTAATAGTCCATGTATATATGTACCACAATTTAACCATTCACTCACTGACAGACATCAGAGCTGTTTCTAGTCTGGGGCTATTGTGAATAAAGCCACTCTGAGCGTTGACCTACAGGTGCTTTTATGAAGAGTTTTTGTTTCTCTGGGATAAATGTCCAAGAGTAGAGTTTTTATTCATATGGTAATTTCATGTTTAGTTTTATAAGAAACTGCCAAACTGTTTTCAAGAGTGGGTATATCATCTTATATTCCTACCAACAATGTATTAGTAATCGAGTGCCTCGGCATGCTTGCCAGCATTTGGTAATGTCACTGTTTTTTATTTTCTCCATTCTGATCCATATGTAGTGATATCTCATTATGGTTTTAATTTGCATTCCCTGATGGCTCATAATGCTGAACATCTTTCATATGTGTGTTTGCCATCTGCATATCATCTTCATTGAAAAGTCTGTTTGTGCCTTTTGCCCATTTTCTAATTTGATTTCTTTTTCTACTGAGTTTTCAGTGTTCTTTATATATTCTAGATACTATTCCTTTGTGGGACATGTGATTTATAAATATCTCCTCCCAGTATGTTGCTTGTTTTCATCTTCTTCACTTAGACTTTCACAAAAGATACATTTTTAACTTTGATGAGGTTTAATTGATCATTTCTTTTTCTTTCTAGACTGTGCTTTTGGTGTCAAGTCTAAGAACTTTTTGACTAGTCCTAGATGCCAAAGTGTTTTTCTTTCTGTTTTTCCTAAAGATTTTATAATTTCATGTTTTTAATTGAAGTCCAGCATCCATTTTGAGTTAATTTTCTGTACAAGACATGAAGTTCAGGCTGAGGTTCATTGTCTTACTTACGGATGTCCCATCACTACAGCACCATTTGTTGAGAAGGCTATCCTTCCTCCATTGAATTGCTTTTAGGGCTTTGCAAAACCTATGGAACACTTTATGAATTTGCATGTCATCCTTATGCAGGGGCCATGTTAATCTTCTCTGAATCATTTCAAGTTTTTATTAGATGCACTACTAAAGGGAGCACCGCTCATACCTTTAGACTCAGCTCTACTTCTGGAAATTCACTTCTGAAGATGAAGAAGATGTGCCCAAAGCTATTTACTTCAGCTTTATTTATTTATTTATTTATTTATTTATTTATTTATTTTGAGAGAGAGAGAGAGAGAGCCTGCATATGAGGAGGAGGTTGGGAGGGGCAGAAGGAGAGGCAGAAGGAGGGGCAGAAGGAGAGGGGCTCTATGCCCAGTGTGGAGCCCAATGCACTGCTCATCTCACACTCTAAGATCATGACCTGAGCCTAATCAAGAGTCAGATGTTTAACTGATTGAGCCACCCAGGCACCCCCTCAGCATTATTTCTAACAGCAAATACAACTGTGGGGAGTTATCTATTGTTGTGTAACAAATTATCCCAAAATTTCGTGAATTAAGGCAACAACATTTATAATATCACAATGTTTGTGAGATCTGGTCATGGCTTTTCTTGGTTCCCTAAATGAGAGTTTCTCATAAGACTACTCTTAGATGACAGCTGAGGCTGAGGTTTTCTTTGAAGGCTCAACGAGAGAAGGATCCATGTCCAAGCTCTCTGATATGGTTGTTGGCAAGATTCAGTTCTTTGCAACCTCTTGCAAATGGGGCTTCACTTTCTCTTTGGCTGTTGCTAAAAGCCTACCCTCAGTTTATTGCCATATGGGCCTCTCCGTAGTGCAGCTTACTTCATCATAACAAGCAAGCAGAGGAAGTGCAAAAGAGTGCTAGGAATTCTTTGTAAACTAATCATAGAAGTGATTTCCCATTAATTTTGCCGTATTTTATTCATTCAAAGCAACTTGCTAAGTCCAGCTTACACTCAAGAGTAGGGGATTACCTAAAAGTGTGATACCAGGAGGGAGAGATTTGGAGGATTTATATAAGAAGTTGCCCACACAATAAGTAAATTATACACTCAGTCAGTTAAAAATCATACATCCAATGATTTTGCTACACTAATTACTTGGGGTATGGCATTGCTGTCATGGTTGACAAGGACCTCGGTGACAGCCACATCTAAAAACTATGAAACTGGACCACTATCTTACACCATACACAAAAATTAACTCAAAACGGATTGAAGACTTTAATGTAAGACTAGAAACAATAAAAATCCTAGAAGAAAAAAAAGCAATAAGCTCCTTGGCATCCCTTCTGGAGATGTTCTTTCGGATCCTACTCCAAAGGCAATGACAACAAAAGCAAAGAAAAGCAAATAGGACTACATCAAAGTAAGAAACTTTGAAAGGGAGAAGATATTTGCAAATCATACATAGAATAAGAAGTTAATATCCAAAATATATAAAGAAATCATACAGCTCAATAACAAAACAAAACAAACAAGCAAAAAACAATCCAATCAAAAAATAGGTAGAGGACCTGAATAGACATTTTTCCAGAGAAAGCATACAGATGACCAACAGGCACATGAGAAGATGCTCAACTCATTAATCATCAGGAAAATGCAAATCAAAACCACATCTCATACCTGTCTGGATGGTTATTATCAAAAGGATAAGTGTTGGCAAGGAGGTGGAGAAAAGAGAACCTTCATGCAGTATTGGTGGGAGTGGAAAATGATGTAGCCCCAATGGAAAACAGTATGGAGATTTCTCAAAAACTAAAAATAAAACTATCATATGATCCAGCAACATAATTCTGGGTATATATCTGAAGAAAATAAATACACTAATTGAAAAGATATATGTACCCTTATGCTTATTGAAGCATTATTACAATAGCCAAGATGTAGAAACAACCCAAGTGTCCATCAATGGGTGAACAGATAAAGAAAATGTGAGATAGATACACAGATAGGTACAATTAAATACTACTCAGCTATAAAAAAGAATGAAATCTTGCCATTTGAGACAACATGGACGGACCTTGAGAACAAGTGAAATAAGTGAATGCTATGCTATGTGAAATAAGTCTGACAGAGAAAGATAAATACCATATGAATTCACTTACAGATGGAATCAGAAAACAAAACAAAAAAATGAATAAACTAAACAAAGTAAAATTTATGGCTACAGAGATTAGATTTGTGGTTGCCAGATGGGAGAGAGTGGGGGCGGTGAAATGAGTGAAGGCAATCAAAAGGTAAAACTTCTAGTTATAAAATAAATAAGTCATGGGGATATAATGTGCAGCATGGCGACAATAGTCAATAATATTGTATTGCAAATTTGAAAGTTGCTAAGAAAATCTTAAAAGTTCTCATCACAAGAAAAAAAACTGTAATTTGTATAGTGATAGATGGTAACTAGACTTATAGTGGTGATGATTTTACAAAGTCTACAAATGTTGAATCATGATGTTGTACACCTGAAACTAACATTATGTGTCAGTTATACTTCAATTAAAAAGTGAAACACTAAAAATTCTCAATTAATCCAAAAGTGGAAGAAAATGAACAATTAGCAAATAAAAAAATACATTGGTAGACTTAAACCCAACATCAATAATACCACTAAATATCATTAATGTTAGAGTAAAACATTGAGGGCAAACTATATGCTGCCTAGAAGAAACACTGTTTAACATAATGACACAGATAAGTTAAAAGTAAAAGTGAGAAAAGATACGTAAATGATAAGAATGAGAAAGATGATGCAACTATATTATAATCAGATAAAGATTTCAAAATAAAAAATATTCCAAAAGATAAAGAAAGACATCTATTGGATAAAGGGTTAATTCATGAAAAAGATACCCTGAATGAATGTGCACATAACAACATATTTTTAAAATACATGAAACATAAATTTACAAAACTAGTGGGAGAAATAGACAAATTTAGAAATGTAACTGAAGACTTTTATTCTCTCTCAGTGGTTAATAGAACAATTAAACAAACAAAAACTATAAGGAAAATTAATATCTAGATATGATCAACCAATTTAACCTGAACTGTATAAAACACTACATCCAATAGCAAAATTCATATTCATTTCAAGTAGACATGGAACATTCACCAAGATAGACCATTTGTTGATTTAAAAAGACTCAGTAAATACTATACAGTGAAATCATACAGAGTATTTTCCCTGAGTATAATAGAATTAAATTATTAGAATTAAATTAGAAATTAACAAATATAAAATATGTTTTTTAAGTCCACAGTGCTTAGAAATAAAACAAAATCTTCTAAATACATCATGGATTTATTCCCAAAAAACAAAGAGGAAGGAAAACTTCCAAATTCATTCTATGAGGCCAGCATTACTCTGATACCAAAACCAGACAAAGATACTACATAAAAAGAAAATAAAAAACTACAAGCCAACATCCCTGATGAACATAGATGCAAAAGTCCTCAACAAAATATTAGCAATCTGAATTCAACAATACTTTAAAAGAATCATTCACTGCAATCGAGTGGGATTTATTCCAGGAATGCAAATGGTTAATAGTCACAAATCAATTGATGTGATACATCACATTAACAAGAGGAAGGATTAAAACCATATGATCATCACAATAGTTGCAGAAAAAGCATCTGACAAAGTAAAACATCCATTCATGATAAAAACTCTCAACAAAGTAGGTTTAGAGGGAACATACCTCAATATAATAAAGACCATATATGAAAAACCCACAGCTAACATCACACTCAATGCTGAAAAACTGAGAGGTTTTACTCTAAGATCAGGAATAAGACAAGGATATCCATTCTTACCACTTTTATTTGACATAGTATTGGAAGTCAGTAATCAGACAAGAAAAAAAAAGCATCCAAATTGGTAAGGAAGAAGTAAAACTTTCACTATTTGTGGATGACATGACATTTCCATGGTTCTGAATTAGCGGAAGGAGAAATTAGGAAAACAATCCCATTTAAAATTGCACCAAAAAAAAAATTTAAAAACCTAGGAATAAATTTGACCAAGGAGATAAAATACTCTAAAAACTATAAGGCATTGATGAAAGAAATTGAAGATGATGCAAACGAATGGAAATATATACCATGCTCGTGGACTGGAAGAATTAATATTGTTAAATTGTGACATTATTTTACAGGAAATAATGTCCATATTACCCAAGGCAATCCCTATCAAAATACCAATAGCATTTTTCACAAGACTAAAACAAATAATCCTAAAATTTGTATGAAACCTCACAAAAAACAAGATATACTACAGAGCTGTAGTAATCAAAACAGTATGGTACTGGCACAAAAACAGACATAGATCAATGAAACAGAATAGAGAGCCCAGAAATAAACCCACACTAATATGGCCAATTAATCTACAACAGGGGAAAAAAACAGTCTTTTCAATAAATGGTGTTGGGAAAATAGGACAACTACATGCAAAAGAATGAAACTCGACCAATTCTTACATAATACACAAAAATCAACAAAATGGATTTAAAGACCTAAATGTGAGACCTGAAACCATAAAACTCCTAAAAGAAAACATAGGTAATAATCTCCTTGACATCAACCTTAGCAACATTTTTATAAATATTTCTCTTCAAGCAAAGGAAACAAAAGCAAAATTAAACCATTGGGACTACACCAAAATAAAAATCTTTTGCATAGCAAAGGAAACCAACAAAAGAAAAATGCAACTTACAGAATGGGAGAAGCTATTTGCAAATGATATATCAATAAGGAGTTAATATCCAAAACATGTAAAGAACTTATACAACTTATACCAACAGCAACAACAACAAAGAATAATTTTAAAAATCCAATTAAGGGTGCCTGGGTGGCTCAGATGGTTAAGCATCTGCCTTCAGCTCAGGTCATGATCCCAGCGTCCTGGGATCAAGCCCCACATTGGGCTCCTGGCTCAGCAAGGAATGGGTACTGGATCTGAATAGACATTTTTCCAAAGAAGACATCCAGATGACCAACAGGCACATGAAAAGATGTTCAACATCACTAATCATCAGGGAAATGCAAATCAAAACCACAGGGAGATATCATCTCATACCTCTCAGAATAGCTATCATCACAAGACTAACAAATAGCAAGTGTTAGTAAGAATGTGGAGAAAGGGAAACCCTCATGCACTATTGGTGTGTAAACTGGTGCCACCACTATGGAAAACTGCATGTGGGTTCCTCAAAAAATTGAAAGTAGAAAGTAGAAATACCATATGATCCAGTAATTCCACTACTGAGTATTTACCCGAAGAAAATGAAAACACTAATTCAGAATGATATATGCACCCCCATGTTCACTGCAGTATTACTTACAATAGCCAAGATATATAAACAACTCACATGTCCATTGATAGATGAATGAATAAAGAAGATGCAGTGTATATATACATACACACATACAATGTAATATTTACTAAGCCATGAAAGAGGAAGAGATCTTGCCATTTGGGAGAACATGAATGGACCTAGAAGGTATTATGCTAAGTGAAATAAGTCAGATTGAGAAAGGCAATTACCCTATGATTTCACTTATATGTGAAATTTAAAAAACAAAGCAAACAAACAACCACAAAAACAGACTCATAAATGCAGAGAACAAACTGGTGGTTGCCGGAGGGGCGGGAGGAGAGGGCGAACAAAATAGACAAAGAGGATTAGGAGGTACGAACTTCCAGTCATAAAATTAAAAAGTTACAGAGGTGAAAAGTACAGCATAGGGAATATAGTCAGTAATATTATAATAATATTACAATTACAGAAGATGACTACACTTACCACAGTGAGCACTGAGTAATGTATAGAATTGCCAAATCACAATGCATACACCTGAAACTAATATAACATTGTATATAAACTACACTACAATAATAATATTTTTAAAAGAATTATACAATTACTTTTTGTAAAGATTCCTAAAAATATAAGCCAACTAAGGGGACCTACCTTAATGTTCCCCATCAAGCTCTCAAATTTACCTGCATCTGATTCCTCCTTCCTTCTTTGCTGTTACAATGAACACACCTCACACCTAAGGCAAACTGCTTCTTCTATGATTAGGATCCCAGGTCGTGTCTTCCAGAACAATGGTTGCTTTTTTATTTTTTTATTTTTTTAGTATAATTGACACACAACGTTCAGTGTTACATTAGTTTCTGGTGTACAACATAGTGATTCGACAAGTTTTTACATTATGCTCTGCTCACCACAAGTGTAAGCTACCATCTGTTACCATACTATTACAATATCATTTACTATTCTCCTTATGCTGTGCCTTTTATTCCTGTGACTTATTCACTCCATAACTGGAAGTCTGTACTTCCTACTCCCCTTCACTCATTTAGCCCATCCCCCAAGGACAGTGGTTCTTAACCATGGTTGCACATTTGAATACCTGGTGAGCTTTTATGTAAAAGGAAAAAAGAAAGAAAGAAAAAGAAAAAAAGAAAGAAAGAAAGAAAGAAAGAAAGAAAGAAAGAAAGAAGAAAGAAAGAAAGAAATTGAGGGAGGGAAAGAGAGAGAGAAAGAAAAGGAAAGAAAGAGAGAGAGATAGAGAAAAGAAGGAGGGAGGGAGGGAGGAAGGAAGGAGGGGAGGAAGGAGGGAAGGAAGGAAGGAATCCCGGACTCATTCCAGGAGGGAGTGATAGCTTGGGGAGGGGGTGGGGAGGGATAGGGACAGTGGCTGGGGCATCAGCATTTTTTCAAAGTTCTCCAGGAAATTTGAATGCACAACCAGAGTTGAGAAGCTCCACTCTAGAAAAGATTGGGTCGTGTGTTATTCCCTCTGTGAGTGGTGGTTCCTTCCCGTTAGGTATTTAGACACAATTAAGTCTGCCATTACAAAAATTCCTCCCTTAACACTGCTCCCCTCAATATATCCCAAATTTCTCCTCACAATGTATTACCCTTTATACTTTTGAATTCTGTTTACTAAAAAAGTTTAATAACCTTTGCATCTATGTTAGTGTGGAATATTGGACTGTAATTATCTTGTATCTTCTTGTCTGTGTAGTATCTGGGTCATTCTGGTCTTACGGATATGTTGGGAAGCAGCCTCTCCTCTTCCATTTTGTACAGACACTTGTGTACAGTTGGTACCATTTCTTCCTTCAATGCCTGGTAGATCTCACAAGTGTAACTGGATGGCCTGAAGTTTTCTTGATGGAAAGGTTGTTAACTAAAATTTTCTTTAATAGATATAGGGCTATTCATGCTTCTTCCTGAGTAATCTTTGGTGGTTTGTGTCTTTTTAGGAATCCATTTCATTTAAGTCGATGAATTTATTTATAGTTATTTATATATAGTTATTTATAATTGTCCTTTATTAACTTCTTAATATCTATAGAAAGTATATTCTCACTTCTGATATTGATAATTATTGCCTTAATTATTGCCTTTGCTCTTTTTTTTTCCAGACCAGAATAGCTGGAAATCTACTGATTTTATTCAACTTCTCAGAGAAACTGGTTTTTGTTCCATTAATTTTTTTGTATATTTTTCTGTCAATCAATCTGGCTATTGATTTCCACTCTGATTTATATTATTTCATTTTTTCTGCTTACTTTGAGTTTCATTTGTTTTTCTCATTCTAGTTTCTTAAGCTTAAACAGGTAGTTTGTTTGAGATCTTTCTTCTTTTCTAAATATAGATGTTTAATGTTAATAAATTTCCCTCGAAATGCTGTTCTATTTTTTTCCTCTAAGTGCTGTTTTAATCAGCTTCTCACAAACATTCATATACTGTGTTTTTATTCCATTCAGTTCAAAATCCTTCCATGTTTCTATTTTTATTTATTTTCTGACAAATAGGTTATTTAGAAGTGTGTTGTTTATTTTCCAAATATTGGGAGATCTTTCACATATTTGTCTCTTGTTATTTCTAATTTACTTCTACTGTGGTTGGAGAACATATATTTGACATGATCCAAATCCTTCAACATTCACTGGGCTTATTGTTGTGGCCCAGCATATGTTCTGTCTTGGTAAAGTCCCACGTACACTCAAAAAGTGTGTTCCACTGTTGTTTGACGGAGTGTTCTATAGATGGCAACCACGTAAAGTTGGTTGGTAGTACTGTTCAAATCTTCTCTATCCCTAATGATTTTCTCCCAACTTCTCTTATCAATTACTGAGAAAGGGGTGTGAGCTCTCTGATTACATTTGTGGATTTGTCCATTTTGCCTTGCTGCTCTCTTTCCCTTCACCATGTCCTGGAACCTCTTCCCAGGCAGCAAGCTGGGACATCTCATTTAGGAATCATCTCATTTACTTTCCATCTCTTAGCAGGGAGTCTGCTTGAGATTCTCTCTCTCCCTTTGCCCCTCCCTGAATACTCTCTTTCTCAAACAAATAAATAAATCTTTAAAAAATTCCATAATGGTTCTGTTCATTCAAAGACACCATAAAAGGATGAGTAGATAAGCCACAAACTAGAAGCTATTTCTAGTATTTGTCTAATATATGTCTAATCAGCAAATAATTATTCACAGAATATTGGAAGGTTTTTAAAAAAATCAAAAAGAGAACAAAATCAACCCCAAAGAAAAACTGTAAACCAGCCATTCACAAAAATGACTCCATACATATGAAAAGAGGCTCTACCTCTTGTTAACCAGGGAAATGCAATTTGAAACTATAATGACACCTCCCAGTAAAAAGGAAGGTGTTAGAAAGTCTGACAATATCAAGTGTTGGCAGGATAGAGAGCAAAAGGAATCACGAAATATCATATGATACAGCATATCATTTGATATGACCACGCTAAGGAACAACTGAATTTGAAAATTTGTGTTCCCCTCAAACCCAACAATTCTACTCTTAGGTTTTTAGCCAAGAAAACCTTGTACCCAGATATATAAAGACCCAAATATAAGAATGTTCATAGCGGTATTGCTTCAAAAAAGCAAAAGAAATGTTTATGGGCTCATCAAAGGAGAATGACTACTCACACAATGGAACATAATGCAGCAGTGAAAAATGAACGAAATACAGAAACTGATACCATTATGGGTGAATCTAGCAAACATGATAGAGAGCAGATGCAAGTTACAGAAAATTGCAGGCAGTGTAATATCAATTCTATAAAGCCTAGAAGTAAGCACAGTACTGTGTTTGCTTATAGACACACCCATCTTATTGCAGCTTCCACAAAAGGGAATGTGAGATAAAATTAAGAGCTCATCTTACAAAACACTAGTTGGGGAAAGGGGAAGTGGAAGGGATGGGGAAGCAACCAGTGAGAGGTACAATGTCAAGCCAGCTTCCATCATGGGTAGGTAGAGTTTAATCCTACAAAGAAACCCTGTGCCCCAGGATATCTCATCAGAGAGGTGAGGGAGCTGGAGTATGTATGCACCAGCTCCTGTCCATCTTTGTTTGAAGGCTGCTGGGAGCAGGTATTAATTACCTGGTACTTCTGGCCTGCAGTGATGGGGACAAAGTAGACTTTGATGGCCAGAGAAAGTCCTCGGGCAAAACAAAAGCATTATTGCTGGAAACTGGGAGTTGATCTCACGACTGCACCAAACTAGAAAGGGCAGGGCAGAGCACTGGCAGTGGCTGCTGTAAGGAAGGGACTAAGACATAAGACCGAGCAGGGGACTGAGAACACAGCACGAAGTATAGTGGTTAAGTGGTTACTTCTGAGGGATGAGAAGAGCTTTAACCAAGGACAGGTACACAAATGCTCTGGTCTTTGTTATTCCTAAGGCCAGGAGGTGGGAACCTGCTGTTTCCGACTGAGTAAGTTGTGTGGTCCTGTTCACAAAGGTGAGGTCATCATGCTGGGATACTACAGGGGTCCTCGGGATGCTTCCCACTGGCTGAGCTAAGGAGGCAAGGGGGACGCCGTTACAGGAACCTGGGGCCAGGAAGAATACAGCTGCAGAGACAAAGCCGGGCCCTAAGCAGGCCCTCACTCCCTGCATCCTCCAGCCTCCTGCTGGAGCTCCCCCTGGACGGACCCCAGAGGACACCAGGTGGAGGTGAGGAGGGGTCAGCCCTCCGGAGCCCAGGTCAGCCCAACAAGAGTAGAGACTCCATGCGGAGGCAAAGAGATGTCAAACACACGTGGGGTGGGTTGTATTCTTTTTCATATTTTTGAATACTTCAAATACTGCCGACTACATGTTAAAAACATAGCTCTCACAGGTTAAATTGCCTTGTATCTAAACACCAAAACCTGATATGGCCTCCTGGTCTGCATCCCGACCCAGCCCTCCAGTCTCGGCTAGTGTGGACTCACTGTCTCTCTCTTTTGTCACCACTTGGCTCCTTGGAGGTCCTATGCATCCTCTGTCCTCTCCTGCCTTGGGGTTTCCATGCAGGAGAGGGGTTCCTTTGGCTTGAAACAGTTTTCTCACCCCATCTTTGCTCATCCACCGTTACGTACACCTTAGGCTCCAGTTTCAATGTCCCTGTGCCCTCGGACCACCAAAGTCCACTGGTGGATACACCCACGTGTGTGAGTCTCCTTGCTAGTTACACTTTCACAGCTTGTTTATGAAATCACCAGCACCGGCACCAGGCCCCCAATGGCCATGATCTCCCTGGGTTCTGGGGAAACACAAGCAAAACAAGAAACCTGATTTTATTCATCATGGAGTATTTGCTGCCCCCACGGAGACAGACACCATGAGTGAGCCTCACTCACAGAGGGAAGATGGCCACTCTGGAATTAGCATTGTATTGTACTAGAACCACTATGGTGTTGGGAACCTTAGTATTAAAATATCTTGTCCAGATGTCTCACCTCATGATTGCCACACAACAATGCTTATTCAGCTCCAGCACCTTTGCTCCTTCTAGAATCAATACCTATCATCACCGCCCCCAAGAAAGGCAGCAAGGAGCTGGGAAGGCCTCAAGTCAGCAAAGCAATGCTTACCTCTCAGGGAATCTGGGTTGCTATTGGAAGGTGAGCAGCATGGCTCTGGGAGTCCAGAAGATCAGTTGAGGTACCGAGCAAACAGAACAAATTATAAAGCCAGAATGTGAATGCCTACTCGTTTGTGCTCTTTGGCCTCCTGGAGGTGATGTGTGAAAATGTGGGAAACAAAGCGTGCCATCCTTAACGGCAATTCTGTTTGAATATTATTCATCATTGTGGCTAATAGTCAGTCTTATCAGGTCGGCCCTCTGCAATTGTAAATAATGAATATATTTCAGTAGTTCAGAGCCTGCTTTTCCCCCGATCTACTGCCGTATTCCTAGAGCCTAGCACAGTGCCTGATTCACAACGGGTGACTATTTACTGAAATACAGGGTCTGAAATAGGGTGCCTGCCCACAGTTGAGGGTCTGTTGAATCCAGGCACAGAAATAAAAACAACCTCAGGCCATTAATAGGCACATTCTCAAAGGTCAATGAGAGGACAGAGGACACTCTAACAGCTTCAATGAAATGAAGTGGTAGGAGAGTCACAGGGGCCACGGTAGGGTGGTGGGAGTGAGCCAGAGGCCCTGCAGGGAGCCAGAGCCTGGGACCCCCTACCCTGGCATCCTTGGAGCCAAATTAACTTTGGGGCCAGGCAGATGGTGGGACCCAAGGCTGAGTGATACCCTCTCAGAAAATCCCTGGATTCCTCAGGCCACCGGCTCCTTCCTCTGCCAGGATCCCAACATGATGGGCATCAGGCCACCGATCCACGGGGGCCAGGGACTGCCACAGGAAGGAACCATTGGCTTGCAAAATGGTGATCCTCTTTTAAAGTTGCAAATCAATACCTGGTCCTGTGTGGGTAATTGAGACAGTGCAGAAAAGAACTACAAAGAAACTGACAATTACCCAAAATACCACCACCTAAAGATGATTCCTGCTAGCATTTCGAGTTTTCCTTGCACATTTCTTTTTCTTGAGTGTGTGGATGCTGTGTGTGTATGCATGCACATTGCATGTGCTGTGACTTGCAGTGTCTGTGGATGGGTTGCATGTCAGTGTTGCAAGAGTTAGGTGGTTGTGGGGCGCCTGGGTGGCTCAGTTGGTTAAGCGACTGCCTTCGGCTCAGGTCATGATCCTGGAGTCCCGGGATCGAGTCCCGCATCGGGCTCCCTGCTTGGCAGGGAGTCTGCTTCTCCCTCTGACCCTCCCCCCTCTCATGCTCTCTCTATCTCTCATTCTCTCTCTCAAATAAATAAATAAAATCTTTAAAAAAACGGTTGTGTGTTCTGTGTGCCACAGCATTAAGGGCATGTGTGTTGTGTATGGTGGGTGTTAGTGTCAGCATGGGTGCTGCATGTGAGTGTGTGCTGTATCTACTGCACATACCCTGTGTTTATGTGTCATCTGTGTGGTGGACTGTCTCCTGTGTGTGCATCATGTGGGATGTGTGGGGTGAGTGGGTCTCGTACATGCTGCACTACCTTGGGTGCACACACCGGGTGTGCATGTGTGACTCTGCGTGTGGCTGGAGCCTCTGCGGACAGCACAGTGGGCAGATGGGCCAGGCATCATGGCCATTTCAGAACTCCCCACCTCTTTATGGCAAATGCTATGGATCCAGGTACCAAATTGACATATACTTTCCTTTAAAACTAAATGTAAACATTTAAAAAGAAGTTCAATTTTAAAAAAATATGAAGTGAATAATCCTTGAGGGGTAAGTTTGGACAAACTGCCCTAGAGGAACTTTGAATCCCTCTCTCATTCTCCATGATTCAGTGATACAAATTCTGAGTGTTTCTTCCAGAAACTTAAGATCTATGACAGGAGGTTACTATCAATCTTCGTAAATAGACCAGACGATCTACCACCCTCTGAAGAGCCAGCCTGGAACTGGATCATCCCCTGGCCTCCAGGCAGGTGGGACCCAGGGGCACATCTAACTTGGGGTGCATCCCGATGGGATGTGGGAACAGCCCACGCCCTGGCACCAATTCCCCGCTAACTGGCGTCTCCTGAGAGGCCCACAGGCAGCCGGCACCCTCCTGGGTGAAAGCCCATGACCCGGATGACGACACAGAGACTCTCCACACTCTCTCCACCTTTGCGCACTAGGGGAAGAGATGGTTCAGGGGCTGTGGGAAAGAAGCATCGCAGGCTTTGACCTCAGTGTGACCCTGAGGTGCCCTGCCCAGGAGGCTGGGCCACAGTCACCTGGACACCGCCGCTGGTGCTCCTCAGACTTCTGTGCCTGTCACTGGACAGACCCCACAGCAAACACTGTATAGGATACTTGGCAGTGTACACATTGCTTTTATCCACATGCATGAAGCCCCCTGAACCAACCTGCGCAGGAGATGTGCTCATCATTTTGACAAACCAGAGGCCACATGTGTGTCTCGGCAGAGCTGAGGCAGTGGGCAACTCCAGATGACTTTGGGTATCTGGAGAGTTAGGTCAGGTCAGTTTACCTGGGAGTTTCTGATGTTTTAATTGCCAGGTAAGACCCTTCTCTAGCATCACATGGTTATTCGGGGACAGAACTGGCATTTAACCCAGGTGTTCTGATCCCCACACCCCTACACCTTCTATTCTACCAAGGCCACCCCGAGTGGGTGTGGCCTCCTGGTGGTACCCAGCGCCCACATTCCCCATTCACCCAAGTGTGACCCCGCATCCACCAAGAGTCCCCAGCTCCATGGAGACGCCAGCTCCCAGGTGCTCCCTCTGGAGAGCTCTGAGCTGGCCACACCTTTCCAGATGGAGAGCAATTTCTCTCCGAGACAGGCAGGGAACATAATGAATGAACAAGACCTTAAGGAAAAAGGAGGGCAAACCATTTTTTTCTTTCTTTCGAGATAAAAATAATATGCCTGCACGTCAGAATATCCCATGACAGAGCTAATGTCCAGGAGCAAAACAAAACAAAACAAAAGAACCTCCTCTTGCTAATGCAAACATAACGACAGGCCCCTCTGACAACCACATAGCTCCCCAAATCCCTCCCAAGTGGAGCTGAGCCGGGAGACCTCCGAAAGCTCTAGAGGAAATTCTTCCTTTTGCTTCATCTTGCCCCTCTTCGTTAAGTGCGGCAGGAAAAAATATGTAAAAATTAACCTAAAACTTAATGGCTTATGTAAGAATGCCTTAATAAAAATATGTTGGCAAGGTTATTGAACTGTACGGTTAAACTCCTCCCACTCGGTTCTTTTCAGTCTAATTTCTGTCTAAAGCTTATTCAGCAAACCAAAATGCCAATGTTCTCTTTCAATTTCCACTTCTTTGAACCTGCTAATTTACGAATAAGAAAGGATTTATTTGTGTTATTAGCTACATGTAACCTCTTGTTGAAGAAGTAGTTTTAAATACTGAAATCCTGAGATGCCCCGAGATCCACCAAATATCTGAAGAATGACTTTGATTTTTTTCTGCAAGCTGTGTTTGATTTACATCAATTAGGGCCTCCACATAAGGTATCATATAACAGGAAGGCTAATAACCCAGAAATAACCTCATTAAAAGAGACAGCATATCAGTCTAAACAGAATGAACTCTAAGCAGAAAAATTAGTGACCTGGAAAGTAGCAGGAAGAGGTAATGGCAGTACCAAGAAAAAAAATACATTCCCGTTAGCGAGTCAAAGGAGAAATCACCAGCAATAAAGTAAAAATACAATAGAAGCAGAAGCAGAATATTTTTTTAATGTTTTTAATCTATTCAAATGCTGGAACATACAATTTATTTTGCCCCAGTCAAAAATAGTCTCTGAAATCACGTGTGTGTTCCTCGTGGCCTCAGACACAGAGGCTCTACACCCAGGTTGCTCATGTGTTGGGTGCACTACCTGCATCACCATGGCCCAGCTGGTGCTGGGGTTCTGAGTGTTCCCACCATCATGAACAGCTTTGCAGGTTGGCAAGCCTCTCTTTGACTGTTACCCACCTGATCCCAGTCCATACAAGGTTTTTTTTCTCACACTGTGCTCTATTCTATAGCACAAACCATCAGAGAAACAGCGTTCTCCCCTCTGCCTGTCCATATGGATTCCAAGTGCCCTCCCCTGGATTCCCACACTGTGGTAATTGTATAAATAAAAAGTTTGCCAAGAAAATGACTGCATAGAGTCTCACACATGTGGTTTGGCTGATGAGAGAAAGAAAGAAGGAAGGAAGGAAGGAAGGAAGGAAGGAAGGAAGGAAGGAAGGAAGGAAGGAAGGAAGGAAGGAAGGAAG